>NC_073624.1:33326363-33629393 GCF_029407905.1 Bubalus kerabau | reverse complement strand
CAAAGAAAGCCAGAGCCTGCCTCGAAGAGTTTAATAGCATAAATTATAGTAAAATATGTTAAAAGTAACTAATTTTCAAATAATGAAGTTCTTTTGGGAACAATTTAGAGATGAATCAGTATTCTTTTCAAAGAATGCTTCAGGGGTCCGTTTTGTCCAGAAACAGAAATTTCTTCCTTCAGTACTTTTAGCACTCATATCCCTCCCAACCCCATTCATTCTTGAAGTTTATGGGACTTCTCTATAGTTGAAAAATTGAGAGAGGGAAAAAGAAACAAACAGCGGTGACAAGAGACAGAAGGAGGGTCTTGTCTTAGCACATCATATATGAGTTGGCATTGCACTCTTTTTGAGGGGAAACCATCAACATTTTCTAACATGTAATCTGGTAACTTAATTTTTTTCTTCAATGAAGAGCTAAGGGTGAACAGGTAATGTTCTTGAGCCTCCTTAAAATCTCATCAATGAACAAAGCTTTAGCTTTCTTTCAGAAAATATCAGTAGCGTTATTGAACAGCGCCGGCTGAGTCATGGGTTATGATTTTTATTCCATGGCATGCGTGTGAGTAAGAGCTGACACAGCCAGTCGGCCCTATATCTTGTTACCAGATGTGGCCATTTTATTTTTTTGGTTAGGCCTCCCACAGATCCCATCTTTTGAAAGATTTGAGACTTTGAATTGCTTTTATTAACGTCATCATTAATTTATTTTTATTTTGAATGAATGAGATCTATCAGTAAGAATTGTGATGAGCATGAAATAACCAGGTTGTCACCCAGAGTTTGTTATTCCTGAGCTAGACAGCAAAGTTGATGTGTTAGCTTAGGGAAGCTTGGAAAAATCCTTTGAAATTATTCCTTTTTTTTTTTTTAACATAATGAAAATAGAGAAGGATTTATGTTGCTGCCCTAGAAAGGAATAAGGTTTTAGGACCTCCTCTCCCCGATCTGCAAAGCATATCACAATGTAAATTATTTTCATGATTATAATTAATTCTTTACTTTTTCTCTTTTTTTCAGGGTGGGGGAGTCAAAGCTCGAAGGTACAAATTCATCACAACACATGGCTTCATTTTCCTGGACACAACCTGAGATGGATCCTTACATTTGCCCTCCTGTTTGTGCATGTTTGTGAAATAGCAGAAGGCATTGTTTCAGATTCGTAAGTGACTCCATTTAGTTAATGGGATTACACTATCCTAGTGGACATGTTGATATGGATAGTAGCTAAGAGCGTACCAAATCAGCCTTAACTTTTTGGTTATAACTTATTAGGCGCCACAGCAGTCACCAATTTTATACGATACACATGCCTATTGTCCTGTGTTCTCTGTACTGTATCCTTTCTCTACTAACACAAGTTCAGATCTTGGGGTTTGTGCTCATTGCTGTGCTTTCTGTTTCTTTATCTACATAGCACTGGCAGAAAGTTTTCTCCATTTAAACACCTCAGTGATTATCTTATTTTTCAAAACAAATATAAATGGTAAGAACGACTGTCTGTATTAACATATAGCTCTAACTGGCATATTTGTTGTTGTTGTTCAGTTGCTAAGTCATGCCCTACTCCTTGCGATCCCATGGACTGCAGCATGCCAGGCTCCCCTGTCCTTGATTATCTCTCAGAATCACATCCAGTGAGTTGGTAATGTTATCTAACCTTCTCATCCTCTGTCGCCTTTTCTCTTCCTGCGCTTAATCTTTAAGAGCATCAGGGTCTTTACCAATGAGTTGGCTCTTTGCATCAGGTGGCCAAAGTATTAGAGCTTCAGCTTCAGCATCAGTCCTTCCAATGAATGTTCAAGGTTGATTTTCTTTAGGATTGACTGTTTTGATTTCCTTGTCATCCAAGTCTAATATATTTATGTATAAATATATAACCAGTTCTCAGATATTTCTATTTATTTTGTAAAACTGCAGAGATATATGAGGCAGGCATTAAAAGAGCCTGAGAATCAATGAGGATATGACTACAAATTGAGGCAGAGTACATAATTATTTCAAAATCATGATTTGCTATAAAACCCCTATTTTTAAAGGAATTTTGTCTTTCTTATAAAAGAAGTTTATATTAAGCAGTTAGAATGTAATGAATTCTATTTATAAAGCTGAACATAATGCATGATAATATTTTTATTACATAATAATAGAAAATAAACTCAAGTAATAGGAAAACTTCGATTATGAAATTATGCTAAATGGTGTATCTTTCATTGAAGAATTGATAGGAAAAAATCTTTAAAGTCTATGAAATGAAAGCTTCAAAACTCATTTTCTTCTTATCTAATAAGAACCTCCCCTGACATCTGTTTATGTTTTTCTGTTGCAATTTACAAGGAGTGAAACTTAGAGACTTTTGTCATGGAGCCATCTATTTTGTAATGTTTTATGACAGTTCTTTGCATTTATGTGCACATCTTAGTTTCTGATTAAAAGGAAAATTAAAGACCCTAAGTCTCCTCTCCAAGCATTTAGAAGCTTATCAGCCACTCTTTTATTGAGAATTGCTTACAACTCTTTGGCATATTTATGTTATGTTGTATTGCTGCTGCTGCTGCTAAGTCGCTTCAGTCGTGTCCGACTCTGTGCGACCCCATAGACGGCAGCCCACCAGGCTCTGCTGTCCCTGGGATTCTCCAGGCAAGAACACTGGAGTGGGTTGCCATTTCCTTCTCCAATGCATGAAAGTGAAAAGTGAAAGTGAAGTCGCTCAGTCGTGTCCGACTCTTCAAGACCCCATGGACTGCAGCCTACCAGGCTCCTCCGTCCATGGGATTTTCCAGGCAAGAGTACTGAAGTGGGGTGCCATTCCTTCTCCGTATGTTGTATTAGCATAGCCGATTGTAGTCTTCATTTTTTAATTCCCTTACCATATGGGCTGACCTTCCATGTTATTATGTGTTTGTATAAAGTGGAAGATAGTAGAAGTCCCATGAGTCCTAAAAAGTTGACATCAAGTAGGGAGAGATGGCTCCTCCTTTCCAGCCTCATGGTTGATATGTAGGTTCAGAGACTTTAGGACAGAGGCTGAGGTAATAATGAGGATATATACTTATGGGGGAAACCTGTTTCATAGCGGTAGTGATACAAGAGACCCATGCTTAAAACAAGCAGAAATACGCTCTTGATCTTGTGTAGCCTCTCCCATTCTTTAGCTACAGACTCTGATCCTTGCCCTTTTCATCCAGAACTCCTAAAAAGACGTCTTTCAGGGACTTTTTTGGTGGTCCAGTGGTTAAGACTTCGCATTCCAATGCCAGGGGCATGGGTTCGATCCCTGGTCAGGGAACTAAGAACCCTGCAAGCTATAAGGCAAGACCAGGGGGGAAGAAAAAAAAAAAAAAGACATCTTCCAGTATTTCTGAATAACTGGAAGATATAGTTTGGTTTCTCTCTTACCTTGTCCTAGTATGGAAGCTGCTTCTACAAGAATGCCAAAGAATATTAATGACACTTTCATGGATATCTTTTCCTCTTTAACACACTTATTATATTAAGACCCTGCTGATTATGCCTTCCTTCTTTCTTTTTTTTAAAACAAAACTTTATGAACTATTTTTTACTTAAAATACCACAGATGTTCACTGTAGTTTCACTATAAGTGAAATGATGCAAAGACTTTCCTAATTGAATATTGGATTTTTTAAATTAATAGTAATACAAATATTAAAGCTATTGATTTTTTTTTTATAGAAATACATCCTGTTTTACACAGATTTTCATAAGAAGTGTTCTCTTTTTTTACTTCTGTCTAAATAATTTGTGATTCCAGTGGAGAAACCCGTCTAGGTTTAAGAATCATTTTTAGTTTGCTCTTCAGCATAATTTGATTAGTTTATTACTAAAGCATGTCATTCGTTAAATGAATACCTTTGGGAATTTATTCGCATTTTTCAAGATAGTCATATATTTGGTTAATTAATATAATTAATAAGCATTAAGAATTTACTGATTGGATTACTCAAGTCCTTGTGTTGATTATTTTTTACTATTCTTCAAATTATAAAAGTGTGCATTAAAATCACTATTATTGTGTTTTCATTTAGGTTTTTATTTTCCATCATTTTCTCTTTTTTGAAATTGTTTTCTGTGATATATAGTTTTTGGTTTTCTCTTGAACTTTCCTGACTAAAGATTTTCTACCATAATGGGAGATATATGCTTCAATACTATATATCTACCATTTGAATATTTATACCAGAATACCAAAGTCTGCCAATTATTCTCTAAAAATAGTAGTGTAGTGTAGTATTAGTCATTCAGTGGTGTCCGACTCCCTGCAACCCCGTAGACTGTGGCCCGCCGGACTCCTCTGTCCATGGGATTTTCCAGGCAAGAACACTGGACTGGATTGCCATTCCCTTCTACAAAAAATAGGAGAGGTTAAAGGAAAGGATAGAGTTTGGGGCACCACTCAAAACCTATACTACTTTGTAAGGAGAGCAGTAACACTATGAAAAGAATCTTAATAAAAAGTACTGCTGCTGCTGCTGCTGCTAAGTCGCTTCAGTCGTGTCCGGCTCTGTGCTAGTATGGTTAAAAATCACTAAAAAAAAATACTATAAACATAAACCTTACTGTAGCTTCTGCTGTCTTTATTAATCCTTCATTACTGCCTTCCTTACTGATGATTGTTATTCTTTTTCAAGATAACTTGAATTGACTACTTAATTTATTTATTATAATAATTTCTTATTGAATTTGTTTACGATTACAAACTTTCTTCTGGGTATGGTTTTAAACTGCATTATATAGGCCTTCACAGGTAATATGCTTATTTTTAAATTTTCTAAATATTATTTTTTTTAGTTCTGTCTTTTCTTTAATAATTAAAGAGTATTATAAGCATTTTCAATTTTTTACTGATGAAATATTTATTTCCTATTTTTTCTCTTTGATTATTTGAACTATTTCTGGGAGGTAGTTGGTGTTTTGTAAGCCAACTCTTACATGATCGTAATATTATCACATTTTCATTATCCTGTCAGTATTCATGACTCCAAATCTCTGCATACACTTGCCTGTTAGACAGCTTCTTTTGCAGATTTATTAGAAACCTTCACAATCCACACATTCCTGTTGAAACGTATTAGCTTCCTCTCTCCAATGGGCTTTTCCTCTCTAAATCTTATTTGGTTGTACCATCATCTACTCAAGCACCCTGGGGATTATTCTCCCCATTGCCATCACCATCACACTCATACTCAAACACTATTAAAAGTCCTATCCATGTTGACATTTTCCAAAGGTATTATTTCCTCCATGTTACTGCTGCCAAAGCTTAACTTGGGCTTTCATCATCTCTCATCAGGCCTCTCCCCGTAGTTTCCTAACTACTGTCCTTCCTTTGTGTCTCTCCTCTCACCTCAGACACATATTACCTGCCAACTCCATTATCCATACTACTACTACCAGATTGATCTGTTTCTAAAACCCTAATCTGATGGTACCACTTCCTTGTTAAAGTATTTGTGTTTTCTGCAAGATTAGATTTTAGCTCCTTACCACAGCACATGAAGCCTTTCATAATATATCCAAACTCAAACTTTCTATTTAAGGGACATTAAACTTCTTGGAATTTTGCCCATTCTATTCCCTGCTTATTAAGTGCTCTTCCACCAGTTTCCTGATGAGTGGCTTTCTTTTTATATTTCAGTTCCCATTGTCAGCTATACCTCTTCTGATATGACCTTCCTAAATTGTTTCTCTTTTCCGCATTCGTAGACTACTTACTTTCTTCTTGATATCATCTGTGTACTAATACATTTAAATCATTTGAGAAAATGTAAATGTTTAGCTGTATGGCATTTTTAATACAAATGGAATTGAAGGCTATCTGCCCATTGTCCTGGCATATTTCTGATCTAACTGAAGCTCTTTGTTGCCCTCAGAATGAAGTGTCATGTCCTTGCAGTCACACTGAATTGCTTAAAGTACCCTTGAATGTATGGGCTTCCCAGGTGGCTCAGTGGCAAAGAATCTGCCTACCAATGTAGGAGACGTGGGTTCGATCCATGGGTCGGGAAGATCCAGTGGAGGAGGAAATGGCAGCCCCACTCCAGTATTCTTGTCTGGAGAATCCCATGGACAGAGGAGCCTGGTGGGCTACAGTCCCCGTGGTTGCAAAAGAGTCTGACACAACTGAGCAACTAAACAACAGCAGCCACAACTCTTGAACATATCTAGACTCTCTACTTGGAACAGTCTTCCTATCCTTCCTCTGAGTAGCAGTTCCTCATTCTTAAGGTCTCAGTTTAGAAGTCACTTCTTTCAGGGCTTTCTCTGTCTCAGGCACTAGTTCTACATGAATTCCCAGTCCCTTCACCTATGTTATAATTTCTTGTTTCCAGTTGTTCTTCTCAGTGGACTCTAGACTTTGTGGCCACAGACACTATCTTATCTTGTTCATTGTTGTATCCCACAATCTAATGCAGTGTCTGGACCAACAAACATATACATGTGTTGAATGAATTAATGAATGTGGAGAAATCATTGAAGACCATGAATGAGTGAGTGAAAGTCGGTCAGTCGTGTTTGACTCTTTGCGACCCCATAGACTAATACAGCCCTTAGAATTCTCTAGGCCAGAATATTGGAGTGGGTAGCCTTTCCCTTCTCCAGGGGATCTTCCCAACCCAGGGATCGAACCCAGGTCTCCCACATTGCAGGAGGATTCTTTACCAGCTGAGCCACAAGGGAAACCCATTGAAGACCATAACGTTTGGGAAAACTATCAAAAGAATAAATGTACTTTCACATACAGTAGAGTTCATATTCAGTTTATTGTTTTTACTCGCTTTAGGTTAAATTATTTCAGCAGTTCTGCCCTTCAATGTAGGAATAGTTATCTATTTGCTTTTGTTGTAAGCATTGTAGTGTTTTGTTTAGCTGTATTTATCCAACCCTCCATGTTAGGATAAACCCTTTCAGCAGAATTATATTTCCTTGGGCTTCCCTGGTGGCTCATTGGGAAAAAAATCTGCCTTCCAATGCAGGAGGCATGGGTTCGATCCCTAAGTCAGGTAGATCCCTTGGAGAAGGAAATGGCAAACCATTCCAGTATTTTTGCTTGGGAAATCCCACGGACAGAGGAGCCTGGCGGGCTACAGTCCATGGGGCCACAAAGAGTTAGACATGACTTAGTGATTGAGCACTCAAGGTAGTCTTCCTTATTTGTTCTCTTAGCATTCTGTATATAAAATACCTCATTCTGCATTTTAAATATTGGTAAGGGAGCATTTTAATGAAAAAATTGGAAGCAACAATGAGAAACTGTCTGAACCTTCAGCTGTAGACACTGACACTGTACCACTCTCTGTAGACGGCGGGAGTCGAGGCATCTCCACCTCTTCATGCCTGCGGTGATGGGATTTGTTGCTACCACCACATCCATAGTATATTATCATAATATTGAAACATCAAATTTTCCTAAGTTACTTTTAGGTGAGTATGATCAAGTGCTGTTGTTGTTTTTTCCCAAAGAACTATTTGGTTTTCTTTTTCCTCAGAGTAAATGCTCTCAGCTATGGTTGGACTGGAAGGCATGGGAAAACCATAATAATTTATTCTCTTTAGTCTCCCATTCAATGTGGAGATGAAGTCAGTTGTTTATTGCTCTAGGCTGTGAAAACTCCATCCCCTCAGGACATCTAATGAGCAAGTCACCTCAGCTATTTCTGTGTATTTCTGACTCTGGCTTGGGAGTCTTGAGGCATTTCCAAAGACCCAGGTCTTTCATAATGGATACTGTGGGCATGTCACACTCTTCTTGGGATTTCTGTCGAGACAGATGTAGGGGCACAGGGAGGCTCTTTGCAGCAGAGTGTGCTCCATTGTATGCTAACAACAATACTGTCCTGAGCAACAGCTGCCCCCAGAGCACAGCCCTTCACCTCGGCATCCTGCTTAGCATTATTTTTTCTAAGCCTTTCTTGCCTTCTTGTCCTGTGGAAATCAGAGACTGTCTAAAGTTTTCCCAATTTTATACTCTGCTTTATGCTGAAATGATTGAACTCATCCCAAATAGTTATAAATATAATACTCTGATCCATCCTTGCATTCCTTAATGGACACTTTCATACAGAAAGCTGAGATGAAGATTACAGAACATGGATTATGCATGGGCTGCCGGGGCCTCTGTGTCCTCTAAAATAGTAGGCAAGATTGTATGTGTTTGTGTGAATGTTTAGTTTTCTAAGGTTTATGGATTTGGTTTGATTGCTATTTGATGAAAATGACATCGACTACTACAATTAGGAAAAGGAATAATTAAACCGTGCAAATATTATTTTATTTGCATATCCAGCAGGCATCAAAATTTGAAGTGCATAAGTGATAAGTGCTGTTTATTTAATTCTGTGTTGCATCACGTTATATGATTTGGTAAAGGTAATTAAACAAAGACAAGTTGTCAGAATTAAATATTAATTTAAAAGGCTTGTCCAAATCCTAATTATCTCAATAGAAACCTGTTTGGTTCAACATGGTAGTCAGGCATTATCAGAGAAATCTTTTGATGTAGATGCCCAGAAAGGCAACAGCAAAAATAAATGTAACATTGAGAATTCGATACTCTAGACAATGTTTCTGAAAAACTGATGAGGATATAAGAGTTATAAGATGTGATTAGAAAGGAGATGTGCATTTTAATAATATTTTAAGAGAAATGCAGTCAGAATCCTGCTCTAAATTTTTATGTAGATATAAGCCAGAGGGCACAAACTGATCATATTTCTGAAAGGACTTATAGAATTAAAAGCTTATCTAACTTTTTCCTTACTTTTGGTTCAGTTCAGTCGCTCAGTCGTGTCTGACTCTTTGTGATCCCATGAATCACAGCATGCCAGGCCTCCCTGTCCATCACCAACTCCCGGAGTTCACTCAAACTCAAGTCCGTTGAGTTGGTGATGCCATCCAGCCATCTATCTCATCCTCTGTTGTCCCCTTCTCCTCCTGCCCCCAATCCCTCCCAGCATCAGAGTCTTTTCCAATGAGTAAACTCTTCGCATGAGGGAGGAATATTTGGATCTAGAAGAGTCACACATTTTTAGAACACAGAACTAGTAATTTTGTCCCAACATTACATTATAAACATCACCAAACATATAGAAAATTGAAAGAATTATATGAATACTCATTTTCCTACCACCTAAATTCTTCTATTATTTTCTTCTATTTATCAAGTATCTGCTTTCCTCTATTCATCTATCAATTCATCCCAATTTTTTGATGCATTTTAAAGTATGTTGCAGGAATTGATGTTCATCACTTCCTGATTATTTCAGCATGTACATTATTAGCTAAAGTTAAATATTTGCAGTTCTTTTTGTGAGATAAAATTTACATACCAAAGTACAGAAATCTTAATCTACTAAACGCACACACCTGTATAACTCTGTAATGATCTAAAGTGTTGCCATCATCCTTGAAAATTTTCTTGTGCTCCTTACTAATCAGTCCTTTTTTCATCTCTATAGCGGAACATCTAATCTGATTTTTTTCTCACTGTAGATTAGATTTGCCTGTTGCAGAATTTCACGTAGATTGAATCATACAGTGTAAACTCTTCTAAGACTGCTTTCTCTCAGCAGAATTTTTGGAGGCTCATCCATAACGTAGTTTCAGTTGTATTTTGTTCTTGTGATTTTTGGATCATATTCTGTTATATACCACAAATATTCCATAAATATACTCCAGTTTTTCCATTCTCTTGTTAATAGTCTCCTGGACTGTCTCCAGATTTTGACTATCATGAAAAAAAACAAGCTGCTATAAACATTCATGTGCAAGGGGTTTTTTTGTTTGTGTTTGTGTGTGAATTATGTTTTATTTCTCTTGGGTAAATACCTAGGAGTGGAATTGCCGGGTCAAAGGGTAAGTAACATGAATGTTTATATTTGTGAGAAACTACTAGATCATTTCTCAGTGGTTTATTTTACACACACTAACAGCGTATGGGAATTCCAGTGGTTTCACATCCATTTGAAGATCTTGATTTTCTAATTTAGCCATGCTGGTGTTTACTGATAACACATTGTGGTTATAATCTGCATTTCCCTGCTGACTAATGATCTTGAGCAGTTTTGATGAGTTTATTGGCCATTTATTATCTTTGTGAAGTGCCTGTTCGTATCTCCTGCCACTTTTTATGGCATTACACTTTTATTATGGAGTTGTAGCAGTATTTTGTATATACTAGACACTAGTATGTCATTAGACACATGTTTTAAGAATATTTCCCTCCCAGTCTGTGGCTTGCAAGCTCATTTACTTAATAGGGTCTTTTGATGAGCAGAAGATTTTAATTTTAATGTGGTATAATTTATCATCTTTTCATGTAAAATTACTGCTCTGTCTCTTAAGAAATCTTTGCCTTCCCTCAAAATATACTTCCCACGTATATTCTTGTTTTTTTTTTTTTTAAGACTCTTTATAGTTTCAGTTTTTATTTTTAGGACTGTGACCCATTTGAAGTTATTTGTGTGGATGGTATATAAGGTGTCAAGTTACTTTTTTTCCAAATGTACATCTATGTGTTTGAGCACCATTTGCAAACTTGACTTTATATTTCTCATTGGATTGCTTTGGGACCTTTGTAAAAGATTAAAGCAAGTGCCTGTTTAAATATAATCTATTTCTTGCCTTTATATTTTCCATTCCTTTAATCCATTCATGGACTTTTATGTCATCACTATTCTGTCTTGATTACTATAACTTTGGAGGTCTTGAAGTCATGTATTATGATTATATAGCTTGTTTTCTTTGTTTTTCTCCCAAGACTACTTTGGATAGTTTAATTCTTTTTCATTACCATGTGCAGGTTAGAATCAGGTTATCAGTTTCTACTGAAAAAAAAAAAAAATTCCTGGTGGGGTTTTGATAGGGATTGCACTGAATGAACAGAATAATTTGGGGGACGAAATGACATCTTAAAAATGTTGAGTCTTGCAGTTTATTATCTACTTTTATAGATCTTTCATTTCTTATAGCAATATTTTTTAAATTTTAATGTAAAGGTCTTTTATGTCTTGCTAAGAATTATTACTAGGTTTTTTGTTGTATTAAAAATTTTATTTTCCAATTGTTTTGCCGTTATATAAATGCAATTGGGTTTGTATATTGACCTTACATCTTGCTACCTTGGAAATTCAATTAAAAAATAATTAAAACTACTTTAACTTATTTCTCTGTAAGTTTTTTGGGATTTTCTATATAAACAAACATGCCATCTGAAAATAGAGGCAGTTATATTTGTTTCTTTTCAAACTTTATGCTTTCTTTTTTATTTTTCTTGCTGTATTGCACTAGGGAGAATATCTAGTAAAATTCAGAATAAACATGGTGAGATGAAATCCTTATCTAGCTCCTGATTTTAGAAGAAAAGTAATCTTTTGTACTTAATTACAGAATTGATATAGACTTTTTATATAAGACTTTATCAAGTGAGTAAGTTTGCTGCTATGCAAAGCTTTGCTTTCTCAGAGGTTTCTTTTTTTAAAAATCGTGAGTAGCTCATATTTTACTGACAGACTTGTTTTCTGCATCAGTTGTAACTGTTATATTGCTGTTAAGGTGCTTCTGCTGATGTTCACTGACTGATTTTTCAAATGGTTAAGTAACCATGCGTACTGGGCTAAGCCACACATGGTCATGGTTTGTTACCCATGCTATATGTTGCTAGAGTTTATATGTTAGGGTTTTTACATCAATCATGAGGGATATTGGTTGTTTTTTTTTTTCTCAAAATAGTTTTGCCAGGTTTTTATATGTTGGGATACATAAATGAATTGGAAAATGCTCGCTATTTCTGTTTAATGAAGGGCATTGTGTGAGATTAATTTTACTTCTTAAAAATTCAGTAAAATTCATCAGTGAAGTTATCTGGGCCTGGAGTTTTAACTAAGGAGGGGATTTTAAATTATAGATTTATTTCTTTATAATAGACTCTTCAGAGTATCTGTTTCTGTTTATGTCAGTTTTGATAATTACAGTTTTTGAGAAAATTTCTGTTTCATCTAAATTTTTTTTGATTTATTGTCATAAAGTTGTTCAAGATACTCCCTGATTATCCATTTTAAGTACATAGGAGATACAGGGATAACTTTTCCTTTATTCTTAATATTGGTCATTTGTGTTGTTTTCTTGATCAGTCTAGCTGGGGACTTATCAATTTTCTTGATCTTTTAAATAGTCAACCTTATTGGTTTATTTTCTCAATTATTCTTTTTCTGTTTTATTGCTATTTTTTACTATTATCTCTCATTTTTTCATTTTGTTCATTGTTCTTTCCCTACCTTTTTAAGGTGGAAACTTTAGGTCATTGATTTTGGATCTTTTATTTTTTCTAAAATAAATATCTAAAGCCATAAATTTTCATCTCAGTATTGTTTAAGTTACAATTCCTAAATTTTTAATCTGCAGTATTTTCATTATAATTTAGTTAAAATATTTTCTAACTTCCCCGGTAATTTCTTTTTTAACATATGGTTACTTAGAAATGTATTGTTTAGTTTCCAAATGTTTTGAGATGTCTAGACATCTCAGTGTGTGAAAATACCCCTTCCATTATCTCTGCCTGGTGTTCATACTATATAATCCTCTCTCCTTGAGTGTGAGTGGACCTGTGACTTCCTTCTAGCTAATAAGGTTTGGCAACGATGAAGATATCACATCTGTTGGGATTGCAGCCTTTGTTCATATCTGGATTAATTCAAACAAAATTATCTGAAAATAGAATATCTTAAATTGTCTTTGTTATTAAAAAGTATTGTATTTATATTGAGATTTCAGTAAAATCTTTAAAATAGCAGTGACGGGTTGTATCTTTTCTTTTTCTGTTTAATTTTCCAGCCTTATTCCTGTATTGGGTAATGGCCTTTATCACAAAAACCATAAAGCTGGTCAAATATTGGCAGTCTGGTTGGGGAATATCAGACCTGCGTTTCTGCATCACAGGCATAATGGTCATTTTGAATGGACTCTTGATGGCTGTGGAGATCAATGTCATTCGGGTCAGAGTGGGTATCTAATAATTTTTGTTTAGTTACTGGAGTTCAGAAGCAAATATTAGAGATCATGGCCAGCTTGGCATCATTAGTATTCAAGAGCCTATACAATGATATATCGTTTATGTGTACAAATATAAAGTTGAGCAATTACTAAGTTCAGACCATTAATTTTCCAGAAATCTCAATATAACCCTGGAATCTATTGATTCACTTGCAAATATTGATTGAGTGCCTAGGATGTGCCAAACAATTATGCTTAGTCCATATTATAGATTAAACTGTTTTCATCAGGAAATTCTACCACTTGTAATTGGTCCAAAGCAAACCTGGCTCAATCAAACTAGTGTATTCTCAGAAATGTCAAGCTGATAAGAAGATAACTTAATCCACTTTCTTCACTTCATTGATGAAGAAACTTCTGTAGACAGAACTCTAGCTTTATAAACAAAGTAACATGATCAAATCTCATACCCGGTCTGTGATTACAAATCTGTTCTACTTCCAGCCATATAACACTGCCTGTTACATTGTGTGACATACCAGTGACCTGTTTTTCAATGTTCATTTTCTGTCAGAGCACTCTGAATTTGCTATGAATAGCAAGATACATGTTGCCATGGATAGTGGAAACAGCAAACATCAGCCAGACCACAAATTAATAGAGAGTGACTCAACAATGCTGTTGATAAAACATTTAAGCAATCTGCACAGTGTAAAAATCTTCATTTAGTTGACTAAATATCATGAAATATCAGGAAAGGATATCATGAAAGACTGATTTTTAGTGATAACTCTTTTAAAGAAATAATTGATTTTTTAACATTCACCTAAGTGTAATTAAATATGAAATTCTGGAATTTAACTAGAATCTAGTCACAATAAAAGGGAATTTTTTTCTAAGAAGAATATTTCAGAAAAGGATGGAAAGAAGTATGAAAATGTAAAAATTAGCTTCATTAAATGAAAATGTAAAAAAGTTTAAAAATTTATTTTTAATGTGTGGGAAAAGAATCAGGTTAATTGTTCTGGAATTTTTCTTATCACAGAGATATGTATTCTTCGTGAATCCGCAGAAAGTAAAGCCCCCTGAAGACCTCCAGGATCTGGGTGTGAGGTTTCTCCAACCGTTCGTGAATTTATTGTCAAAAGCAACCTACTGGTGGATGAACACGCTCATCATATCTGCTCATAAAAAGCCTATTGATCTGAAGGCAATTGGAAAATTACCAATAGCAATGAGAGCAGTAACAAACTATGTTTGTTTGAAAGATGCATATGAAGAACAAAAGGTAAGTCAGTAACCATTTTTCATGTCCATGATTGTAAAGAATGGACCTCTTAATACAAAGGCACTAAGCTTAAATAATGTTAAGCTTTTGTTGTTTAGTTGCTCAGTCATGTCTGACTCTTTGTGATCCCATGGGCTATAGCCTGCCAGGCTCCCCTTTCCATGGGATTTCCCAGGCAGAGAATACTGGAGTGGGTTGCTGTTTCTTTTCTCCAGGGGATCTTCCGAACCCAAGAATCAAAGCCCTCTCCTGCATTGCCGGTGGATTCTCTTAAATAACAGTAAATAATATTTAGTGAGAGCAGATTTTCTCCATCTGTCTTTCCCAGTAGTTTTGAGTCATGTTAACTGGACTGCTGGAAATATACTGGAAAAGCCAATGAAATATGTTATGTTAGTTGCCCAGTCACTACATGAAGAGGGAAAGAGTGCTATCTTTTCTCTGGCACCTAATGGAAAGTAAGAATTAAAATCAATAGTCATGTATGTCGAATCCTTGTCACCATATAATATTAATAATCCACAGATTTTTCATTGTTTTGTTTCAAGTATCTTAATAATTTTTATTATTTAAAGGGAAAATAGGTCATATCCATGAATAACTTTTGAGAAATGAAAATCCTTAAATTAGTTATTAATTAAAATTTGAACTCTGCATTTCAAAATTGGGGAACTAAATTAAATAAAGGGGCATCATCTGCCTATTCCATGTATCACTCTATATGTCTGGCAAAATTGATTTCTTCTGGTATTTTCTGTGGATATTTATAACTGCCTTTAAAGATTTAAATATGAGACTATGGATATTTTCAATTTGTCTTTTTATAATTCTGAGTAGTCTTGTGTGCTATTCACAGTGGTAGATGTATTGCTGTCACCTACAAATATTATTGTAACTAAAATATGAATATTTATACCAACATTGGAAGGAAATACTGTATGGTGGATCAGTCAAAGAGTTTTTGGCTGTTCTAAATCTAGATCAACAAAGCATTTATGGTAAATGATGAAAATGACCTCTGTTTTGTGTCAAAAATGTGTGTTATGAAATTAATAATCCAGGAAATGGTTACTACAGATGAACCTGAGTCATCACTCTGGTTTCACCTCTGGGAAAAGTATTGCATTGTTTTTTAACAACTTCTAAATAAAGATTAATAATATAGTCTAAGCATAGCTTTAGTTTTCTGAATGCTCTTTATAACAGATTTGCTTAAATATCAGTAAGCTTTAAAATATAATCGAATTATTCATCTCACAAGGAGTTGAATATGAAACATAATTGAACTCTACTGCATTGAGTTAGCTTCTTTGCCAAGTCATAATTGTGATTGTTTGGGTCTTGAAATCTTTTCAACAAATGATTATAGAAGTGTGAAGCCATGAGTTGGCATAAGTAGATATACCATTCTTCATTTTGCATCTCTTTAAGTAATAACTAGGAGGCACAAGTCTAACATAACTTTAAAAAGTATTGACCCCATTTAATGGAGACAGGAAATACCTGGAGAAGAAGCAGTTTGAAGCTAGGATTGATCTCAGAGGGAGAGCCTGAAGAGACGTGAGTGGTCCTGAAGGGTGGGGTTCCCTTCCTGGTAATTAAACCTGGATAACCTGGATGAAAATCAAGAGTCCTAGCCACTAGACCACCAGGAGCTAGAGACAGAAGCATAGTGGCCCTGGCTCTTGCCCCTATTTGAAAGCAAGAATGTTTCAAGGAGAGAAAAACTGTAATAACAGGTACAAAGTTTATTATTAGAGACATAGCACAATGTATGGGAAAGCATACAGGAAAACAGTTTGTTTATCTAACTCAGAACCAGGGCAGAGATACACACCCAGAGAAAAAGGGTATGGGCATCCTCTCTAGTGAGGAGGGCAGTATGTCAGAAACTACGCAGAGAGACACACCCGGAGAGGAGTTGGAGCATCCTGAGTGAGGAGGAGCTCAGTACAGAGGTGATGTAAATCACTTATAAAACAGTCTTTCTGGGACTTTGTTTACCTTTGGCCAATTACTTTGTTTCTTTCTTCACCCCTGACTGGTCCATGGACCCTCCCCAAGATGTGTGAGCAACTTTTCTCTAAGGTGGATCCCACCACAGAGGCCTATGGGTGCATGTCCACACTTAAGGGGTGGGTTCCCCTCCCTTTTCAACCCCCAAGAAGCCTTCCTGCACATGTGCAAACAGGGAAGTCTTTCTTGACCTCAAGAGCGGGTACTTTATCTCTTTGGTTTAGCAGAGCTCAGCTTTTGCCACTAGCTTTGTCTTTGGAGCTTCTGGGTAAGAACAAAAGCTCAGTTTTACTCCACTTGACAAACACCAGGTGTCTGGCACAGAGGCACATTGTCTCCTATCTCAGGATGATCTCTTTTGTTTAGCTTGTAATAATGTGATAAGTTAATCTCTTGTGACCTAATATCTTAGATCTTAACTAAACTTCAGAAATCTTAACTAGACTGTCAATAACCTGTACTTTGCGTTTCACTACGGAATGAAGCAGGGCAAAGACTAATGGAGCTTTGCCAAGAAAATGCACTGGTCATAACAAACACCCTCTTCCAACAACACAAGAGAAGACTCTATACATGTACATCACCAGATGGTCAACACCGAAATCAAATTGATTATATTCTATGCAGCCAAAGATGGAGAAGCTCTATACAGTCAGCAAAAACAAGACCGGGAGCTGACTGTGGCTCAGACCATGAACTCCTTATTGCCAAATTCAGACTTAAATTGAAGAAAGTAGGGAAAACCACTAGACCATTCAGGCATGACCTAAATCAAATCCCTTATGATTATACAATGGAAGTGAGAAATAGATTTAAGGGCCTAGATCTGATAGATAGAGTGCCTGATGAACTATGGAATGAGGTTCGTGACATTGTACAGAAGACAGGGATCAAGACCATCCCCATGGAAAAGAAATGCAAAAAAGCAAAATGGCTGTCTGGGGAGGCCTTACAAATAGGCCTTCTTTTCTCTTGTGAAAAGAAGAGAAGCGAAAAGCAAAGGAGAAAAGGAAAGATATAAACATCTGAATGCAGAGTTCCAAAGAATAGCAAGAAGAGATAAGAAAGCCTTCTTCAGCGATCAATGCAAAGAAATAAAGGAAAACAACAGAATGGGAAAGACTAGAGGTCTCTTTAAGAAAATCAGAAATACCAAAGGAACATTTCATGCAAAGATGGGCTCGATAAAGGACAGAAATGGTATGGACCTAACCGAAGCAGCAGATATTAAGAAGAGGTGGCAAGAATACACAGAAGAACTGTACAAAAAAGATCTTCATGACCCAGATAATCACGATGGTGTGATCACTGACCTAGAGCCAGACATCCTGGAATGTGAAGTCAAGGGGGCCTTAGAAAGCATCACTACAAACAAAGCTAGTGGAGGTGATGGAATTACAGTTGAGCTATTTCAAATCCTGAAAGATGATGCTGTGAAAGTGCTGCACTCAATATGCCAGCAAATTTGGAAAACTCAGCAGTGGCCACAGGACTGGAAAAGATCAGTTTTCATTCCAATCCCAAAGAAAGGCAATGCCAAAGAATGCTCAAACTACCACACAATTGCACTCATCTCACACGCTAGTCAAGTAATGCTCAAAATTCTCCAAGCAGGGCTTCAGCAATATGTGAACCGTGAACTTCCTGATGTTCAAGCTGGTTTTAGAAAAGGCAGAGGAACCAGAGATCAAATTGCCAACATCTGCTGGATCATGGAAAAAGCAAGAGAGTTCCAGAAAAACATCTATTTCTGCTTTATTGACTATGCCAAAGCCTTTGACTGTGTGGATCACAATAAACTGTGGAAAATTCTGAAAGAGATGGGAATACCAGACCACCTGACCTGCCTCTTGAGAAATTTGTATGCAGGTCAGGAAGCAACAGTTAGAACTGGACATGGAACAACAGACTGGTTCCAAATAGGAAAAGGAGTACGTCAACGCTGTATATTGTCACCCTGCTTATTTAACTTATATGCAGAGTACATCATGAGAAACACTGGGCTGGAGGAAGCACAAGCTGGAATCAAGATTACTGGGAGAAATATCAATAACCTCAGATATGCAGATGACACCACCCTTATGGCAGAAAGTGAAGAGGAACTAAAAAGCCTCTTGATGAAAGTGAAAGTGGAGAGTGAAAAAGTTGGCTTAAAGCTCAACATTCAGAAAACGAAGATCATGGCATCTGGTCCCATCTCTTCATGGGAAATAGATGGGGAAACAGTGGAAACAGTGTCAGACTTTATTTTTCTGGGCTCCAAAATCACTGCAGATGCTGACTGCAGCCATGAAATGAAAAGACGCTTACTCCTTGGAAGGAAAGTTATGACCAACCTAGATAGCATATTCAAAAGCAGAGACATTACTTTGCCAACAAAGGTTTGTCTAGTCAAGGCTATGGTTTTTCCTGTGGTCATGTATGGATGTGAGAGTTGGACTGTGAAGAAGGCTGAGCACCAAAGAATTGATGCTTTTAAACTGTGGTGTTGGAGAAGACTCTTGAAAGTCCCTTGGACTGCAAGGAGATCCAACGAGTCCATTCTGAAGGAAATCAGCCCTGGGATTTCTTTGGAAGGAATGATGCGAAAGCTGAAACTCCAGTACTTTGGCCACCTCATGCGAAGAGTTGACTCATTGGAAAAGACTCTGATGCTGGGAGGGATTGGGGACAGGAGGAGAAGGAGACGACAGAGGATGAGATGGCTGACTCGATGGACGTGAGTCTGAGTGAACTCCAGGAGTTGGTGATGGACAGGGAGGCCTGGCGTGCTGCGATTCATGGGGTCGCAAAGAGTCGGACACAACTGAGTGACTGATCTGATCTGATCTATTTCCATATGGCGTCATTTGGTAATATTCACTACTGATATATTTATTTTCTAAATCAAAGAGAATTAAGCTTAATTTGGACTTTGGAAATTTGGGCTCATTCTTTGACAACTAAAAATAATACAAAATGTTTGAAAAATTTGCCTAGTTACTCTTCATTCTCTTTCTTTCATTAAAATGAATTCAATAATGCATATATATGGAATTTAGAAAAATGGTGATGAACCTCTTTGCAAGAGCAAGAATAGAGATGCAGACATACAGAATGGATTTGTGGACAGAGTGGAGAAAGGAGAGGGTGGGATGAATTGAGAAAGTAACATTAAAATATATACATTACCATGTGGGAAATAGAAAGCTAGTAGGAAGTTGCTATATAACTCAGGGAGTTCAGTCTGGTGCTCTGTGATAACTTAGAACTAAATATATATATTACATACATATAAAGTTTTGGAATGTGTTCAAAATTAAAATAACTAGCTAAATAAATGGGAATATATTATAAATGGAAATATATTAAAAATGAATTAAGTGTCTGTTGGTTGCAAGAATGCAGGAATACCAAACTATATGTAGTATATTGAAAGTGACTCAGTAACATTTATTTTTATCTTTTAAAATATCAGAAATACTAGAAGAGATTTCCATAGTGGCTAAGATTAATTGCCACTCTATCATTTTATTTTGGTTCATCAAATTTTTTTTTTATTTCAGAAAAAAGTGGCAGATGACCCAAATCGGACTCCATCTATATGGCTGGCAATGTACAGAGCTTTCGGGCGACCAATTCTACTTAGTAGCACATTTCGTTATCTTGCTGACTTACTGGGTTTTGCCGGACCTCTCTGTATTTCTGGAATAGTTCAGCGTGTAAATGACACCCAGAATGAAACAAATAACCCAACAGGAGTAAGTTTGTGGTGCCTTTGAATGGAAATATATTATTGGCAAATTTCTTTTGTTACTTTTTTAAAATGCGGTTTTATGAGCAGTGCAAATAATCTTATTAACAGAGAATTGAATGCTTTTTAAAAGAATGAAAATTAATTTTCCTTGTAGAGAAAAACATTAGCCTATGTATTCATTGAATGGATTTGGCCAACAAAATTATTTCTCAGATTCAGAGGCTATAAACATTTAATAGCATTTACTGTGTTCTGCAAATGATGCTCAGAAATTTAACATTGGTTATTTTATTAGATCTTTTTAGCAATCCTGTAAAGAATTTTCATGCATGAGTCCTTGGGGGTGGCTGAATCACTTTTTTTCCCCTGATGGCTCAGATGGTAGAGTCCGTCTGCAATGTGGGAGACCTGGGTTCAATCCCTGGGTTAGGAAGATGCCCTGGAGAAGGAAATAGCACCCCACTCCAGTACCCTTGCCTGGAAAAGCCCATGGACAGAGGAGCCTGGTAGGCTACAGTCCATGGGGTCACAAAGAGTCGGACATGACTGAGCGACTTCACTTTCAATGGCCAGTGATGTGGGCAATGTGATTTGATTTGGTTTCCTATGTAGTGAAAGCCACCTTGCTTCATAATGATCAGGTCAAGTCACATTATATTTTTATTAGACATTATGTTACTATTGGGGACTATATAGTGTAAAATATTTGCTGTTATAAATTTACAACCTTATATTTTCTGTTCTTAAGAAAGTCTGCATCATGAGCTTCCCGATTTCCTTCTAAAATAAGAATTGATTTCCCTAGTTTCACGTGTAGAAACTCTAGTCCAGATGAATCAGTTTTCCTTTTTTACGGTCTCAATCTGATTTCCACTCCTCTTTTTTTACCTTTTGGAATTGTATGCATTTCTAAAGCCTTCAGTAAATGCTGCCTTCTCATTGAAGCTTTTTTTGATTGTCCTTGTTGGTGGAATTTGCTTCTCTTTGGTCATCTCCTAACACATTGTTCGCTTCACATTGGCACTTGCCATAAATGCTATTTATAATGAAGCATGTTATCTATGGATATGCTTATCTTTCTACGTTGTGAGCTCTCTAAACAGAATGACTATGAAGCTCCCATTTTTGCCCTCAAAACCCAGTTCTTTGCATATATTAGTGCTCAATTATTACTAATGTAAACCAGCTATTTTACCATTGAATACATGTTTGTGATGTTTTATCCTTGCTAGCCTGATTATATACAGATATTGAAATTCCACATAGTATCCAATCATCCCTTGTACTTAGGTGTATTAACCATGTATTTTTCTGAGAAAAAAGAAAATTTACACATTTGTGTATATCCCCTGGAAAGACGAGGAAGGGACCAGAAATATTTAGAATTTAACTGATTGAAACCATAAAAAAAAAAGTGGCTCAATTGACATGTTGTGTTTATCTGAGTGTTACTTTTCCCTCATTTCTAACAAATAAGTGACCATATGCTACTGTTACAAACAAAAAGTTATTAATTTGTATATTCTTATGATGACTTCAGTTATAATCTGACTGAAATAGTTTTTAAAGTTATGCTTTGTCACTGAAATTGTCTTTTGGGCAAAATAGCCAATTTATGTTTTTTACCATTTATAATTTATGTTTTCATCATATGAATTAAGATGAAGATCAGAAAAAGTCAACTGTGTAGACTTTATTATTTTTAATTAATAAGGCTATGGAAGTTGTATATTTGTCCCATTGGTCTTGCTGACGTTGTAGGTTCTACTTCTAAATTACAAAGAATCTAAACTAACTTTGTCTTGGTTTACTACTAATGTTTTCCAGTTAACCAAGGTAGACTATATCTTTGTAGAAAATGTATTAACTTAAAAAAATTTAAATGTACCTTTTTTCCTACAAAAAGGCTTTTCCAACAATCTTAATGATCAATTTGAAATTTTTTATGTTCAACTGGTTTGTGTTTGTATCTGTTGACATTATGAGGAAAAGCCAAATCGTCTTACTCTGACTCATTCTACTGCTGTATTATAAAGACATTGAATTTTTATATTAAGCAACCATGCATTATTTGATAAATGCAAACTATATACTGGTATATGAATAGTTTTAATTTATATCTTTTTTTTTCATTTTGGGATAAGGCTTCAGAAACCCTCTCATCAAAGGAATTTCTTGAAAATGCTTATGTTCTAGCAGTTCTTCTGTTCCTGGCTCTTATTCTGCAAAGGACATTTTTGCAGGCTTCCTACTATGTGACCATTGAGACTGGCATTAACCTGCGTGGAGCCTTGCTGGTACGTATAAGCTCTGAAGGATCCTGACCACAAACCATTCAGTGATAGGAATAGTTGAGAATTCAGTTTTATTTTTCTCCTTCCATTTTCAGTTTGATATTATGACATCAATACTTTCAGGATCTACTTAATAAAAAAAACGTAAAGTTGATTAATAAGCCCACTGAATTAAAAATATTCTAATAATATATTAACATATTTTGAAATCTTGCATTTATTTACTTCTGTTACTGTTTGTTCCAGAGATTATGTTTAAATTTGAATATATGTTGAGATTATATCATCAGGAAAAATAAGTTTGTATTTAGTTGAGGACTAAAAGTAACAATGCTGAAATAAAAATAATAGCTGACTTAAGATGGCATTATAGGGTTTTCTCCTTTTTTTCAGAAAATTTAAAAATCTTAGTTTTTTCAATGCAAATAAATAAGGATAGTGTTGACTTTTAAAATTTGATCTTCAAGTATGTTTTTTTCCCTTTTTTGCAGGCCATGATATATAATAAAATCCTTCGGCTTTCTACATCTAATTTATCCATGGGTGAGATGACCCTGGGTCAGATCAATAACCTGGTCGCCATTGAAACCAATCAGCTCATGTGGTTCTTGTTCCTGTGTCCCAATCTATGGGCCATGCCTGTTCAGGTAGATCAATATGAGTAAGATTCTCATTTGCTGAGGAAATAATAAGAAATTGTCAGTTTTTAAATTTGTTTGTGTCCTTTTAAAAGTTTGATGACTGTTTCTGGTCAAAAGCGTCTTGGGGCCCCTCTGCAACTTCATGTAGTAAATTGGTTCGACACCAGTTGTACACATCATGTTGCTAAAAATAAATTCCTACTCCTTAGCCTTCCCCAGATAAATCATCATGAAATCCTACTGTCACAGCTGAGTTGACTTCCAAATAAACTTAATGGTTGTTCAGTTGCTAAGTTGTGTCCAACTCTTTGTGACCCCATGGACAGCAGCACGCCAGGCTCCCCTGTCCTTCACTGTCTCCCAGAGCGTGCTCAAATTTTTAAACTTAATAATTAAGAAATACTACAATTTCACTAAACAATATTTCCTTTTGTGCAGTGGTCCCCACACGCCTGTTCTTTCACCCCTTGCTTGTGTTTTCCTTTAGATCATCATGGGAGTGATCCTGCTCTACAACTTGCTTGGGTCCAGCGCTCTGGTTGGTGCTGCTGTCATTGTGCTCCTCGCGCCAATTCAATACTTCATTGCTACAAAGTTGGCAGAAGCTCAGAAGAGCACTCTTGTAAGTAACATCTCTTGGAAACCTTATTAGGAAAATCTAGTAATGTGGTTTCATTTTTAAATATATAGGAAATTAATACCATTCAGGGTTCTTTGGAAATCATTATACTGAAATGAAACACCAATATTTCTTTTCCGTTCTTGGGCAGTGAATGTGCCCAGGGGTTGCACAACCGGTTTTAAAAGTGGATTTGACATCTAAGATTTAATGACCTTAAACGCTAAATACCACCACAAAGCCTGATGTTTTTACAAGTCATGATGTGATGATGAGGCTTTAGCTCTTGTAGATCACATACTTACACTTAGCATATACTAGAGAATACACTTACTTGTGCATTTGATTACATATATATTGGATGTCAATTACTGACATAGGACAAATGGATCAAGGAATAAAGGGTCAGATTTAGTGCTTCTGAAATTAAATGTTCTGAGGGTTGAGTCAGACCACGTGATGAGCTATGGAGTTACACTGAAATGTTTCAGTAGCAGCTGCTCTGCCTGACTATGTTCATGGTCAGCTTGGCAAGTAAGAAAAAGCTCGGCTATTGACCCTTTCTGGCTTCAGTTGGGCTTCCCAGGTGGCACAGTGGTAAAGAATCTGCCTGCCAATGCAGGAGATGCAAAAGATGAGCCCTGGGTCAGGAAGATCCCCTGGAGTAGGAAATGGCAACCCACTCCAGTGTTCTTGCCTGGAAAATTCCATGGACAGAGGAGCCTGGTGGGCTGCAGTCCATGAGGTCGCAAAGAGTTGGACACAACTGAACACACGCACAAACACACACACTCTGGCTTCAGTTTGCCATGAAATCATTTTTTTTGACCAAGAATTGGCTTCTATTAAAGAAATATTTGCAAATGATAAAATTATTGACATCATGTTTAGAAATAAAGTTTGATTAAACATGAGCAAGTTTGTCTATAAATCAGACATGAAATGTAGAGATGCTACCACTGGTGGACCGTTTTCCAAACTGGTGTTTCCACCATGACAAGCAAGTCCCTTGTTACGCAAATGGTTTTTATCACTTGTTTTTTCTGCTGCTTCTGGTGAGGTTACTCATTACTCTAGGACAGGAATACAGAAAGGTGTGGAAGAGAGACACAAAGAGGGGACATGACAATCTAACATCTGATTCTCATTTTGCCATTCATACTATAGTCATTCACTCACCAGCAATCATGGGTAGGCAGTTAAGAGCCTCAAGAGACAAAAAGGTGAATAAAATCAGATCATTTGCTAATGCCATTTGCAGCAAGAGGGATGTGACGAGATTATCATCATACTAAATGAAGTAAGTCAAAAAGAGAAAGACAAATATTATACGACAACACTTATGTGTGGAATCTGAAATATGACACAAATGAACCTATCTATGAAACAGAAACAGAATCAGGGACATAGAGAATGGACAGGTGGTTCACAAAGAGAAGGGCTTGGGAGAGGGATGGAGTGGGAGCCTGGGGTTAGCAGATATAAGGTTTTATATACAAAATGGATAAGCTACAAGGTCCTCCTGTATAGCACAAGGAACTGTATTCAATATCCTGTGATAAACCATAATGGAAAAGAACATTTAAAAAATAATGTGTATGTATGTATATGTGTGTGTGTGTGTGTGTGTGTGTATATATATATATATATATATATATATAATTGAGTCACTTTGTTGTACAGCAGTAATTAACGCAATACTAAAACTCAGCTGTACTTCACAAAAGCAGATCATTTGCTGCTTTTGCTTCTTCCTATCTTTTGCCACTCTGCAGCTCCTTTTAAGAGTTCACAGGTGATACTGTACTTTCCTAGTAAATCTAATAGAATTTGGAGGAAGCTGATAGAGTTGACCAAAGAGAGGCTTTTGTATCAGCCATGTTTCTATAGTTAATCCAAGTTGTTAGCAATCAGTAAATCTAATTTAGCAATATGTGAGACCAGGTTTGATCCCTGTGTCAGGAAGATCCCCTGGAAAAGGGAATGGCAACCCACTCCAGTAGTCTTGCATGGAGAATCCCATGGACAGAGGAGCCTGGTGGGCTACAGTCCATGGGGTTGCAAAGAATTGGATACAACTGAGCAACTAACACAACACAATAACAACAAAATCTAATTTAGGCTCTGTGACAGAGCTTATGAAGAAGGAGGTAGGAATCTCTTGAAGTTAAAGATTATAGGCTTGGTTTCACTAAGTGTCTTATGAAGACTCACAGTGAATACACGCAACAGTGTACACTCACATTCCCAAATCAGTAGTGACCTAACTTTTTTTACATTCATTGTTTCTCATCTCCTAAGCATGAGTAATGGAGCTGAGGGGAGAATTAAATGATTTAGGTATGAGAAGGCACCCTTGGAAGTCTCTTTATTAACTCCTTACATGTCTGTATGTGTTTTCTGCAGACATCATTCAAGGAAATCGTATGAAACTTAAGACACTGCTTTTATTTAAACCAAAGCAACAGAAGCATGAACAGTTTTTAGGTGGAAAGAAATTGGAGGCTGTCTCATTCAACTCTTCATTTTCACTTTGGAGGCAGAAGCACAGAGAGTTTCACTATTTCTCCCAGGAATCTCAGAGCCATCATTAGAGGCCAAGCCAGGCAGAAATCAAGTTCTTCTCAATCCATATCCAGTAATGGCCTTGCCTCTCTGATTCACTTGGATGCAGCTTGCATTGTTTTTTATTCCTTCCTTTTATAGGATTATTCCACTGAGAGACTGAAGAAAACAAATGAAATACTGAAAGGCATCAAACTTCTAAAGCTGTACGCCTGGGAGCACATCTTTTGCAAGAGTGTGGAAGAGACAAGAATGAAAGAACTCTCCAGTCTCAAAACTTTTGCTCTTTATACATCACTCTCCAGTAAGTTGCTATCGCTCTGAGGACCACCAAAAACATGTGGTCTATTTGGTGTAACTTACGATCATTGAGACATTGTAGACATCAGAGGAAGTACATTTATTTTCTCCATTTGTGAGGTCCTGTAGCCACTAGCTAAACAAGTTTATTTAAATTTTTTTTTTTTTTGATGTGGACCATTTTTAAAGTCTTTTTGAATTTGTTACAGTATGGCTTCTGTTTTACATTTTGATTTTTTGGCGGTGAGACATGTGGGATTTTAGCTCCCAGACCAGGGATCAAAGCCACATCTTCTGCATTGAAAGGTGAAGTCTTAGAGACTGGACAGCCAGGGAAGTTCCTATTTAAATTTAAATTAAAAAGCAAAGTCAGAATGAGCTTAAAATCAAGTAGAACTGAATTTGACTCCTTGCAAGTTTATATCTTTGCCATGTTACTTGACATCTGAAATCCTTGGTTTCTTCATCTGTAAACTGGGGATGGTCTGATCCTTGAAACCCTCGTTTCAGTTGCAGTTGGGATGCATAGTGGGTTTTCAGTAAATATTTGCTTATGGAGAATAGACTTGTGGACCCAGGAGGAGGAAGGAGAGGGTGGAATGAATTGAGAGGATAGCATTGAAACATATACATTACCATATGTAAACTTAGGTAGCAGTGGAAATTTGTTGTATGACACAAGGAGCTCAAATCCAGTACTCTGTGACAATCTAGAGGAGTGACGATGTCACTCCTCGAGAGGAAAGTGGAAGGTGAGGGGGTGGTTCAAGAGGGAGGGGACATACGTATACGTAAGGATGATTCATGTTGATATATGACAGAAACCAACGCAGTATTGTAAAGCAATTATCCTCCAATTATTAAAAAATGTAAATTATAAATATCCATTGTAAAAATATAAATAAGTAAATTGATTTGACTATATTACTATTGATCTTATCCCCTAAAATCCTTAAAAATTATCTGTGGTTGTCTTCCCTGTCTCTTGGGGAGCTTATGATATTATATTTCCTTGAAGATTGTACTTGAAATGCCAGTTTTGGAAACCGAAGAGGAAAAAAGTCAGCATTTCCAGGTGAAAAAAGCCAAACTGCATTTACATAAAACCCTCTTTTTCCAGTACATGCTTAAGACTTTTTAAATACAAAGCTTTTCCTCCACAACTCTAATTTTAAAAACATGATTGTTTCAAAAATATTGTTGTTGTTTTCCTCAAAGGATGACACTGAGTACTTGTAAGAAGAATGAGTTCATATTAGTAGAATTCTTATGAACTTAGCCAAACTACTCCCACTAATGTTTGATTTAATTTGTATGTCAGTTTTGCTTCTTTCTATTGTTCTCAAGATTTTCAACAACTTTAAGTTTGGAGGTTTATAGATGGTTTCCTCTTGAATTCTGAACTACTTGAGTCCTTAGAGATTATAAACACTTCTTTTGTGAAATGAATGTAAGGAAAGTGTTTGGTTTATATAGCTCATTTATTTTAGCCCTAATGCTGGATACATTAGAAAGGAAGCGGGAAGGAGATTTATATTCCAGCTCTGCACCACGACTCATACAGTGTCAAAATACTAGAAGATGAAATGATTGATATCTACTTGCTTATATGATAGAACTGTAAGTTGCTGGCTCCTAAAATCTATTTCTGTCTGCAGTATACTAAAGTTCTCATGGGGTAGATGGATGTGGCCAGAAATGGTGATGATGCTGGTAATAGTAATTATGATAATAATAACAAAAACATTTTGAGATACTCAGCCAATTTTGCCATAAGTGACTTTACATATTTCATCCTATTTAGTCCTCACAGCAGCCCAGTGATTTTGATTCCATTATTAACTTCATTTTGCAAATTAGAAGATTGAAGTTAGAGCTTAAATAACTTGAATTTCCCCAAATCATCCAGTGGCTAAATAATAGAGGTGGATTGTTTAACTCAACCCAGTTATATAAGATTTGGGTTAGTTCTTGAAAGCCAGAGACAAAGGAGGAGAGGACAGAGGAGACCATACTAGAAACAAAAAGAAATCATGAAGGTCAAAGAGCATAGTCACATTTTTATGATTATACACAGCAGGAATTCTTGATGCAATGATGTGAAGTTCCACTTATACCATGTCCAGGTTTTATGATTTGATTACTTTGAGTGTTGGTGGTAGTGAAGAGCTTCCACTATGTGAGCTGAATACAACTGGTTGTGAATCTCACCTCTGCCATGTCATAGCAGGTTCAGTTCAGTTCAGTTCAGTCGCTCAGTCGTGTCCGACTCTTTGCAACCCCATGAATCACAGCACGCCAGGCCTCCCTGTCCATCACCAACTTTGACCAAATCACTACTTCTG
This sequence comes from Bubalus kerabau, assembly GCF_029407905.1. Taxonomy (NCBI): domain Eukaryota; kingdom Metazoa; phylum Chordata; class Mammalia; order Artiodactyla; family Bovidae; genus Bubalus; species Bubalus kerabau. The sequence goes on along the minus strand of NC_073624.1, from coordinate 33,600,581 downwards.
TTCTCCAAGCCTCAATTTTTTTCATCCGTAACATTGGATGATAAAAATCTCTATCATGTGGATTGTGGTAAAGATGATAATAGATTAAAGAATGCTGCAGATGTTGATTGACTTGTTGGTTGACTGTATTCCAGGCAGTACATCAAGTGCTTTGTACTCATTGTGTATAAAGCACCTGGCAAGTGGGCTAGTGTTCAGTAACCTCACTCCCTCAGTTTCCTCCTCTAAAAATTGGTATAATAAAAATAATGCCTTTCTCAGGACTTCCCTGGTGGTCCAGTGTTTTAAGACTTCACCTTCCGATGCAGAGGGTGCGGGTTCAACCCCTGGTCAGGGAGCTAAGATCCTACATCCCTCACAGCCAAAAAACCAAAACATAAAACAGAAGCAGTGTTCTAACAAATTCAGTAAAATACTTCAAAGATGGTTCACATCAAAAAATCTTTTTTAAAAAAAAGGAGAGAGAGGATACCTTCTCACAGGTATAGTGTGAGAATCAAATGAAACAGTGAATGTGGCACTGTTCTGTAACTGTTAAAAATATCTAGTAAATGGTATTTGCAGAAAACCATAAAAAAAATCAAATAAAAAAGTCAGCCATACAACATAGTGGTTATTGTTGGGTCTTGGAGTGCAGGCTGACGTGAAATGAAATCCTGCCTCAGTCCCTTGTCCACTCTGCAACCTTGGTCAGCGTTTGGTGGCATCTCGGTTTCCTCATCAGGAAGTTGGGCTGTATTAAGCATGCCTGGGGGAATTAAGTAAGATAATGTACATAAAAATCCTCAATCCATGGTATCGGGAAATATTGAAAAACAAAGTTAAACGGGACAAATGCTAATAGAACAGAAGATCCATCTCTGTGAATCAATGTTCTTGCCACTGGAGATGATATCTGGGGGCAAAAGAAATTCGGTTGAATTATTTCCTAATCTCCACTTCCAAATGGATAAGTGCTGTTTATGGATTTAATTTATTGGCAAAAAAAAAAAAGAATGAACAACACTTTTATTTTTTCTCTCTTCACTTTGATAGAGTTTTACATGAAGAAGTGGGAAGAACATGAAGCTTTTGACCAGAAAAGTGTGGGTTTTAATCCAAGCTGTGTCATCTCCTAGTTTAGAATCTTGCCTGTTACTCATCCTTGCTGTTTTCTTTATTGCACTGGGGTTGTAATCATTAAATAGGAGAATACACATGAAGGTGCTCCTATCATATGTGAGTAATGTGAGTTGCTGGGTAGTGGCAGAATGAAGTGGTGGTGAGCACTGTCTGAGAAGCCCAGCTGTGACCTCGTGTGTCTCATTCTCATCTTTATGCTGAGGTAGAAATGGTTCCACTTCCTGCATTGGGTGCAGGGTGCCAGATAAGTAGTTTTTAATAAAATAGCAGCTGTTCTCGCTCTCCCTTATCAAGAGATTACTTATTTAAAGATATTTAGAATGAGTTATTGGAGAAGGAAATGGCAACCTACCTCAGTATTCTTGCCTGGCGAATCCCAGGGATGGAGGAGCCTGGTGGGCTGCTGTCCACGGGATCACACAGAGTCGGACACGACTGAAGTGACTTAGCATGCATGCTTGCATCGGAGAAGGAAATGGCAACCCACTCCAGTATTCTTGCCTGGAGAATCCCAAGGATGGAGGAGCCTGGTGGGCTGCCGTCTATGGCGTCGCACAGAGTCGGACACGACTGAAGCGACTTAGCAGCAATAGCAGCAGCAGAATGAGTTATAAGTAATGATATGGAGGAAAAGAAAAAGATAAGGTAACTTAGAAAAAAATAAGGTAACACTAGCCTGAAAAAGATGATGGAAACACGGCTCTTCATCTGTACTATTACGACTCTCAGAGCTGTGTTTGGATTGCTGGTACCGTACAAGAAGTCAGATTTGGTATCTAAGCCTCTTCTGGACCTTTAAAAGCACAGGCTAAGTCTGTATGTGATGGTAAGGACAGTTCATGAAAGCAGATCCTGAGAGCTGGTGGTGACTTTGGAAGGATTCTCTTTTTTATTAATTAATTTTTATTGGAGGGTAGTTGCTTTACAGTGTTGTGTTAGTTTCTGCTGTACAGCAAACAATGACTCAGCCATGTATACATACGTATGCTGCTGCTGCTGCTGCTAAGTCGCTTCAGTCGTGTCCAACTCTGTGCGACCCCATAGACGGCAGCCCATCAGGCTCCCCCGTCCCTGGGATTCTCCAGGCAAGAACCCTAGAGTGGGTTGCCATTTCCTTCTCCAATGAATGAGAGTGAAAAGTGAAACTGAAGTTGCTCAGTCATGTCCAACCCTTAGCGACCCCATGGACTGCAGCCTACCAGGCTCCTCCGTCCATGGGATTTTCCAGGCACGTATATCCCCTCCTTTTTGAATTTCCCTCCTGTTTAGGACACCAAGGCACTGAGTTCCCTGTGCTATACCATAGGTTCTTGTTAATCATCTATTTTACACATAGTATCAATAGTGTATATGTATCAATCCCAATTTCCCAGTTCCTCCCACCCCACACCTTTCCCCCTTGGTATCTATACATTTGTTCTCTATGTCTGTGTCTCTTTTTCTGGTTTGCAAATTAAGTCTTCTATACCATTTTTCTAGATTCCATAAATGTGCATTCATATACTATATTTGTTTTTCTTTTTCTGACTTTACTCTGTATAGGTGGACTCTTTTGAGTGTTGAGAAAATTAGATTCTAGTTCTTACTCTGCCATTGCCTGGCTCTGTTACCAACAATGCAGTTGCTTTTTGGTCCTCTGTCCCTAAAACTCTATGTTTTATGACAAAATAACTACAAATCATCAACTTGGCTTTTGATTTTTTTTTTCCCCTATTACTTCCAAATGCAAGTATTTTAGCCTAAATCTGAGTTTTTCTTATTTCGGTTCTGTGTATCGTGTTTACCAAATGATAGTGCACTATAGCCCTGGAGAGATTTAAACAAGCAGAGGGCCCAGGATATGGAGTTATTTTATCAAACAAAAGGTCTCTAAGTGAAAATTAATATCACTTCGGGAAGGAGATTTTTCACATAATGTCAAATTCTTGCTTTTTGTCCGTGTGTGAAAATGAAAGTGTTAACCGCTCAGTTATGTCTCTTTGCAAACTCATGGACTGCAGCCCACCAGGGTCCTCTGTCCATGGGATCTCCAGACAAGAATACTGGAGTGGATTGCCATTCCCTTCTTCAAGGGATCTTCCTGACTCAGGGATCAAACCCAGGTCTCCTGCATTGCAGGCGGATTCTTCACCATCTGAGCCACCAGGGAAGCCCCCCTTTATCTGTGTAATATCCCAGTTTTCATATTTTTAAGTTAGTTTAGTGGGGAAAAAATGTAGATTGTAAATACTCTGAAGAATGTGTATTTGTTAAGTTCTAATAACTTCAGTCATTAAAGGATTATTTTATTTAAACTTTGCTTTTTGTAACATTTCATAAAAATATAATTTTGGGGGACTTCCCTGGTGGTCCTGTGCTTAAGACTCCACACTTCCAGTGTATTCCAGGGCAGGGGGTTCCTTGCTGGGGAACGAAGATCCAGCTTGCTGTGTGGCTCAGCCAAAAAAAGAAATCAATGCTCAAAAATAATTTTTCAATAAACTAGAACATTTTCTGCTTAAGACTCATGTGTGGGAGTTCACAACTGTGAAACAAGAAATACCAACTGGGAAATGTTTGTGGACTCAAAGACAAAATGTTATTTAATGCATTCAATCCTTGATGTCTTCAAGGAAAGTTAAAATAATAATAAATAAATAAAGTTCCTGAAGATGTTTCACAGTTCAATGACACTAATGTCTTTGCTTTCTTTCCACAGTTTTCATGAATGCGGCAATTCCCATAGCAGCTGTTCTTGCTGTAAGACATGTTTTCTTACCTTTAGAAATGGAACCAAATCAGTGTTTAGAAATGACTTAGGAGTAAGCATGTGTGGGTGGTAACATGTATTACCGCCTTTTTGCTATCTCCGGTTTTCTCTTTGCTGTCTCCACTGTGATGGTTCTAATCTGGGGTTTCTCAACCATGGCACTATGGAACTTTGGGCTCAATAATTAATTCTTTGTGTGTTCTGCATTAGGATGTCTAGTAGCATCTCTGGCTTCCACTTATTAAATGCCATTTGTACCATCAAAAATATCCCCAGATACTGCCAAATGTGCCCAGGGAGCAAAATTAACAGAGGCTGAGAACTTACTGTTCTAACATCCAGGACCTGGTTCCTGGACATCTTACAACAAGGATAGTACTAGATCAACAACCCCAAAATGTTAAATGATTACATTTCAAAAGAAAAGGACAAACCCAGGAACTGGTATTACATTTAGAAATGTAAGTTTGCCTTGGATACCAGTGTTGGCGATTTTAGGAAAGAGCCACAATAGGGACCCCCAAACAATGGAATTTTCTTTTTTCTTTCTCAAAAAATTTAGTAGTGGTTGGAAAGAGCCGTACTAGGTGTTAAGAATTCTGGATTCTCTCATAGCTATTCCCCCTTTTCAGTAATTTGACAGAAGTCAGTTTTCTAATCTTTAGAATCTGTTTGGCCCTTTTCTCAAGTTTACTGCTAGAACTCATGTAGACCATTAAGTACTCTAGTATTTTAGTACTTAAGTACTCACGTGTTGTTTTTCTTAGGGAGTAATTTGGATGAAGTAATAGTATTTTTCAGAGTTGCAGTGGGCATGCTGGCATAGAAGAAGGTGTTCGGTTTGCAAAATTTAATGTAAGTATTTGTGAAGCTTTCTCCAGCTTTCTCTAACACCCTTTCTTTGCACAGACGTTTGTGACCCACGCATATGCCAGCGGGAACAACCTCAAACCTGCGGAGGCCTTTGCTTCGCTGTCGCTCTTCCACATCCTGGTCACCCCTCTCTTCCTGCTCTCCACCGTGGTCAGGTTTGCAGTCAAAGCCATCGTCAGGTATGTGCTGGAATGTCTGGGTTTTTTGCTTGATTATAGAAATACTACTTGCTCGTGTTGGCACTGGTTTAGGCACTTCTGTTGTGTCCAACTCTTTGCGACCCCACAGACTGTAGCCCGGCAGGCTCCTTTGACCATAGGATTCTCTGGGCAAGAATACTGAAGTGGGTTGCCATGCCTTCCTCCAGGGAATCTTCCCGACCCAGGGATTGAACCTGCATCTCTTACATCTCCTGCATTAGTAGGCAGGTTCTTTACCACTAGCAACACCTTGAAAGCCCACACGCTCATGATAGTAAGTTAGAAAATGTATAAAAAAAAATCTTAATCACTGCCCAGAGATCACTTGGTATCAGAGATAACTTGTTAAAACTTTGCTATGAGACCTTTCAGTCCCTTATTTCATGTAAAAATAATTACTCTAAAATAAAAATGTTTTGGTTATTTTCTCCCTCATTAAGACCATAGGCATGATATTTACTGGCTACGTGATATTCCATTGTTTGGAACTATTTGAATTTACTTAACAGTTACCACTTTATTGGACATTTAGAATATTTCTGTTTTCACCCTACCATAAATAATGTCTGAGAGAAGCATCTCTTTATCTTCAAACTTTCCTCTGATCATTTTCTAAAGTCAGATTTCTAGAAGTGTCAACACTCATTCTGATTAGTGTGCATCTTCTTAAGGCCCTTAATGAGGATGGCCATGTGGTTTTCCCTTAAAGGAGATATAGGTCAAAAGGTGTAACAGGTTTTTAAGATTTTTTTAATGAGTATAGCCATAATGTTTTCCAGCAAAGCTGGGCCAGTTTATATTTTTACCAACAGTGATAATGTTCACATCAACACATATTTTCTGTTTTATTTTAGTTTAGTTTGGCAAAGAAAAAATAAATAAAATTCCAGACTCACAGTCTCTGCAAATGGGAAGACTTTGCAGAACTGAGTGCAGTGTTTTGTTCACTTTAAGTATATTTTTGTAGTGTTTCTAATCAGTGTGGACCTCACCTTCGACTCACAGTGTCCCATAGTACACAGCTATAAAGAGACGTGATCTGATAGCAATCATTTCCCCACCATTTTGACTTGTGTTATATAATAGATGTGTTAGAAAACTGTATTATACTGCACCGTGTGTGCTTAGTCTACTATATTTGATAGGTATTCTTAAGATAGTATTTTGCTTTTTGCTATGAAGTTTTATACACCTTATAAAACCTCAGCACGTTTCATAAACAGTATTTATCATATTTATATCTGGCCTTTGGAAAAAAAAAAACCAAGATGTTGCAATACAGAAAGAAAACTGGAAAATTGAAGCCTTAACTATACTAAGCGTAGTGTTGCCATTGCTAGTAATATGGAGCATCTATCATAAGACCTTTAAAAATGAGGCAACTTTCCCACTGTTTATGTATTATTGAGAAAACTGGTATTTAACATTCAAAATAACAGAAGCTCCAGTTTTAGGCAATAGTATATAGTGACTTAATGACTTAACCCAAAATGTCATTATGATGTGTGTAACTTGTGTTAGCTGCTCAGCCGTGTCTGACTTTTTGTGACCCCGTGGACTGTAGCTTGCCAGACTCCTCTGTCCATACTGTTCATGGAATTCTCCAGGTAAGAATACTGGAGTAGATAGCCATTCCCTTCTCCAGGGAATCTTCCTGACCCAGGGATTGAACCCAGGTCTCCTGTACTGCAGACAGAATCTTTTACCATCTGAGCCACTAGGAAGCCCCAAAGGTTAGCTCACTGCATTGTCCAGGAAATGAACCCAAGTCAACTGCTTGGGTAGATGGGTGAATTTAACTCAGATGACCACTATATCTACTACTGTGGGCAAGAATCCCTTAGAAGAAATGGAGTAGCCATCATAGTCAACAAAAGGGTCCAAAATGCAGTTCTTGGAGGCAATCTCAAAAATGACAGAATGATCTCTGTTTGTTTCCAAGGCAAACCATTCAATATCACAGTAATCCAAGTCTATACCCCAACAAGTAATGCTGAAGAAGCTGAAGTTGAACTGTTCTATGAAGACCTACAAGACCTTCTAGAACTAACACCCAAAAAAGATGTCCTTTTCATTATAGGGGACTGGAATTCAAAAGTAGGAAGTCAAGAAACACCTGGAGTAATAGGCAAATTTGGCCTTGGAGTAAAGAATGAAGCAGGGCAAAGGCTAACAAAGTTTTGCCAAGAGAATGCACTGGTCATAGCAAATATCCTCTTCCAACAACACAGAAGACTCTACACATGGACATCACCAGATGGTCAACACCAAAATCAGATTGATTATATTCTTTGTAGCCAAAGATGGAGAAGCTCTATTCAGTTAGCAAAAACAAGACCAGGAGCTGACTGTGGCTCAGATCATGAACTCTTTATTGCCAAATCCAGACTTAAATTGAAGAAAGTAGGGAAAACCACTAGACCATTCAGGTATGACCTAAATCAAATCCCTTATGATTATACAATGGAAGTGAGAAATAGATTCAAGGGATTAGATCTGATAGAGTGCCTGATGAACTATGGATGGAGGTTTGTGACATTGTACAGGAGGCAGAGATCAAGACCATCCCCAATGAAAAGATCAGAAGGAGGCCTTACAAATAGCTTAGAAAAGAAGAGAAGCAAAAAGCAAGGGAGAAAGGAAAGATATACCCATTTGAATGCAGAGTTCCAAAGAATAGCAAGAAGAGATAAGAAAGCCTTCTTCAGTGATCAGTGCAAAGAAATGGAGGAAAACAATAGAATGGGAAAGACTAGAGTTCTCTTCAAGAAAATTAGAGATACCAAGGGAATATTGCATGCAAAGATGGGCACAATAAAGGACAGAAATGGTATGGATGTAACAGAAGCAGAAGATATTAAGAAGAGCTGGCAAGAATACACAGAACTATACAAAAAAGATCTTCACAACTCAGATAAACACGATGGTATGATCACTCACCTAGAGCCAGACATCTGGAATGCAAAGTCAAGTGGGCCTTAGGAAGCACCACTACAAACAAAGCAAGTGGAGGTGATGGAATTCCAGTTGAGCTATTTCAAATCCTAAAAGATGATGCTGTGAAAGTGCTGCACTCAATATGCCAGCACATTTGGAAAACTCAGCAGTGGCCACAGGACTAGAAAAGGTCAGTTTTCATTCCAATCCCAAAGAAAGGCAATGCCAAAGAATGCTCAAACTACTGCACAATTGCACTTATCTCACACACTAGCAAAGTAATGCTCAAAATTCTCCAAGTCAGGCTTCAAAAGTATGTGAATCATGAACTTCCAGATGTTCAAGCTGGTTTTAGAAAAGGCAGAGGAGCCAGGGATCAAAATGCCAACATCCATTGGATCATGGAAAAAGCAAGAGAGTTCCAGAAAAGCATCTATTTCTGCTTTATTGACTATGCCAAAGCCTTTGACTGTGTGGATCACAATAAACTGTGGAAAATTCTGAAAGAGATGGGAATACCAGACCACCTGACCTGCCCTTGAGAAATCTGTATGCAGGTTGGGAAGCAGTTAGAACTGGACACGAAACAACAGACTGGTTCCAAATAGGGAAAGGAGTACGTCACGGCTGTATATTGTCACCCTGCTTATTTAACTTATATGCAGAGTACATCATGAGAAATGCTGGGCTGGAGGAAGCACATGCTGGAATCAAGATTGCTGGGAGAAATATCAATAACCTCAGATACACAGATGACACCACCCCTATGGCAGAATGCAAAGAGCTAAAGAGCCTCTTGATGAAAGTGAAAGAGGAGAGTGAAAAAGTTGGTTTAAAGCTCAACATCCAGGAAACTAAGATCATGGAATCTGGTCCCATCACTTCATGGCAAATGTATGGGAAAACAGTGGAAACAGTGACAGACTTTATTTTTGGGGCTCCAAAATCACTGGAGATGGTGACTGCACCCATGAAATTAAAAGACGCTTGCTCCTTGAAAGAAAAGTTATGACCAACCTAGACAGCATATTAGAAAGCAGAGACATTACTGTGCCAACAATGGTCTGTCTAGTCAAGGCTATGGTTTTTCCAGTAGTCATGTATGGATGTGAGAGTTGCACTATAAAGAAAGCTGAGCACTGAAGAATTGATGCTTTTGAACTCTGGTGTTGGAGAAGTAAGTCCCTTGGACTGCAAGGAGATCCAACCAGTCCATTGTAAAGGAAATCAGTCCTGAATATTCATTGGAAGGACTGATGCTGAAGCTGAAACTCCAATACTTTGGCCACCTCATGTGAAGAACTGACTCATTGGAAAAGATCTGGATGCTGGGAAAGATTGAAGAAAGGAGAAAGGGATGACAGAGGATGAGATGGTTGGATGGCATCACCGACTTGATTGACATGAATTTGAGTAAACTCCAGGAGTTGGTATTGGGCAAGGAGGCCTGGTGTTCTGCAGTCCATGGGGTCGCAAAGAGTTGGACATGACTGAGTGTCTGAACTGAACTATACATCTGCTTGGATGCAGCTATGCTCACCACTATACTGCCACACCTTATCTTATTATAAATCAAATTGTGATTGGTTATGCTGATTCATATCATGATCATTACAATCCTATTCTGTAAGATATGTCATTAGGAACAGACTCTGGGGCTGTTCAGCATTTAAAGCTCAGGCCCTCTGGACTCATCTGCCCTCATTTTCTTTACTCATTGTTCTGCCTCCTGAAACATTCATACGGATCACTGACTGATTTCTGTAGCACCACTTCCAAATTAGGCAGTGCCCTGGAAGAGAAGCCACTTCAAACAATAAAACTGATAAATGGCCAGAGTCTGCTATTTTGGTTCTTATTTTCATTTTCTCCATTTAATAGTTGCCCCTCTCATTGCTGCCTTCTTAATCGAATTTGACTTTGTGCTACAAGTGGAGATAGAAAACAGTTGATAACTAATAATAGATCACTCCTCTGAAATCAGGAGGTTACCAAGCAGTGAAAGGACTTTAACTATGTTGCTATGAAAAAAAAAAACCTAATTAATCTAGGGGTGTGTGTTTCCCCAAGTCCACAGTATATAATCCTGCTGTAGTGCATCCTACTGAAACTGAGAGTGGATCATAATCCCTGTATACACTGCACTGCATTGCACTCTCTCTTCTGTATGTTCCAGGGAACAGGCATTTGCCAGTTTGATAAAGACCAGCCCGTTTTCAGGGCTCAGCTCCAGATTTCCCAAGCCATAGGCCAAATGAAATCAGCTTATAAAAGCTTGCTTCTCTAAAGTGAATTTCAGTGGTTGATTTGTGGGTCCTAGGGAAATGACCAGTCAACAGAAGAGGCCAGTGCTTTTTCCCACTGTATGCTGGTTCTTGGAACCTAAATGAGCATTTTTCCCAGTGTGGACTGGGCTCGGCATTTTCCTCTGCGCCTGGGATCCCATGACCAGTCTTGAATGCCAGTTGGCCCACAGCGAGTTGAAGCAGCCTGTTTATAATTGGAGACTTTGGTTAGCTGATTTTGAAACTGCTTCTCAGGACTGGAGAAGTCCAAGTTATTTGCTACATTCAGATGCATTCTGAAATTTGGTGGGTTAGAATGGGGTGCACCATATACCCCGACATGTGCTACATGTGCATGGAAGAGACATCTGAACTTCTCTGCTATAGGGAAATTCTGTGCCATGGGAAATGTGTTGCCTTGAGAAAATTCTATGCTTTCTTTTAAAAATGTTTAGCTTGTTAGATTCAATTGCTTGTGGTGCTCAGTGGGTGGGACCTTATACATACATAATAAAATGGAAGAAAGAGGCAATTAAAGATTCAGGTTATCACTTCTTAACTCCAGCATTTTACATCATTTGAGTTCTTCCGACCTTTTACGATGATATGTTCCAGTCTGCATTTGCAAAACAGAAGGAAAGAAGTGAAGAAAAAGTAGGAAAGTCACTAATTTCTTAAATATTAAAATACTTGAATAAGAGTGGTCTTTTTCTGGACGCTTGCCTTTCTTGTCCTCTTTAGTTTCTTTGTAAGAAAATAGTTAATGTAAATTGCTTTTCTGGAGGAAAATGTCAGTTGCTATGTTGTATCCTTTATAAATAATTTGAGTTTAGGTTTCTGGTATTTGAAGTATAATGCAGTATCTATGTCCAAAGATGTCATTTGCCAAGGAAAAAATGTGTAAAACGAATCCCTTGCTTTGTTGGAAGATAATTTTGTGTCCTTTCTCTCATGGACCTCCCAGAGGAAAGTATATTTGGCTAGTCTACTGTGATTACCTTCAATCAAATAAATTGTTACTGATATTTATCATAGAGCCTGCTCACAGGTTGACCCGGTCTGCATTTACAAAACTTTCATGGTTCCGACAAGAAAAACATGTAACTGCCAGTAAAAAAAATCAGTTATTCCCCCAAAACATAGTACCTGTCCGAGATACTCATATATATGTATATGCTCAGTCATGTCTGACTCTGTGACCTCACAGACTGTGTAGTCCACCATCCTCTGTCCATGGGATTTCCCAGACAAGAATACTGGAGTGGGTTGCCATTTTCTCCTCCAGGGAATTGAACCCACATCTCTTGAGTCTCTTGCATTGGCAGGTGGATTCTTTACCAGGAGTGCCACCTGGGAAGCCCCAAGGTACTCAAACTGTATCTAACCACACAAATTTGAAAAGTGAAAAAATACCATGGGTAACATAAATTTAAATACTGGGACTTCCCTGGTGGTCCAGTGGTTAAGAATTCACCTTCCAATGTAACGGTTGGAAATTAAATCTGTGGTTGAAGAGCTAAGATCCCACATGCCAAGTGGCCAAAAAACCAGAGCATCAACAACAGAAGCAATATTGTAGCAAATTCAATAAAGACTTTAGAAATGATTCATATCAAAAAATTCTTTTTAAAACCTTAAATACTTTTATGAATTACCTAGTCAAATAAGAAATTAGTAAAACGCTGAACAATAAAGGTGATGGAGGCAGGATAGGAAATTGGTCGGGATCAAATTTACCTGCTTGCAATACCTGCATAGCAACTGTTCAACCGCAAGCTCTGTTACTGTTCAACTACAGGCATGTTATTTGGTGCCTCTGTGGGTCAGTTTCCTCGCTTATCAGATGAGCATCATAAGGCCTCCTGCTTATGGAAGTTGGGAGAATTAAATGAGATGATACATGAAAAATGTCCAGCACATTGCCTAAATATATTAAATATTGAACAAATCTCCATTTTACTAATGTGCCACTATTTTACTAAATTCCATTCCATGCTTCAGAGAAGTGTGTTTCTGTGGGTCCACATTCAATTATTAAGTGGTGTAGGTATCTTGCTAAACGCTGGGGATGGCAGCGATGAAAGATGGAGTGAGATCCACAGGAGTCCACAGTCTAGCTGGAGAAACTGGGCAGGGAAGCTAGTTATACCATGGTGCATAATGCTGTGATAGAGCACTACTCAGAATGCCATGGGCCATATCTAAGGCTCACTGAAGCTTATCGAGAAAGAAGGGAGACAGTCCAGTCAGTACTTTCTGGGGACTAAACTTAATTGCATGGAGTGGGAGAAAGGTTCTGATGTGGCAAGCAATAGCGGATAAAGCTGGAGAGTAAAATCCCAGTGAGCAGATAAAGGATGCCAATGATGCTGAAAAGTGCAGGGTGGCCATTTGTTATTTTAAGGCGAGGACTGTTTGAACAGATTTGCATTGTAAAAATACAACCCTGGCAGCATGGTGGCAGTTACTTCACCCTTGGTCAGGATTCATGCATTTTCCATAATTGTTTTGCCTCTGTGAGTTCTAAAAGGCCCTCATATGAACAGGAAATGCTTTTTGTATTACCTATTTATTCATTCAGCAGACATATTTGAGGAATTGCTATGTTATATTTTTGGCACTGGGCTAGATTCTGAAGATGAAGATCTTGTTTTAAAGACTTCACAGTCTAGTGGGAGAGATAGACAGTAACAAAACAAACAAAACAGCAGTTCAGGGGACCCTTAGCCAGAAAGCCTGGAATAATGGGGACAAGGGAGGGGAAATGGAGGGGGAGGTTCAGAAAAGTGCTAGTACTGGGTCCTCTGAGGTTCACTAATTGGAGATCCAAAGTGGGATCTTATGAAAAGGAAAGAAAGTCCTACCCATGCTCCAGTCACACTCTTTCACGACCCCATGGACTGTAGCCTGCCAGGTTCTTCTGTCCATGGGATTTCCCAGGCGAGAATACTGGAGTGGATTGTCATTTCCTTCTCCAGCAGAGCTTCCCAATCCAGAGATCCAACCCATGTCTCCTGCATTGGAGGCAGACTCTACCACTGAGCCACATGCGAAGACCTTCAGCCAGAATGGGGCTCGTTAATTTCATAAAAACTTCAGTAAGATTTGCATGTGTGCTAGAAATGGAAAATTGAGTCAACTGAGCTTACTTGAATGTCTGAATCATTGGTTTATACCTTCTTTGACTGATTCAACAAGCATTCATTGAGTAATGTGTGCCAGGGGCTACTGGACTTAGAGTTACAAAGACATATGAACCCGGCCGCATACTTTGTATACAGAGACATAGTGTGAGGTTGTTTAAAAGGTATTCCTTTGATTGATAAAGCTGTACTCCTTAAAATCCAATCTCTTCAAGACATTAGAACAGAATGACAAAGTCTACAAAAGTAAAGAAAGGAACGTCTTTTCCTAAGGCATTTCTATGCCATCTTTCAAGTCTGTGTGATCAGGCTTTGCTGTCAAAGACTTAAAGAGAGTGCAGAACCCCAAACTCTCTTTTTTTCTTCATTGTTTTTTTTTTTTTTTTTTGGTTCTGAAATTATTTTTAAAATATCAGTAATATATATACAACATACAATTTATCATTTAAACCACTTTAAGTGTACAGTTCAGTGGCTTTCAGTACTGTCATGTAAACATTACCACAGTCCATCTCCAGAACTTTTTCATTTTCTCAAAATGAAACTCTATAATCACTAAACAGTAACTCCCCTTGTGCCTCTCTTCCAAGGCCCTGGTGACCACCACTGACTTTCTGTCTCTATGAATCTGTATATTCTAGCTACCTCATAGAAGTGGAATTAAGTAATTTTTGTTTTTTTGTGTGTGTGCCTGGCTTATCTTATTTAGCATAATGTTTTCAAGGTTTATTATCCATGTTGTCATAATTCAAATATATTTGAGTCAGGAATCCAGAACCATGGAAAAAAAAGTATGGCAGATGCTCAAAAAATTAAACATAGAATTACCATATGATCTAGCAATTCCAGTTTTGGGTGTATACCCAAAAGAATTGAAAGCAGGGACTTGAATAGATGTCTGTACACTCATCTTCATAGCAGCAGTAATCACAATAGCCAAAAAGTGAAACAACCCAAATGTCCATCAACAGATGAATAAACTAAATACAGCATATACATACAATGGAATATTATTCAGTCAAAGCTTTCCTTAAACATTTCTTTTTAGTGAAATCTAAAAAATATTGGGTTGGCCAAAACATTAGTTCAGGTTTTTCCTCAAGATGTTCTGGAAAAGCCTGAACAAATGTTTTGGACAACCCAATACAATGAACTCGTGAATATAAAAAAAAAAGAGGTTCACAGATATATAGAGAACTAGTGGCTCTCTATAGTATTGTAATTACCACTGGGGAAAGGGAAGGAGGGAAGGGCTACAAAGGCATAGGGCATTAAGAGGTCCAAACTTTTATGCATAAAATAAGCTACAAAAGATATATTGTATAACACAGGTAATATAGCCAGTGTTTTGTAACTATAAATGGAGTATAACCTTTAAAAACTGTGAGCCACTTTACTGTACACCTATAACTTATATAATATTGTATCAATTAAACTTCAATTAAAAATTATTTCTCATATGAAATTAACATATACATACTACTACTGATATATATAAAATAGATAACCAATAAGGACCTACTGTATAGCACAGGGAACTATACATAATATTTTGTAATAAACTACAAGGGAAAAGAATCTAAAAAGTATGCGTGTATATATATATATATATATATATATATATATTCAGATATATATATCTCGATTCCTGTGCTGTACACCTGACACTGACATGATATTATAAATCAACTATTGTTGTTGTTGTTGTTTAGTTGCTAAGTTGTGTCCAACTCTGCAATCCCATGGACTGTAGCCTGCCAGGCTCCTCTGTTCGGGGATTTCCCAGGCAAGAATACGGGAGTGGGTTGCTGCTTCCTTCTTCAGGGGATCTTCCTGACCCAGGGATCAAATCCAGGTCTCCCACATTGCAGACGGATTCTTTACTGTCTGAGCCACCAGGGAAGCCCAAGAATACTGGAGTGGGTAGCCTATCTCTTCTCCAGGGGATCTTCCCAAACCAGGAATTGAACTAAGGTCTCCTGTATTGCAAGCAGATTCTTTACCAGCTGAGTTACCAGGGAAGCCCCTACTTCAGTTAAAAAAAAAAAAATTTTTTTTAATGATTTGTTTTCTGTAAATGAAATTTAGAAGTTTAATAGATAGACTGCCCCAGTGGGTTTTATTTACCTTCATGTTTCAGAAGAAAGTAAGCAGTTTCTATGGAATACGAGGCTATAGGGCTTAAAGTTCATGGGCAACAAACTGAATTAAATTTACTTTTCTTCTCTTTTTTATTATCTGTCTTTTTAAATTTTGTATTATATTATCTTTTTAAATTTTGTATTGTCTCTTGTGTCTCCTGCATTGCAGGCAGATTCTCTATCATCTGAGCCACCAGGGCATCTCCCTTTATTAATAACCGCTGTACAGCAAAGTAATTCAGTTATACATACAGATACTTTTCTTCATTTTATTAGTCTGTCACAAAAACAAACTACTGAGACCTACCTGGGGGCACTTGACTACCAGCTCAAATGAAAAATAAAAAAGAAATCTTTCGTTTGAAGTATATATTTCCTAGTTTCCTACCAATGGCAGTTTTTCCTCTATAGGTGATGCAGTTTTTCCTCTATAGGCAGTTTTTCCTCTATAGGTGATGCTGCCTGTACCAAGCCAGTTTGTCTACTATTAGCATCCTAGTGTGTTGAAAGGAGCATTTCTCGTCTTTCAAGTTCACTGACTTTTCTTTAGTATATCATTTTATTGATGGAAGGGTGTTTTCAAGTTATGTTATTGTTTTCTTTGATTCTTTCTTTTTACTCTGATGCTGTGTTGCAGGTTTGAGAAATTTAGGGTGGGTGGGGTCGGTGGGGCAAGGGGTCTTGTGTCCAGCCTTTGGAGAACACAGGAAAGGATGTTTGTGAACTCCTCTTCTAGAGCAGGGCTTCTTAAACTGTATCATGCTTATGAAGCATCTCTGGAGCCAATTAAAATACAAATTTTGCTTCAGGAGGTCTTGGGGGATGGGGGGCTGAGATTCTCTGTTTTGAGGAAGCTCCCAGATGATGTTGATACCACTGATCTTGGCCGACATTTTGAGGAGAGGACCCTCTCTATGCAGGTTGTTGGAATATGGGCAACATATAAATAATGCTTATGCAAGGTTGTATAGTGGGTGAGGACCCTTGATCTCTGTGTTATATGCTACATGCTTTTACTTACTTCTCTGTACCTTTTTTCCCCCTCACTTTTAAAATTAGAATAATGATACTTCCTTTGTTAGTAGTAGTATTATTTTTAACCACCTTGTTTCAAGTTCCTCTGCAATTCTGTTGTCTTGAACAAGAAATACAGTTGCAAAAAAAAAAAAAAAAAAAACAGTGCAAGAGTGATTTGGTTGAATTTAGGTTCTCATTTTTCTAAGATTCTTCCATTTTAAGCACTGAAAGGCTCAAGTCCCACGAGGCCATCAGTCCCTGGCATTCCCTAGCTGAATTCCCAGTTGGTCTTGAAAAATGATTCTTAGAGCTGACTTGCTTACCATGGAAATGGTTGGGGGAAAAGTTTGTTTACTTAGGTAGAACTTCTTTGGTGGTGGTTTTATTTTTAACCCTTATCCTGTGCTTGTTTGCCTTTTGTAGTGTTCAGAAGCTGAATGAATTTCTCCTGAGTGACGAGATTGGTGAGGACAGCTGGCGAACTGGTGAAGGGTCTCTTCCATTTGAATCCTGTAAGAAGCACACTGGAGTCGTAAGTGTTTTGCTTGTTACGGGAGCTGTGAATAAGGGACCATCCAGAGGATGGATAATTTAAAATGCGTGCAATTAGAAGAAATTGTCAGCTTTACTTGTAACCTATGTGAAGAAAAGGGGCTTCCCAGGTGGCGCTGTGGTAAAGAACCCACCCGCCAATGCAGGAGACTTGAGACGTGGGTGCAGTCCCAGGATTGGGAAGATTCCCTGGAGGAGGGCATGGCAACCCACTCCGGTATTCTTGCCTGGGTAATCCCATGGACAGAAGAGCCTGGTGGGCTACAGTCCGGGGGGTGGCAAAGAGTCAGACATGACTGAGTGAGCACACACGTGAAGAAAAATTACTACCTGCTTCTGCAACAAACTTATAGGTTTAGAATCAATAAAGAAATGTATAAGGCTTATCTTTATAAATTATCAAAAGGTTATCCCAAGAAGGACAGCTCATGTTTAATTCAAAAGGAAACAGAGAGGTTGTCTACCCCAAGCTTTATATAAAAATAATACAAAATAAAACTCATGTATCATATTCTTATAATACCTTTAATTGTATTATACTTTTTAGTTTAAAACTTGCTTTTTGATGCATTATGTCTTTTGATTCATTTAATATATTACATTACATTACCTGTATTATTTTCTAGATGAATAGTTTTATTTGCATGTTGTTTTAGAGTCATAAGATTGGTGAGTGACAGAGTCAGAATTGGGTCTTCCCTGGTGGCTCAGTGGTAAAGAATCCACCTGCAAGGCAGGAGATGTGGGTTCGATCCCTGGGTCAGGCTGATCCCCCGGAGAAGGAATGGCAACCCACTCTGATATTCTTGCCTAGGAAATTCCATGCGCAGAGGAGCCTGGTGTGCTACAGTCCATGGAGTTGCAAAAGAGTTGGACATGACTTAGTGACTAAACAACAATAGTCAGAATTAAAACCCAAGTCTTGTGACTCCTGAACCCGTTTGTTCATCCATTTCAGAAATATTTACTCATATCTCTGTAAAGCCTGGAAACAGTTGATATTATTTTTCATATTTTACATGAAATGTTACAAGTATTATATATTAGCTTGTGTTTCCAGACTTAGAAACTGCCCTATGCATTGTGTCAAGACCTGTCGATGTAGCTCTGAGCAAGGCAGGCAGGATCTTTCTTGTCTCAGAGTTTGCTTTCTTGAGGCAGGAGTCAGATGATAAAAAGTAAAAAGATGAGATCATTTCCCTGTTGGAAGAAAATTAAAGAAGGTGTTAGAGAGCAACTGGTGTCCTCAGAGCAGGGTAGTCATTCTCCAGAAGGTCCCTCTGAAGAGCTGTCATTGGAGCTGAAACCTGTCGGTACCTCTTCTGCAGAGGCCTAGAAAGGGGCCAGATGATTTCTCGGCAGCAGCTGCTTGTGACAGTGAAGTGGGAATTAATTTGGTGTGTTCAAAGAGCAGAGGGGCACTATGACTGATGCCTGGTAAGGAAGAGAGAGATAAAATGAACTAGGAGCAAGGATTAAGTGCTAAAAGTTGCTTTGGTTGTGTCCGACTCCCTGCAACCCTATGGATTGTAACCTGCCAGGCTCCTCTGTCCATGGGATTCTCCAGGCGAGAATACCGGAGGGGGTTGCCATTTCCTCCTCCAGGGAATCTTCCCAATCCAAGGACCGAACCTGCATCTCTTACATCTCCTGCATTGGCAGGTGGGTAAAGAACAAGGATTGCAGGTCCTTTAAACCAGGGAGAGAGTTTGGATTCTATTGACAAGCAATAGGAAACCGTTGGAGGGTTTAAAGTAGGGACGCATGTAATTTTGTTTATATGCTTAAAGGATCACTATAACTACTGAGGGGAGAGTGGTCACTAGGGACAAGAGTAGAACAGATGGACCAGTAAAGAGGTCATTATAATGGCATAGCAAGAAATGGGGATGGTTAGAATTTGTTTTGGTTGCAGTGGACCTTGTGAGAAGTTATCCAATTCAGCATACATTTTTTTGGGTGGAGCTGATGGAGGCTTGCTGATGGATTAAATGGAGATGAGGAAGGAGAAAGAAGACTCAAGGATGAATCCTAGGTGATTGGCTTGACTACTGAGTAGATGGCAGAGTCAATAACTGAAATAGGGAAGCTGAGAAATGAGTAGGTTGCTGTTGAGATGGAATCAAGAGGTATATTTTGCACATGATAATTTTGAGATATTTATTGGCATCCAAGAAGAGAAGTCACCCTTGGAGGTGTAAATTTAAGAGCCATTGATCATCAGATAATACTTAAAATAATGGGACTAGATTATACCACTTTCTTGAAAGCTGTGTCTGAACAATTCCAAAGAAAGTCTTTAAAATTAATATGTCTATTTCATAAGAGTAATGTAGAAAAGAGTTTGTCTAAAATTAGTTGCAAGTTAATAATTATTCATTTACTATTAGAGAATATGTGAATATATCTACCATTTGGGTAACGAAACAAAAATGGACATGCAGTCTCCTGACAGGAAGGAGTTGAGGCTTGGAGAGCCTTCATAGGAAGTCATTCTGCATTAAATTTTCTTCACAGTGTGTTTAAAACTGCTAAAAATACTTAAGACAAGCACTGGGCTGTCTTAGACTTGTTGATTTCTTCTGCTTTCCTGAAGTTATTTTTTTACTCTCTGTTGAGCTATTTTGTTAAGCAGGTGTGATTTTTTTTTTTTTTGTCTGAGAAGGAACTACCATTCATGCTTGTAGATACTGGAGTGACAAAGTCTGAGATGCTTGTGTGCTCTTGTGTGGACACAGACACCGAGATGGGAACACGTCATAGAGCGTCTACACTTTGAAGCAAGAGGAAACTCAGGCAGTTGATGAGAACCAACCTTGTCACCTTTTGGGTGATAGGTTCCCAAAGAAATTATTAGATCATCTTCCAGAGACGTGGGGATGAGTGGAGGGAGATGACCTCAGCAGAAGGGACAGAGGAGGTCAAGTGTGCAGAGTGAGGGGATTCTGAAGAGTCTTTTGCATGAGAGGAGGGATGCATGAAAAGTTAAACTGAGTGAAGGTTGGATGGAAAAAAGAATCCCCTTTAGATGCCGCCAATATCTTTGGGGTTATTGAAACCAGACTGGACTTCTGATGTCTTTTGGGGCCATTCATCAACTGCCGATGCGCCAAACCACAAATGACAAACTTTTAGAAATGGAGAGAAAAAAAGCTATGTGTTTGAAAAGAACACGAATGGAAACTCCTTCTTGAGAGTGCTTAAGAAGCTATGTATTCTGTAAAAGCTTAGAGCTAAGTGGTTTTGGCTGCGGAAGCTCCATGGAGAATTAGTGACTTTCTAGTGCCAGAGCCTCTTCAAATTACATCTGTGAGATTCGGACTCAAATCTCTGTCAACACATCTCCTCCTCCCACCCCTCTCCTTAGGTTTGCGAAGAACATGAAGTCATCCCTTTGGACCTCTGGGGGTGATACTACTATAGAAGTTAAGACTCTAGAAGACAGCAAATATATGTACAGATGTAGACAGGTCTTGTGTGGGGAAAATACTCAGCTGAAAGGATAGTTAGTGACTCTCTGCCCCATCCCCTGTGAGGTTATCTAGGAGGACTCTGAGAAGAAAAACAAAACTAAAAATGTCGTGAACATTCTCTTTTTTTCTCTCTTTCTTTTTCAAGTTTAAAATGCATTCAACAGTTTCTGTGTGACAGAACCGTTGCTAGTTCTTCTCCGTGGCTTTTTAATCTGCATATTGATTGGCATGTAGCCTAGCATTTGTTACTTAATTAGTTTGATTATGGTCTGAGCCGCCAGTGAAGCCCTAAAGTGAAAGTGTTAATCACACAGTTGTGTCCAACTCTTTGCAACCCTGTGGACTGTAGCCCTCCAGGCTCCTCTGTCCATAGTATTCTCCAGGCAAGAATACTGGAGTGAGTAGCCATCCCCTTCTCCAGGGGATCTTCTCGACCCAGAGATTGAACCCAGGTCTCCTACATTGCAGTCAGATTCTTTACCATCTGAGCTACCAGGGTAATGCGGTTGATACACTAATGGATGTAAACTGGACAGCATTATCTTGTTGGGATTAAATTGCTGATTATTTGAGGTCATGCATGATTCTCATAATAGAACTCGACAGATTTATCAAAAAAGCTAAACCTAATGTTCCAAAGCCAAAAAATCAGTTTTTCAATTATAGAATCTTTTGTTTTTGTTTTCTCTTAGGTTATTTGATAGTTTTGAAGTGTATTTATCTTTGGTAGTCTCCGTAAGTACTACAGATAGTTATTTATGTTAAAATAGTTGCTTACAAGATTTCTGGGACAAATTTTGAGCTTATATAATTTATGACTTAGAGGTTAACAGAGCTGAATTTCCTACCTTTCTTCAACCATTTGTCTCTATCTGTGTGAAATTAAATTCAAAATGAGAGAATAACAGAAGCTTCTAGTCATGACCTAATTCAAGTTTAAGTATAGGAAGATTGTCTAGCCTTAGCTGACATCCTCCATATTATGGATGCTTTAGTACTTTGGCTCAGAACAATAATGCTGTAATATTTGAGAAAGACTAGATCATTCTATAGTGCTTATAGATCTCCTTATGAAATAATATGGGCTTCCCAGGTGGTGCAGTGGTAAAGAATCTGCCTGCCAGTGCAAGGGCGTGTAGCTCTGAGGTAGAGTGCATACTTCACATGTACAAGGCCCTGAGTTCATCCCCCAGCTCCTCCATCTGTGTCTTTCGGGCTTCCCTGGTGGCTCATATGGTAAAGAATCAGGAATGCGGGAGACCTGGTTTCAATCCCTGGGTTGGAAAGATACCCTGGAGAAGGGCATGGCAACCCACTCCAGTATTCTTGCCTGGAGAATCCCCATGGACGGAGGAGCCTGATGGGCTACAGTCCATGGGGTCCCAAAGAGTCAGTCATGACTGAGCAACTAAGCATAGCACAACCAGTGCAAGAGATGCAAGTGACGTGGGTGCAATCCTTGGATCAGGAAGGTCCCCTGGGGGAGGAAATGGCAACCCACTCCAGTATTCTTGCCTGGAAAATCCAATGGACAGAGAAGCCTGGTGGGTAACAGTCCATGGGGTTGCAAAGAGTCGAACATGACTGAGTGACTGAGCACACATGAAATAATATACATGTTTGAGCAAAGAAATCCTAGATCGTTATGCTTTTCCTCATCCCACCATGGATCTTCGGGTGACATGTAGTCTCGTCTGATTTATGTGAGTGTATCAGACTCAAAATCCTCGTAATTCAGAGGGTGACCAAAAATGTACTGTTGGAACACTTACAAGCCTGATGGCCTAACAAGTAGACTCTAGTTTAACCTAAGTTAGCCTGCTTGTCTTTTGCCATGACACACACTTTTTTTAATCGCCTGGGTCTATTCATCCAGAAAAGTAGAGAAAGACTAGCCAGAGCCTAGTTTGGTGCTCAGCATTTTAACTTCCATCATTTACGAATATCACATCTTCATATTTTCATTTTTCTTTAAAAAGTTTGTGAATTAGGTTTAAAATGAGTGTATAACACTTTTTGATTATTGTTTGCTTTGCGGGGGAGTGGAGGGATGCCATAGAAATAATTAAAATATGACAATTCACTTTACTTCTTTTTCTTAGACTGTAAATGCAGCAGCAACCTTGTGAGTTAATGTTCAGTAAAACCTCAGTTTTTTTCATAGCACTTCAACTTGTGTTCTTTTCCGTTTGGAATGCAGCAGCCAAAAACTATAAACAGGAAGCAGCCTGGAAGATATCACCTGGACAACTACGAGCAATCAACACGACGTCTGCGTCCCATGGAGACGGAGGATATTGCAATAAAGGTTATTTTATTTCCTGGATTTTTATATGAATAGAAACATTGGTGTTACCATTTTTTTTTATTTTATTTTTTAAACTTTACATAATTGTATTAGTTTTGCCAAATATCAAAATGAATCCGCCACAGGTATACATGTGTTCCCCATCCTGAACCCTCCTCCCTCCTCCCTCCCCATTCCATCCCTCTGGGTCGTCCCCGTGCACCAGCCCCAAGCATCCAGTATCGTGCATCGAACCTGGACTGGCAACTCGTTTCATACATGATATTTTATGGTGAAGTTCTGCCAAGTGTCCCATGTCGTGTCTTTAAAGTCTCTCTAGAGTGGTCACTCATCCTCATAACATTTTCAGAAAATATTCTGCTGAGTTTATGATTCTCAATGCTGCCTAACCTCCCAACCACAGCTTTGCTCCAGGAGTATGTTTAGATAACTGGAAGATGAATCTTTCTTCTGAATCTGTGGTATACAGGATACACCTAGTATCCAGTGTATTTCCTCTCATACTCTTACTTCATCTACTCTATGTTAATTTCTATAAATTAATTTATAAAGAATGCTGATACTATAGGTCCAGGTTTAAGGAAGTAGATTACATAGCAATTATTTTCAACCAGGCTTAGACCAGAGCTGTATCTGTCCACCCAGCTTCCCAATATGGCCTTTGACTCATTTCAAACTCAGACTTTCAAAAAAGTTTTATTTTATCGAGATATAGTTAATTTAGGCTTCCCAGGTGGCTCTAGTGGTAAAGAATTCGCCTACCAATTCAGGAGACTTAAAGAGATGTGGGTTCAATCCCTGGGTTGGGAAGATCCCCTAGAAGAGGGCATGGCAACCGACTCCAGTATTCTTGCCTGGAGAAGCCCATGGACAGAGAAACCTGGCAGGCTACAGTCCATAGGGTCACACAGAGTGGGACACGACTGAAGCAATTTAGCATGCATGCACAGCCATGGTAGATTTATAAAGTTGTATTGATTTTTGCTGTACAGCAAAATGATTCAGTTTTCCCAAACACACACATATATACACATTCTTTTTCACATTCTTTTCCATTATAGTTTGTTACAGAATATTGAATACAGTTCCCTGTGCTATATAGCTCTATATTGCCCAGCACAGGTAGAGTGAGAGATGCTCAGGGAGGTGTACAGTTAAGCCAAGAGCCACATAGAATTCTTCTCTCTCTCCTCATTGCCTGATGCCGTACCTGTCCCACAATAGGCACTTAACAATTGGAGTAAATGTGTTATTGGATGGAATAAGCTAGTGCTGGCTTTCACTTTGTCATTAATTAGATGTGAATTTTGGGCAAAGTGCTTGTCTAAGCCATGGTTTGCCCCGTTGAGGTGGGGATGCCATACCTACCTCAAGTATGATTACTTTGAGGATAAAATATATCACCTGTGAATTTCAAAGAGCTGTAGTGATTCCTAACCTTGGCTGTATGTTAGAATCACCTAGAAGTCTTTATATATGTAAAACCTGGGCATCATTTTTTGAAAACAGCTCTAGTAGTTCCCTAGACAATTATAATTTACCAATAGGATTTGAACTAAACTATGAAAAAGTAAGTAATGAGAGACTAGAAAGGATCCTCTATGCTGCCAATTCACAAATATGCCCAGAAAACAAGTTATATTAGTAACTAAAAAATCAGTTTTTTAATTGGCATTTTCTATGCAATATTGTGGGAACCTAAAATATACATATTTTTCCATGTGCCTTATTCAATTTATTTTTGTTCTGAATGGGAAAAAAGGAGGCTATCATGATTTTTTTCCTGCAGAATTAACCCTCCAAGCACCAACTCCCCACCTCCAAAAAAGCCAAAAAAAAAAAACCCTGCATATCAATGGCCTAGAGTCCCCTGAGTGGGCACGATAATTTCAACCTTGAATTCATTGTTTATTCATGGTGGAAATAGCCAATTGGTAATTAACTCATTTGTCCTTTTGAATCTTTTTTGTTGCAAAATACAGAAGTAAATATAACATATATGTACTGTTAAGTGAAAAAGTAAATGTTTGTGCAACTATCACCAAGTAAAGAATATCACCAACTTCCTCCAAAGACCCTCCAACACACCTTTAACGTCACTGTCTTTATTCCTTAAAATATAATTACCACTTTGACTTTTATGGTCATCATTTCCTTGAACATTTTGCTATGTATGCCTCCAGTATTCTTGGGCTTCCCTGGTGGCTCTGACAGTAAAGAATCCGCCTGCAATGCTGGAGACCTGGGTTCTATCCCTGAATTGGGAAGATCCCCTGGAGGAAGGCATGGCAACCCACTCAAGTATTCATGCCTGGAGAATCCCCATGGACAGAGGAGCCTGGCGGGCTACAGTCCATGTGGTCAAAAAGAGCCAGACAAGACTGAGCGACTAATCAGAGCACAAGCATAGCTCATGCCTCCCTAAAGACGTACTTCAGCTTTCTTTCAAGTTTGAATATATGCATGTATATGTATGTGTTTTTCTTCTGCTGCTCAGCGTTATGTGGCTATAATTCATCCTTTTTACTGTGTGAAGCTGTAGTTCATTTATTCTCATCATTGTGTAGTGTTTCATTGTATGAATATCCCAGAACTTATTGATCCATTCTACTTTTGATGGGCTTTTGGTTAATTTTTATTTTGAAGCCATTGTGAAGAATTGCTGAGTCATGGGATCTGTACATCCTCAACTTGCCTTCATTATGGCCAACTTTTCTCCAAAGTGATTGTGCCAGTTTACACTTCCATTAACAGTGACTGAGAATTCCTGCTGGTCTCCATCTTCCCCAGTGCTTCCAATATTTTGCGAAAATGCATGTTTTGTATTGGGAGGAAGTGCTAATGTATCTTGCTGTGGTTTTTATATGCATTTTTCTGATTTCTAATGAGGTTGAGCACCTTTGCCAATGTATATATAGGCCATTTGTGTTTGGAGCTCCTTTTGTGAATTGCCAGGTTATTTGTTCCTCTTTTTTTAAAAATTTCCGAGTACTATTAATACTTCTTTGGCAGTTGTATATGTTGCAAAATTCTTTCCCCACTTTGCAACTTGGCTTTCCACTCTATGGTATTAGAAATTCTTAATTTTAATGTAGTCTAGTTTATAGAGCTTTTCCTTTATGACTAATGCTTTGCTTTTTGCCTCTTTTAAGAAAACTTTCTCTACCAAAAGTTATAAAGATGTTCTATATTGGTTCTTAAAAATCCTTGATGCTCTGCCTTTTCCTTGTATTACTTTAATTGATTTAGAATTGAGTTTTGTGTTGGTAAGAAGTCAGGTTGAGATTTAGCAGGGAAATCAGTAATAAATAATTTTAGCCATAAGTTTAGCAGTAGTAAACTTCCTGGTAGTAATTTTACTGTACTCAGTAGTAAGTCAGTAAGGTCAGACTTCATTTTTTATGTGATGTTGGGTTGTCCTGTATCAATGTATCATATATCAATGATACCATGTATCAATCTCTGTCCCCACTGACTTTTAGTACCGTTTTGTGAGTCTGGGTGAACTCCAGGAGTTGGTGATGGACAGGGAGGCCTGGCGTGCTGCGATTCATGGGGTCGCAAAGAGTCGGACACGACTGAGCGACTGAACTGAACTGAACTGTCACATACATTTCCTTGTTTATTTTTCTCTGATTTATTTGCCTGTTCAATATTCCACTGCTGTGATTATTACAGCTTTCTAATAAATATTGACTTTTTTTAGGACAAGTTCTTACACCTTATCTTTTTTCTTCTAAAATGTCTTAGCTATTCTTGGCCCTGTTGAGGGGAAAGAAGCTTAGATCCTCCAGAGCTTACATTTCTTTTTGTACTTCTCTTAATACTTTCACTAGACATTTCCTTACTCCTTGATTTAATTAGTTTTTTTTACAAACTATTTTATTCAGCATTGTGCTTCTTTTCAGTGGGAGAAAATGGAAATGGTGTATGTAAGGTCCCACCTTTAAATTTTTAAGCAATTATTTCATATTCAATACCCTGTAAATAAAACCATAAGAATATTGAAAGGAATATCAGAAAGAATATGCATATGAATATATGTAACTGAATGGTTTTGCTAATACACCAGAAACTAGCACAACATTGTAAATCAATTATACTTGAAAAAGAAAACAGTTATTTCAACTGAGGTGAAATTCACATAGCATTAAATTAACCATTTTCAAGTTAACAATTCAGTTGCATTTAGATTTACAGTGTTCTGCAACCATCCCCTCTATCTGGTTAGAAAATATTTTATCACCTCAAGAGGAAACCCCATACCTATTAATCAGTCATTCCCCACATCCCTCTCTCTTGTGCACCCACCAACCTCCAATCTACTTTCTGTCTCTGCAGATTTACCTATTCTCACTATTTCATATAAATGGAATCATAGAGTAGGTGACTTGGTGACTTTTTGTGTCGTGTTTGTTTCTGTCTTTACATTTTTTTTCTTTTTTTAAAATTTTGGCTATATATGAGCTCTTTGTTGTGGCGCCTGCACTTTTTCTAGTTATGATGAGCGGGCTTCTCTTGCAGCACACAGGTTTAGTTGCCCTGGGGTATGTGGGATCTTATTCCCCTACTTGGGATCAAACCCATGTCCCCTGCCTTGGAAGGTGGATTTGTAACCACTAGACCACCAGGGGAGTTCCTGCCTTTACATTTTAATTCATTCTTTCCCTTTATCCTGTTCCTCATCCCTGTATCCCTTCATCCCTCGTACAACTATGGTGCCAGCATAATGTGCTCCATCAGCTCAGTTCAGTTCAATTGCTCAGTCATGTCCAACTCTTTGCGACCCCATGAATCGCAGCACGCCAGGCCTCCCTGTCCATCACCAACTCCCGGAGTTCACTCAGACTCACATCCATCGAGTCAGTGATGCCATCCAGCCACCTCATCCTCTGTTGTCCCCTTCTCCTCCTGCCCCCAATCCCTCCCAACATCAGAGTCTTTTCCAATGAGTCAACTCTTCACATGAAATGGCCAAAGTACTGGAGTTTCAGCTTCAGCATCATTCCTTCCAAAGAAATCCCAGGGCTGATCTCCTTCAGAATGGACTGGTTGGATCTCCTTGCAGTCCAAGGGACTCTCAAGAGTCTTCTCCAACACCACAGTTCAAAAGCATCAATTCTTCGGCACTCAGCCTTCTTCATAGTCCAACTCTCACATCCATACCTGACCACAGGAAAAACCATAGCCTTGACTAGATGGACCTTTGTTGGCAAAGTAATGTCTCTGCTTTTGAATATGTTATCTAGGTTGGTCATAACTTTCCTTCCAAGGAGTAAGCATCTTTAAATTTCATGGCTGCAATCACCATCTGCAGTGATTTTGGAGCCCCAAAAAATAGTGTGACACTTTCTCCACTGTTTCCCCATCTGTTTGCCATGAAGTGATGGGACCAAATGCCATGATCTTCGTTTTCTGAATGGTGAGCTTTAAGCCAACTTTTTCACTCTCCTCTTTCACTTTCATCAAGAGGCTTTTTAGTTCCTCTTCACTTTCTGCCATAAGGGTGGAGTCATCTGCATATCTGAGGTTATTGATATTTCTCCTGGAAATCTTGATTCCAGCTTGTGCTTCTCCCTGCCCAGTGTTTCTCATGATGTGCTCTGCATATCAGTTAAATAAGCAGGGTGACAATATACAGCCTTGATGTACTCCTTTTCCTATTTGGAACCAGTCTGTTGTTCCATGTCCAGTTCTAACTGTTGCTTCCTGACCTGTACATAGGTTTCTCAAGAGGCAGGTCAGGTGGTCTGGTATTCCCATCTCTTGAAGAATTTCCCGCAGTTTATTGTGATCCACACAGTCAAAGGCTTTGGCATAGTCAATAAAGCAGAAATAGAAGATTTTCTGGAACTCTCTTGCTTTTTCAATGATCCAATGGATGTTGGCAATTTGATCTCTGGTTCCTTTGCCTT
Organism: Bubalus kerabau; assembly: GCF_029407905.1. Taxonomy (NCBI): domain Eukaryota; kingdom Metazoa; phylum Chordata; class Mammalia; order Artiodactyla; family Bovidae; genus Bubalus; species Bubalus kerabau. Next base: position 33,571,866 of record NC_073624.1, on the reverse strand, counting down.
TTCTAAATCCAGCTTGAACATCTGGAAGTTCATGGTTCATGTATTGCTGAAGCTTGGCTTGGAGAATTTTGAGCATTACTTGACTAGCGTGTGAGATGAGTGTAATTGTGCGATAGTTTGAGCATTCTTTGGCATTGCCTTTCTTTGGGATTGGAATGAAAACTGACCTTTTCCAGTCCTGTGGCCACTGCTGAGTTTTCCAAATGTGCTGGCATATTGAGTGCAGCACTTCCTCAGCATCATCTTTCAGGATTTGAAATAGCTCAACTGGAATTCCATCACCTCCACTAGCTTTGTTCATAGTGATGTTTTCTAAGGCCCACTTCACTTCGCATTCCAGGATGTCTGGCTCTGGGTGAGTGATCACACCATCGTGATTATCTGGGTCATGAAGCTCTTTTTTGTACAGTTCTTCTGTGTATTCTTGCCATCTCTTCTTAATATCTTCTGCTTCTGTTAGGTCCATACCATTTCTGTCCTTTATCGAGCCCATCTTTGTATGAAATGTTCCCTTGGTATCTCTAATTTTCTTGAAGCGATCTCTAGTCTTTCCCATTCTGTTGTTTTCCTCTATTTCTTTGCATTGATCGCTGAGGAAGGCTTTCTTATCTCTTCTTGCTATTCTTTGGAACTCTGCATTCAGATGCTTATATCTTTCCTTTTCTCCTTTGCTTTTTGCTTCCCTTCTCTTCACAGCTATTTGTAAGGCCTCCCCAGACAGCCATTTTGCTTTTTTGCATTTCTTTTCCATGGGGATGGTCTTGATCCCTGTCTCCCAATGAATGTGAGAGTTGTACTATAAAGTTGAATGCCAAAGAATGGATTCTTTTGAACTGTGGTGTTGGAGAAGACTCTTGAGAGTCCCTTGGACTGCAAGGAGATCCAACCAATCAATCCTAAAGGAAATCAGTCCTGAATATTCATTGGAACGACTGATGCTGAAACTGAAACTCCAATTCTTTGGCCACCTGATGGGAAGAACTGACTCATTTGAAAAGACCCTGATGCTGGGAAAGATTGAAGGCGGGAGGAGAAGGGGACAACAGAGGGTGAGATGGTTCATGGCATCAGTGACTCAATGGACATGAGTTTGAGCTAGTTCCAGGAGCTGGTGATGGACAGGGAGGCTTGGTGTGCAGCAGTACATGGGGTCGCAAAGAGTCAGACACGACTGAGGGACTGAACTGAACTGAACCACCAAGTACTGTTGCTTCATTTTGTACTTTTTTCCTTCCTCCACTCTACTCTTTCAAGATCAATGAATAGCAGTAAGTCCACATAGTTCAGGAAATTCATTCATTACAAAGCCTTCATCCTTAGCTAACAAGTCATTTGTTGCAGTAATTTGTAGTTATTTCTCTTCTTGGCTTTACCTCACCAGGTTTCTGGCAATTGCAGCAGTGAGAGAATAATCCATGTCAGAGTTACACTGGATAATATTTGAGTGATTGCTTTTTAAATAATGTTCACATATAAACGATCCAGTTGTCGCACGCTTTCAGGGAAAATTATTGTAATTTCTAGCATTCTTCATAATATCACTGATTTAAAGATCTTCTCCCTTCCCTTCTTTTTTGTTTTTCATCTATGCCTCTAAATAGTTGTAACTCTATTACCACTGTGTGTTCTACTGTGTTGAAAGTCTTCCAGTGCTTTATAAAGAAAATTTATTTTAATTGGACTTATCCTGTGACACCACATATTTATGTAGTGTTATAATTAAATTTCTGTACTCATTTTCTAGGTCACAAATGGGTACTTTTCATGGGGCAGTGGTTTAGCAACCTTATCCAATATCGATATTCGAATTCCAACAGGTAAAAATCATTTATTACTAGTTTGTAACTGTTTTTTTTTTAAGGAACAAATTTCTTTTTGTGAATTCAGGGGGAAAATATTTGTCACCTTCAAAGCATTAGTTCTTTCATTTGAATAATTCATCATGAAATAATATAAAGCCACATTGTGAACTAGCATCAAGTTTATATCTGTTCATTATCATGACCGTGGTTTTCCAAGATAACTAAGCCTAACAAAAGGAAAGACTTCTTAAAGACAAACATTACTGATAGTTATCTGTTTGCACTGTGGAGCTCATGAATCCCTGTATCTCTGAGATAATGACTGGGAATTATAAGACCTGCCTATCACTACAGAGTGGGGACCTTGAACAAATTATTTACCATCCAAATGAACTGTTTTTACTTTATTTGCTGATTTGTGGCATTTAAATAATGGAGTAGTTGATTTCTAATTTTGTTGAAGAAAGATTTTAAAGAAATAGTGTTTGAGAAAATAGTTTTCTATCCCCAAAGAAAACTGATGAAATTTTCAGATATTTAAGACTCAAATACCCTATAGTTTTTACTAAAGTGTTTGGATAATTGAATATAAATATTTTTTGACTTGGCCTCATGGTCAATAACTTGGAATTTTTCTGTTAAACATGCAAATCAAAATAAGAACTGATTAAAGTGATTAATTATCTGTTTTAGTCAAAATTACCTTTTTCTCCAGAATGAATTGAATAATAAAGATAATACTAATCTAGGTGACTTAAGCAAGTATTTCACTGCTGCTTTTACTAGAGTCAGTTATTCTCATAATTTAAAAATAATACATCAAGGGACTTCCCTGGTGGTCCAGTGGCTAAGACCTCAAGGGCTGAGTTTGATCCTTGGTCAGGGAACTAAATCCCCCATACCACAGCTAAGACCCGGAACAGCCAAATAAATAAGTATTTTTAAAAATAGCATATCAAGACCTATAGATTTTAATTTTCCTTCCCTTTTCCAGAAACCTTATGTATCAGGAAAAGAAGCTGTTTAGAATACTATTTCTGGGGACCAAAAGTGGGCCATAGATTGTGAAACATCAGCCTTTTCTAAATGTGCTTTGGTTTTATTTTATAAGTGAATTCCTTCTCATCCTGTTATTATCCTTTATTTCTTTTCTCTAGGTCAGTTAACCATGATTGTGGGCCAAGTGGGATGTGGGAAGTCCTCTCTTCTCCTTGCCATCCTCGGAGAGATGCAGACCTTGGAAGGAAAAGTTCACTGGAGCAAGTATGTGTATTTTTAATCAGTTTCTGTTGGTGTCACGCATCCGATGATCTCCCAAGGGAAGGAATGAGAACAGTAGATTCCCATGTTCGAGGTCTGAGGGCCCCTTGGAAATAAGCACAGCTTTAAAAAAACAAATTAGTGGGAACTTTAAATGGTATAAATTTAAAAAGATAAAACAATTCATAATAGAGGTTTATATTATGTATAAACTAATATATTGCTTTTAGCAAGATAGGGATTGTAAAGGTAAATTTTGAAAGTTAAATGGACAACACAGATAAATAAAGTTTAAAAACTTATCCTATAATCAAAGAAAATTTGCGTTATTTATAAAGTTTAAATGCACACAGAGCCTTAGTGGTCCAGTGTTCAGAGAAGAAATATCAAATAATCTTTCTGAAACTCTTCCTAAGAGACTGAGAAATCATTCATTTCTCTTCACATCCAACTTAAACTAGAGACTTAAAGTGTCTAGTTAGGGATGTGGCTATGTCAGGCTAGTGTGTTGTGCATCCACAAAGACATTGTGCATCTTCTGAATGTTTGAATGGTTGTTTTGGGTTCTTAAAAAAACATTGTAGTAATAAGGTGACTCAGGAACATACTAGTATATAATTGTGTAATAATGAATAAGTCATATTTATTTATTTAGTTTGATCTACCCGGTAGACAGGCTTCCCAGGTGGTACTAGTGATAAAGGACCCGCCTGCCAGTGCAAGAGACAAAAGAGACTCGGGTTCGATCCCTGGGTCGGGAAGTTCCCTGGAGGAGGGCATGGCAACCCACTCCAGTATTCTTGCCTAGAGAATCCCATGGACAGAGGAGCATGGTGAGCTACAGTCCATGGGGTCACAAAGGATAGGACATGACTGAGTGACTTAACATGCACACACACACCTGGTAGACCACCCCAACCTCCATAGTCATTATGGAGAAATTGCTGACAGCTTATCTATGATATTGGACTGTAGACTTTCAGTCTACAGTCTACAGAAAATCACTGCAGTGATTTTCATCCAGGTTATCCCCAGGGAACACTGGACAATGTCTAGAAACATTTTTTGGTTGTCATACTAAGGGAATTGGTCTGCTTACTGACCTAGTTGGTGGTGGCCAGTTCAGTTCAGTTCAGTCACTCAGTCGTGTCCGACTCTTTGCGACCCCGTGAAACGCAGCACACCAGGCCTCCCTGTCTATCACCAACTCCAGGAGTCCACCCAAACCCATGTCCATTGAGTTGGTGGTGCTATCCAACCATCTCATCCTCTGTCGTCCCCTTCTCCTCCTGCCCTCAATCTTTCCCAGCATTAGGGTCTTTTCCAATGAGTCAGCTCTTCGCATCAGGTGGGCAAAGTATTGTATTTTCAGCTTCAACATCAGTCCTTCCAATGAACAGCCAGGACTGATCTCCTTTAGGATGGACTGGTTGGATCTCCTTGCAGCCCAAGGGACTCTCAAGAGTCTTCTCCAACACCACAGTTCAAAAACATCAATTCTTTGGCACTCAGCTTTCTTTATAGTGGCCAAAAATGCTACTATATATCCTCCAACACAGTTTACTGTGTGGACCACAATAAACTGTGGAAAATTCTGAAAGAGATGGGAATACCAGACCACCTGACCTGCCTCTTGAGAAATCTGTATGCAGGTCAGGAAGCAACAGTTAGAACTGGACATGGAACAACAGACTGGTTCCAAATAGGAAAAGGAGTACATCAAGGCTGTATATTGTCACCCTGCTTATTTAACTTACATGCAGAATACATTATGAGAAACACTGGGCTGGAAGAAGCACAAGCTGGAATCAAGATTTCTGGGAGAAATATCAATCACCTCAGATATGCAGATGACTCCACCCTTATGGCAGAAAGTGAAGAGGAACTAAAAAGCCTCTTGATGAAAGTGAAAGAGGAGAGTGAAAAGTTGGCTTAAAGCTCAACATTCAGAAAACTCAGATCTCAGCATCTGGTCTCCACTTCATGGCAGATAGATGGGGAAACAGTGGAAACAGTGTCAGTATTTTTCTGGGCTCCAGAATCACTGCAGATGGTGATTGCAGCCATGAAATTAAAAGATGCTTACTCCCTGGAAGGAAAGTTATGACTAACCTAGATAACATATTCAAAAGCAGAGATATTACTTTGCCAACAAAGGTCTGTCTAGTCAAGGCTATGGTTTTTCCTGTGGTCATGTATGGATGTGAGAGTTGGACTGTGAAGAAAGCTGAGCGCCAAAGAATTGATGCTTTTGAACTGTGGTGTTGGAAAAGACTCTTGAGAGTCACTTGGACTGCAAGGAGATCCAACCAGTCCATCCTAAAGGAGATCAGTCCTGGGTGTTCATTGGAAGGACTGATGCTGAAGCTGAAACTCCAATACTTTGGCCACCTCATGCGAAGAATTGACTTATTGGAAAAGACTCTGATGCTGGGAAGTATTGGGGGCAGGATGAGAAGGGGATGACAGAGGATGAAATGGCTGGATGGCATCACCGACTCGATGGACATGAGTTTGAGTGAACTCCGGGAGTTGGTGATGGATAGGGAGGCCTGGCGTGCTGCGATTCATGGGGTCGCAAAGAGCTGGACACGACTGAGTAACTGAACTGAGCTAAACTGATCCTCCAACACAGGACAGCCCTCCACAAGAATCCTCCTGCAATGCCGGAGACCTGGGTTCTATCCCTGGTTGGGAAGATTCCCTGGAGAAGGAAATGCTAACCCACTCCAGTATTCTTGGTCTGGAGAATTCCATGGACAGAAGAACCTGGCAAGCTACACTCCATGGGGTCGCAAAGAGTTAGGCACAACTGAGCAACTAACACACACATTCTCCAACACACAGGACAGCCCACCACATCAGGGAATTATCTGGCTCCAAATGTTAGTTGTGCTGGGGAGACCTTGCCCTAGACTTGCACATGTCCATTTAGTTCTTATCATTGTAAGTTCCATTGTGGCTTAATCTACTGTTAACATACACAGACATCTCTTCAGAATGAGTCAAAACTATTTACAGGCATTTTGAGAATAGGTTCTATTTTAAACTCCAATTAAGAGACGGAAATGCTTGGATGTGAAATTTGAGCTGGAAACAGCTGAACTGTAAATCCTATTTTTGGTATCGTTGGTGGAATAAGAAAGCTGAGAAATGTGGAGGGTACAGTTTATTCCTGTTGCAGTTGTAGACATGAAACTGTTTAGTATATATCCAGCAGTGAGCTCGGTGAATAACTGCCCCTTGCAGTTTCGTTCACTCGGGGGGCCTGTTGATCACTAAAGCCAGATGCTGTGTGATGTGTGCCCTACCACCGTCACCTTCCATCTTGGATGGATGCAGGTTTTGAGGAGCAAGTTTTACTGAATTAAATTATATCATGTGACATGTATGGCCATAATGAAGTTATTTGGGTTTTGTTTTTACCTGGTTTCATTAGCATTAAAACAGAAAGAATTAGAGACCATGACAGAAAAAGCTTGAGATTTTATTTTCATGCCTCTAGAATGTTCTTATGATCTAATCTTCTCTAGTATTACTCTACCTGGGCCAAATTTACTCCCAGTATTATCATTAAGAATTATTATCATTTTGTTAATAGATAAATAAATGATTTGAGAATTAGGAAAGCATTTTATACAGTCTGTTTATTTATTGAGTTTTCTAAACAAGATACATACATGTATATAAGTATACATATATATTTTTTAGACAAATTTATACCATTTATAGCCTGATTTCTTAAAAGTTGTAATGTATTTTATTTAATAAAACATATATAATGAAGCTTGAAAAACAAAGATATCAAGAAAGAAAATAAGGTTTAAATAATAATCTGAGTAATTAATAGGTAGAAATGCATGTATTGGAGTCCTGCATATTTATATAACATAGGCCACAAATTCTACTCTGAGTTCCATGGAAGCTAGTCAAAGAGGGAAGTATGAGATAAAAATAGACATATACTTAATAAAGGTTAAGATTTATTTTTTTAAGAAATAGAAAAGAAATATCTCCCATAAATCCTAATTTTTAAAAAGTTAAGAAAAGGTTATATCTTAAAGTCAGAGTCAATAAAATTAAAATATGAGAAAGGATTTAAGAAAATTCTAAGTATTTATAAAATCACTATAATTTAAAAATCATCTCTTTATGAATACTTGCCTTAAGAATATCCCATCTCTTCATAGCAGAAAGGGCTAAACTTTTCTTCAAAAAATATTTGGGTTGGCTCTGACACACACACAATAAAAACTAACCCCTAAAAATTGGATAAGCTAATAAAAAAATTTCTATTTTTCTTTATTTACAAGAACTACTTAATTTTTTCCCATGATATCCATGATTTTCTGATAAAATATATTTTCAAATCAAGAATGCTTAGAGGATGCTGACCTTTTTTTAAAGAAGTATTTGAAATAACTCTTTATTCTGGGAAAAAAAACTGTTGCACCTATTCCAATAAGGAAAGTTATATAAATGTTATTAGAATAAAGCTAATTTAGAAATTATTCATATTGATAGGTTGATTTTGTGTAAATGCTGAGAAGTACTTTACCTTGGGCTGAATTGTTTGCTGTTTTTTAAAGCTCAAGACAAAATAAAGTGAAACAGTAAATGGTATGGTAAAGTACCAAGCCCCTTGCTGTCATTCTTTCATCATTGCCTGTATCTCTGGTTGCATGAATTTTATTTTTAAATGTGCCCTCATGGTTGGCAGGAACAAAGTGCTGTAAAGTACCCTGTCCTATTGCAGGAAGAAATATTTACTTTGGACGGGAGAGAAGGCACTGGTCCTCATGCAGGACAGACCTACATGGATAGAACTTGGTACACAAAATTCATCTAAATTTAGATGCCTCCTCGGCAATTGCTACCTTTAGTGTAGCCTGACATGCAGTAGCCCCAGAAGAGAAAGAAGAGAGAGGTGAGGGAGGGACTTAAAAATTCTACAAGCTTGTCGGAAGGCCAGGGTTCTTGCTCTTGCATCTGGTGTGCTCTGTATTTGTTGAAAAGCAAGTGTTCTGCCTGATTAAAGTTGTCTTTTCCTAGTTGTCATGATAAATAATAATTCCTACTGATATCCCAGAAACTAGAACTCAATAAAACGCTTCACCTGTTGGATGGTCCAGGGAGGGAGTCCAGAATATGTAATAACCCCAGTAATTATATAAGACATAACCATCATTTATCTCTGGCTTCCCTTACTTTTTCTCCCACCTTGTCCATGCCATCAGCCATCCTGTCAGACCCCATCTGTTGTGGTGGTCTATTTTCTGATGTCTTAGTGTAACTGCCTTAATAGCAGTGACTCAATTACTCTAAGACTTGGCCGGGCATGAAGGGATAATAACACAATGAGTCAGCTTTCCTGGATCAGACATGACATAGCATGTTTGTGTCCACATCTAGCTTTCTTTCTTCCAAATACTGTTCCTGATTTCAGCTTGCAGAGGTCACTCTTTCCCATTCCATAAGATTCCAACCATGAACTTGGAAGCTGGTAGAATACCAAGTTTTAACTTTTACTGTTGAAGGAAAGTACACACAAATCCTGCATGCAAAAAATTGGATGCTATTTTCCAGAAGGAGATTTTCTACCTGACATGTTTTGAATTTCAGGTGTTTCAGAAATGATGGAGTTCACCTAAAATAGGAATAATAAAATCAGTAAGTCCTTAGGTGTATTTTTCCCCTTGGTATAGGTATAACTAAATTTAATTAGTCAAATGCCTCATTTTACATTAATCATATAAATCAGTAATTAATTATACCCAAATGTTACAATGTGACCTATATGCAGGTCTGTCTTTCTTTCCAGCTCCTTAAGGGCCAGGCTGTGTCTCAACCCTTCAAGTTTAGAGTATAAAAAGTATTTCTTCCTCTCCTGCCTTAGGGTAACTAATAAGGAATTTAAATAGATTAAATTTGAATTTTAACAGTAGGGAGTGCCTGCTGCTAAGTCGCTTCAGTCGTGTCCGACTCTGTGAGACCCCATAGACGGCAGCCACCAGGCTCCCCCATCCCTGGGATTCTCCAGGCAAGAACACTGGAGTGGGTTGCCATTTCCTTCTGCAATGCATGAAAGTGAAGAGTGAAAGTGAAGTCGGTCAGTCGCATCTGACTCTTAGCGACCCCATGGACTGCAGCCTACCAGGCTCCTCCGTCCATGGGATTTTCCAGGCAAAAGTACTGGAGTGGGGTGCCATTGCCTTCAAATTCTAATATAGACTAGGAAAATATTCCATAAAGGTTATCCAAACTTATACAGCTAGTTGGAGCAAAGTTGGGGCTAGAATATGGCTATTGTGTGAACCCAAATTTTGTATGAAGGAGAACAGTGCTATCTTTTGGAAGCTTAATCATTTCCTAGTTGATGAGGATATAAAAGAAGACTGTCATTTATCTGGTTTGTCTTTGGGATTAGTATCAACAATCATTTGAAAGTGTAGCTATTTAATACATACAATATTTATCTCTTACCTGATATGTACACGCATTCATCCTATATTTATATTTCATAATTAATGAACGTTGTTTGCCATACTTGCAGTGTAAATGAAACTGAACCTTCTTTTGAAGCGACCAGAAGGTATTATTTCTATTTTAATCTGCATTTAATAAGAATAACTACCTTCCTCAGACTTTTCCTGATATTCCATTTCTTACTCCTAATCATTTTATTCATTCTGATAATGTACAAAGTTGTTTATTAAAATGGACTAGTAAATTTCTGATCGCAGTAGTTCCCAACATCTGGAAGCTGCTAAAAGAATTAATTTGCTGAACTAAATGGCCCAACATGTTAATTGTTGTCTTCTCCATGAGTCACACAGATCTCAACTTTGACTAAAACTCAACAGTTCTTAGCAAATTGGATTTGGGATTTCATAAAATAAAGATGAAAGAATTATTATGTATATTATTTATGAGTTAAACAGTGATGAAATCTGTCTGTAAGCTAGAACTGGAGAACCAAGTACTTCATCTATTTAAAGAAAAAAAGAAAAGAAAACCTTAAAGAATGGGGGTGGGGGCAGGAGGGAAGCAGATGTGCCAGAGGTTGGGAACCACTGTTTTAATGCACAGATGGTTATCTAAGAGACTACCAGCATACTATATATTATCATGCCCTCTAAACGCCTAAGACGTTATGTTTCAGGATGATCACTGGGCCTTTCTAACTACCTTTTTTCTACACTTTATTCTCTTTTAACCTTAATTCCTAAATTAGTACTTACAGACCATAACTAACTATGAAAGTGTGAATTTTAAGCTGACCCTTTCCCTACCCCAAGCTCATCATCCTCTTTATCTTCAACTCACATGCATTTTCCTAATTACTGCAAATTAAAATATGATGTATGGACATCTGGTAGAGTTTGCAAGCCAAAAAGTGGGGCACAGGGAGGAGACTATCATTTTTTAAAAATAAACTGCTTCAATATGTATTGAAATACATGGTTTTTAAATGTGTATTTATTACATTGTTGAAACGGACTCCTCAAAATTATTCTTTGCTTTGAAATATTTATATTATCTATTACCTTAAAATATGTTCATGTGAGTAAACCACAAACACATAATTACAGTATCAGTTCACATCCCTTTTAAAGGTATTCCTGTAAAATTCATAGTTAATGTAAAGTGCTTTTAATATGAAGTAAAATATCTGTGGTTTTTAGAGTTAACTGTTATTTAAATTATTGTAAAAATTGTAGTCATTTCAGAAAATAAAATTTTAATTAATAGTTCATACCTCAAAATATTTCTTTAGCATAGCAAAATCAAATTTGCACGTTGTGTGTTATTTTAATTAAGTTCCAATCCCTTTAATTTAGTGGAATATTTAACTACTAATTAATAAGGTTGATGGTCATTAAAATATTCTTTTAGAAATTCTTCATTTCTGTCTTTGAGATATTTTATCAACTTTCATTTTCCTTAGTTATACAAAAGTACAGGCACAGCACAGCACTCTTGGGTAATTTTGGTATTTTGTTTTTCTTTTCCATTTTCCAGTAGGAACAGGTATTCTGTGGCTTATGCAGCTCAAAAGCCTTGGCTATTAAATGCTACAGTAGAAGAAAATATTACCTTTGGAAGTCCTTTCAACAAGCAGAGGTAATTTTGAATGTATAAAATTTAGAACTAAAAAGAACAACTATTTCTAATCCCTATGTTTAGTTCACAGTTTCTGGAGTCTTTTCTAAAAAAAATTATTGGAGTATAGTTGATTTACGGTGTTATGTTAGTTTCAGGTGTACAGCAAAGTGAACCAGTTTTATTATACATATATCCATGTTTTTAAAGATTCCTTTCCTGTATAGGCCATTACAGAGTATTGAATAGAGTTCACTGTGCTATACAGCAGATGCTTGATATCTATTTTATGTATAGTAGTACGTATATATCAATCCCAATATCCCAGTTTATCCTTCCTCCCACCCATCCCCTCGTTCTTAAATCTTTATATCAGGACTTCCTTTCTTCTCTGTTTGCCCTGCTTCTTTCCTCATCACCAGGTCTATTAAGTCAACTTTTGTAAGAGAAGCCTCACTGGGATTCAGCCCATCATATGCACTTGCTGAGAACAATTTGTGCAACAAAAATAAACAGCTGAAACAGAAGTTGTGTGGGGGGGGGGGTGCGGGGGGTGTAGGGTGAGGGTGGTGCTGAGGTTATTGGTAAACAGAAGAAAAATCCCAGTAAGTTGCAGAAGGAGGGTTAACCATGGAAAAAGAAGAGAAGGAATACGGGATCTGAGGGGTCTGATTACTCAGAGCAGCCAGAGTATGTCTTCTTTCAATCGTCTTCTAAACACCCATTGGAGCAAGGAATGACTACCCACTCAAGTATTCTTGCCTGGAGAATTCCATGGACAGAGGAGCTTGGTGGGCTACAGTCCATGGGCCTCAAAGAGTTGGGCACAACTGAATGACTGACACTTTCACTTCCAAACATCCACTGGAGTGTGCAAAGGCAAGACCCTTTCCTGAAGCCACCTTCACGAGGGGTAGGGAGTGTCCTAAGACTCAAAGCAGGGTCCTGAGAGTTAAGGAGAATTAGACCTGGGGAGAGGCATGAGGAAAGGGGAGGTGAGAGGAAAGTGTGGGAGGAAAAATTCAAATTACATGGGATTGTTTGGGGCCTGGGAGTAAACCAGACAGAAAGGGATCTGTGTACATTGACAGTGGCAAACTCCATTGTGAAGGAAGGCTGAGACGGGCAGTAAAGTGCCTTAGAAGCCAACCAATATAAATCCAGAGGCCCAGCAAAGTGTTAGAAAGAGGACTTACAAAGTAAATGTAATTTGCCCATATCATGACAGATTTATATAAGGTGAATCTGAATTAGGAGCAAAAAGACATTTGGAAGGTTGTTGGGCACATGATTTGGGCATGCTGTGTTTGTTGTGTGTATTTGGCAGTGACTGTAGAAATGGAAGAAAAAGAGATGGCTGACAGAGAGCATTCTGGAATAAGAATGGGAGAAGAAAATGGAAGAATCACATGGAATCTAGAAAAATGGTACAGATGAACCTATTTGCAGGGCAGGAATAGAGACTCAGATTTAGAGAACAGATACGTGGACATAGTGGCGGGGAGCTGGGGGATGAATTGAAAGAGTAGCACTGACATATATACACTACCATGTCTAAAACAGATAGCTAATGGGAAGCTGCTGTGTAGCTCAGGAAGCTCAGCCTGGTGCTCTGTGATGACCTAGATGGGTGGGATGGAGGTGGAATGGGATGCAGGACAAAGAGGGAGAAGATACACACGTACACATAGCTGGTTCACTTTGTAGTACAGTAGAAATTAACACAACATTGTACAGCACCTATACCCCAATTTAAAAACAAAATCACTCAAATATTTTAAGACCAGGTGATTGAGAAAATGAAACCATTGATATTTTCCCCAGAATTCCCAGTCTCCATGCTTCCTTGAATTTCCAGTCAACCCCAGTTTCCGGATCCAGCCTTAGGTCAACTTTATGTCAGTCCTTATCGATTTCTGTTTTCTTCTCTCTTCAGCATCATGAGTGTGGACACAGATTCCTCTCCCCTGTCCCCACTTCCCCCCGCCCCATAACCCATGCTCTAGCCCCAGTGAGGCTCCTCTTATCCTTCACGCATACCATGAACTTGTCCACTGTCATACAGTTCCTTTCTCTCTCCCCTCATTGTCATTCCTGGGAAATTACAGTTCATCTTTCTGCAGACACCTCACAAATCACCTCCTCTGCAAAGATGTCACTGATTTCTTAGTCATTCCTTCCTGCATATTCTAGGAGCACTTTGTAACTACCCATCTACAGTACCTAACAAGGTACATTTGTATCGTATGTTTCTGTGTCAATTTTCTGCCACATTTAATAGCTGTTTTTTAATTTTTAACCATTTTTCATTGAAGTATAATTAATTAACAATGTCATGTTAGTTTCAAGTGCACAGCAAAGTGATTTGGTTGTATGTATATCTATTCTTTTTCAGATTATTTTCCATTATAGGTTATTACAAGAAATTGAATATAGTTCCCTGTGCTATACAATAGTTTTACAAGAGTGGGAACCAATATCTATTTGTCTTTGTATCTACAAGCCTAATGTAGAGGCTAGAATATACTAAATTCTTCAATAAGTGTTTTATTTCAGCTTCCGAGACATTGAACCTGGGACTTGGTTTATGGGCAGTATATTAATCATGATGTAAAAACTTAAAACCACCTCTTCCACAGGTACAAAGCAGTCACAGACGCCTGTTCTCTTCAACCAGATATCGACTTACTACCATTTGGAGACCAAACTGAAATTGGAGAGAGGGTAAGCTATGTGTAGTGTAATTACACAATGAACACAAATCCAGAAAAGTCTTCCAGTTATCTTTAACCTTTAATGGAAAATTTAAAAAATCTGAGAGCACCGGAATTATGTTTTCCTAGTGACAAGTTCTAGAAACAGAAGCATAGGAATTCTCGATGCCACTCTTTTAAGGATGTGTTGAGTAACTAACATGAACTTCACATTTTGCTAGCCACTCAGGAGTTCTCAAGGGAAAAGAACCAGTCCCTGCTTTTGATCAAATGTATTTTTACTTAACTTGGAGTTTACTTTAAATTGGTTTGGAAACCAAGATTGCTTCCGACAACTTTTCCCACTCTTGTCAACATCCATTTATTCTTGTTAAAGTGTTCCTTTTGCTTTGTATAAACAGGTTTTACATTGACGTCATACTGTTCCAACTAGCCGAAAAATATTTATACCTGTATATAATCTTTATAACAATGTTGGCTAAAGTGTTTGACTCTTATAGGGTCAAATACTAAGCAAAAGACTTTATATGCATTATTTGCTTTTACAACATATCTGTTACATAGGTGTTTGTTATCTGCAAATTGCAGCTGAGAAAACCAGGGGAGAGAAAGGTTAAAGAACTTGCCTGGTCAGAGTCACTGGGACAGTTGAGATTGGTCTGACTCTGTCATTTGTGTTATTCATTGCTATTTTTTATTGCAGCATGGTATAGTGTTTAAGAACATGACCTGAACTTCTCTAAGCCTTAGTTTCCATGTGGAGAGCAATACATTGATATTGCTATGATAAGAGAAATAAGGAATGGAAAGCCATATACAGCAGCCTGACACATTTTACTAAAGTGTTGGTTGCTCAGTCATGTCTGACTCTGCAACTCCATGGACTGTAGCTCATTTGTGCAAGGAATTCTCCAGGCAAGAATACTGGAGTGGCTAGCCATTGCCTTCTCCAGGGGATCTTCCCGACCCAGGATTGAACCCAGGTCTCCCACATTGCAGGCAGATTCTTTACCATCTGAGCCACCAGGGAAGTTCATCACATACTAGTTCAGTTCAGTTCAGTCGCTCAGTCATGTCCGACTCTTTGCGACCCCATGAATTGCAGCATGCCAGGCCTCCCTGTCCCTCACCAACTCCCGGAGTTCACTCAGACTCACATCCATCGAGTCAGTGATGCCACCCAGCCATCTCATCCTCTGTCGTCCCCTTCTCCTCTGGCCCCCAATCCCTCCTGGCATCAGAGTCTTTTCCAATGAGTCATGGCCACACATGAGGTGGCCAAAGTACTGGAGTTTCATCACATACTAAGTGCTCAGTAAATAGTAGTTTTTCACATTTGTATAATTAACACTTGATTATAAAAGCATACTGCTGTATAGCTCACTTGAAAGAAAGTGAAGTCACTCAGTCATGTCCGACTCTTTGCGACCCCATGGACTGTGGCCCACTAGGCTCCTCTGTCCATGGGATTCTCCAGGCAAGAATACTGGAGTGAGTTGCCATTTCCTTCTCCAGGGGGATCTTCCCGACCCAGGGATCGAACCCAGGTCTCCTGCATTGCAGGCAGACGCTTTAACCTCTGAGCCACCAGGGAAGCTCACTTGAACACAACTTATAATATTGAATTTAAGAGACATGTATTAAGCATACTACAGACACAATTCATGAAACCAGAAACAATTTCGAGATTACTTCCAGTCTTCAGCACTCATTTTGGTTTTTCGTTATTAATATTTTTGTGCAGCAGAGCCAACTATCAGAGTGAAAAGAAGATTAACGTTATCAGTCAAAGATGATCTTAATATAATTCAAGTGTTGACCACTAGAAAGCTTGCGTTTTTATCTTCCTGATGTTATCACTGTTTAATTAATAAACTACATAAATTTATTAAATTTATTTAATAAATAAATTAAAATTAATTTAAGGTTTTTAAAGAGAAGTTTGTATTTTTAGGGAATTTTTTTTTAACTAGCAGATTATTTACTACTGTAAATGGTGGATGTTACTGGGTATTTCTTCCCTAGGGCATCAACCTGAGTGGAGGTCAGAGGCAAAGAATCTGTGTGGCCCGAGCTCTCTATCAAAATACCAACATTGTCTTCTTGGTAAGAATGTATGGTCTTCCCTTTCTTTCTACTTCATCTTTCTCTCTGGACAAATGAGTCTTTAAGGAGAATAAGTAACTCAAGGAAAGATTTAACTTGTGAAATCACAGAGAATTAAGGCAAAACAAATCCTCAAAGTACAAATCAAATCAACATGTAAGACGTATGTAAGACGTGAGTGAAGGACCCCGAGGGACTGAGGTTCCCAAATGATTGCTTCTATGAGTTCTTAAACCATGAGGATCATTGATGAAAGGGTGTGGATGGTGCTGAATGAACTGGACAGGATTGTAAGTCTTCTCATTTATATTTGCTGGTAGAAAGAGGGGCTGGAAAATATACTTTTGGTGGGCATAAGGGTTAGTAAGGATGCAACTCAGGCTGTGATTAAGGTTTATCTGTAAAGTTTCCTGAAATTATTCTTAGAAATCTTGATACCAGCCTAGATCTACTAAATCATAATCTATAAAGACAGAGTCTAGAATCTGTATCTTAAAAAAAGCTCTGTAGATGATTCTCTAGTATATCCTGGGTTGATAACCTATGGATATACAAATAAAAATGGATGATTATATTGATTATGAATTTGCTCTAGTTTTATTCCTCCAGCAGATTGTAGCAAAAATCACTTAGTGTACAACTAGACAGTGCCTAGAGACCAGCAGGCTATGTAAATCCATCCTTCCCCCGCCTTCTCCTTCTGTGCATGTGTTAACCATGTGTATATCTGGTTCTCAGACCTTTAAACTTTTCACTCCATCTAATGAACATCTTCAGAAAGTGGCTTCATTTTAGAGTTTCCCACTCCAAAATTCTGGATCCATTACAGGGTATGAAAGTAGAATTTGGGCATAGTACTGGAAATGCACTTCAGGTTAATGTCTCTAAGAATTCCTGCCCCCAAAATTTCCAGAAAACAACACTATAAAAGACAGAGCAGGATCTAGCAGTAACCTGTTAAAACTCAACATTAAAAAGACTAAGATCATGGCATCCAGTCCCATCACTTCATTTTTCATCACTTCAGATTTTATTTTCTTGGGCTCCAAAAATCACTGTGAATGGTGACTGCATCCATGAAATTAAAAGACACTTGCTCCTTGGGGAAAAAAAAAAAGCTATGATAAACCTAGAAATCATATTAAAAAGCAGAGACATTACTTTGCCAACAAAGGTCTGTCTATTCAAAGATATGGTTTTTCCAGTAGTCATGTATGGATGTGAGAGTTGGACTATAAATAAGGCTGAGTGCTGAAGAAGTGATACTTTTGAACTATAGTGTTGGAGAAGACTCTTGAGAGTCCCTTGGACTGCAAGGAGATCAAATCAGTCCATCCTGAAGAAAATCAACTCTGAATATGCATTGGAAGGACTGGATGCTGAAGCTGAAACTCCAATACTTTGGCAACCTGATGCAAAGAACTGACTCATTGGAAAAGACCCTGATGCTGGGAAAGATTGAAGGCAGGAGGAGAAGGGGACGACAGAGGGTGAGATGGCTGGATGGCATCATTGACTCAATGGACATGAGTTTGAGCAAACTCTGGGAGATAGTGAAGGACAGGGAAGTCTGGCATGCTGCAGTCTGTGGGTTTGCAAAGAGTTGAACACAACTCAGCGACTGAACAGCATCAACAACCAAACTGTGACACAGAGACATGAAGTGAGCAAATGTTGGAGAAATGGCGCAATAGACTTGCTGGACACGGGGTTGCCACAAACCTTCAATTTGAAAAAAAAAAATGCAATGTCTGTGAAGCACAATAAAATGAATTGCAATAAAATGAGATATGCCTGTATCTGCAAAGGCACATCTGCCATTCAGATTTCATTGTCACAGGTTCTGGTAATTAGAACATGGGCATCTTTGGGGACTGTTATTCTGCCTGCCTCAGATAGCTCTTATTATTGGAAAGTTATTATGGGATTAAAATCTGCTTCTGTATATTTTCCATTAATTGGCTTCCATTGTGCTTCTGCAACAGCAAATATATTTCTTTTATATGGCCATAACTCAATATTTTAATATTATTGTCATAACTTGCCATAATTTACTTTTCTGTAGGCTGAGAAAGCTTAATATTTTTAATTCTTCAACAGTTATGTTATCTTTATAACTTCCCTTAATTCTGGGTATAATAGTGTTTGTTAGGGTCCCTTTGAAAAAACGTGTACTAGATGCACTCTGATCAACTCAGACAGTCTTAAAACTAATGGAGCTTATGATCTAAATATTATACTTTCTTCATAGCAGCCTAAAATTGAATAATGTTTTAGCAGCAACAGAATACTGTTGATCAATCAATTCAGTTCAGTCGCTCAGTCGTGTCCAACTCTTTGCAACCCCATGGACTGCAGCACGCCAGGCCTCCCTGTCTATCACCAACTCCCAGAGTTTACTCAAATTCATGTGTTTGAACAATCTCTCTTAGATAAAAATATTTTACCCTTCGATTGTTTAAAAATTCACAAAGCACTTTGAATCGCAGTATTATCTCATTTGATTCTTATGACGGTGCTGCTAGGGTAGGTGGTTTCCTCATGGGAAGAGAGGAAACTTATACATAGAAAGGTGGAATGCCTTACCTGAGAGCTAATGGCTGGTAAGTGACAGAGTATGAGCTAGAACTTCGTATCTTTTGAGTACTTTTCCTTTTTTTCTGTTTTTGTGATCAGCTGTTTCTTTTTTTTCTTCTTTTAATTATTACTCTCAAGTTACTGTGTGGTCTTTTGCTCTCTTTTTGTCTCCCTCCCTCCTTCCCTCCGTTCCTTCCTATCCATCCATCCGTGTTTCATGAGTGTCATCAGAACCATCTTCTGTGCTGGGTACAAAGGAAACAAAGGAGAAAGAGACATCATTGTTATCTATAAAGATCTTACATCTATCTTTAAAAGATCTATCTATAAAGACCGTACAAACAATTAGTTGAAAGGTTTTAGATTTTGCTGTAAACTCTAATTAAACTTTATCAAATTAGCCTTTACACCTCCATACTTTTTTCCATGGTGGCTGCAACAATTTATATTTCCAACTACAATGCAAAAATTCCTTTTTCTCCATATTCTCACCAACATTAGTTATTTCTTGTCTTTTTGATAATAGCCAATCTAACAGGTATGAAGTGATATCTCATTGTGGTTTTGATTTGTATTTCCCAGATAAATAATAATATTAATATTAATGATAATTAATGATGTTGAGTACTATTTATGTATACCTTTTGGCCATTTTTTCACTTTTTTGGAAAAAATGTCTATTCAGATCCTTTGACCATTTTTTAATTGGATTGTTTGGATATTTTGTTATTGATTTGTATGAGGTTTTTATATTTGGGGGGCATTAACTACTTATAAGATACATGATTTGCAAACATTTCATCACATTCCATAAGTTGCCCTTTCATTTTGTTGATGATTTTCATTAATGGACTGAGATGTTTTAGTTTGACATAGTTCTGTTTATTTATTTTTGCTTTTGTTGTCTTTGTTTTTGGTATTAAAATTTTAAAAACATTGCCAAGACCAACATCAAAGAGCTTATCCACTATGTTTTCTTCTAAGAGTTTTATGTTTTCAGATCTTAGGTTCGTGTCTTTAATCCACTTGAGTTCATTTTCGTGTATGATGTAAAATAGTGGCCCAGGTGTGTTTTTTTTTTTTGCACACTGCTGTCTACTTTCCCCAATATCATTATTGAAGAGACTACTCTTTCCACATTGTATCTGTACATAGAGACAGTTTAACTTCTTCCTTTCCTATTTGGATGCCATTTCATTTTCTTGACTAATTGATCTGACATAGTACTTCCAGGGTATGTGTGCCCAGTCACTCGGTTCATTTCAGTTCAGTTCAGTCTCTTAGTTGTGTCCGACTCTTTGCGACCCCATGCACTGCAGCACGCCAGGCTTCCCTGTGCATCACCAGCTCCCAAAGTTTGCTCAAACTCATGTCCATCGAGTCCGTGATGTCATCCAACCATTTCATCCTCTGTCATCCCCTTCTTCTGCCTTTGATCTTTCCCAGCATCAGGGTCTTTTCAAATGAGTCAGTTCTTCACATCAGGTTGCCAAAGTATTGGAGTTTCAGCTTCAACATTAGTCCTTCCAATGAGCATTCAGGACTGATTTCTTTTAGGATTGACTGGTTGGATCTCCTTGCAGTCCAAGGGACTCTCAAGAGTCTTCTCCAACACCACAGTTCAAAAACATCAATTCTTCGGTGCTCAGCTTTCTTTATGGATGTCTGACTCTCACATTCAT
This sequence comes from Bubalus kerabau, assembly GCF_029407905.1. Taxonomy (NCBI): domain Eukaryota; kingdom Metazoa; phylum Chordata; class Mammalia; order Artiodactyla; family Bovidae; genus Bubalus; species Bubalus kerabau. Next base: position 33,551,622 of record NC_073624.1, on the reverse strand, counting down.
ATATGACTACTGGAAAAACCATAGCTTTGACAGATGGACCTTTGTTGGCAAAGTAATGTCTCTTTTTAATATGCTGTCTAGGTTGGTCATAGCGCTTCTTCCAAGGAGCAAGTGTCTTTTAATTTCATGACTGCAGTCATCATCTGCAGTGATTTTGAAGCCCCAAAAATAAAGTCTGTCACTGTTTCCACTGTTTCCCCATCTATTTGCCATGAAGTGATGGGACCAGATGCTATGATCTTAGTTTTCTGAATGTTGAGTTTTAAGCCAACTTTTTCACTCTCCTCTTTCACTTTCATTAAGAGGCTATTTAGTTCTTCTTCACTTTCTGCCATAAGGGTGGCATCATCTGCATTTCTGAGGCTATTGACATTTCTCCCAGCAATCTTGATTCCAGTTTGTGCTTCATCCAGCCTGGCATTTCACACGATATACTCTGCACATAAGTTAAATAAGCATAGTGACAGTATACAAACTTGACATACTCCTTTCCCTATTAGAAACCAGTCTGTTGTTCCATGTTCAGTTCTAACTGTTGTTTCTTGACCTGCATACAGATTTCTCAGGAGGCAGGTAAGGTGGTCTGATAGTCCCATCTCTTTACGAATTTTCCACAGTTTGTTGTGATCCAGTCACTCAGTGATGTCCAATTCTTTGGACCCTGTGGACTGTAGCCCACTGGGCTCTTTTGTCCACGGGATTTCCTGGGCAAGAATACTGGAGTGGGTTGCCATTTCTTCCTCCAGGGGATCTTCCTGACCCAGGAATCAAACCCACATCTCCTGCACTGCCAGGCAGATTCTTTATCACTAAGCCACCTGGTAAGCCCCATAGTATTGAACTTTCAGTACTGTGTTGAATAAAAGTGGTAAGACTGGGTATCCTTGTCTTATTCCTGATCCTAAGGGGAAAGCTTTCAACTTTTCACCATTGAGTGTGGTATTAGCTGTGGGCTTGTCTATGATCTTTATTATGTTGAGGTATGTTTTCTTTATACCCATTCTATTCAAAGTTTTTATCATGATTGAATGTTGAATTTGGCAAATGTATTTTGTGCTTCTATTGAGTTGATCATATGATTTTTATCCTTTATTTTATTATTGTGGTGTATCATATTGATTGATTTGCAGATGTTGAACTATCCTTGCATCACTGGAATAAATCCAACTTATTCATGGTGTATGAATCTTTTAATGACTGTTGAATATGGCTTGTTAATATTTCGTCAAGGATGTTTGCATCTGTGTTCATCAGAAACACTTGTTTGTAATTTTCTTTTTGTGTATGTATGGTGTCTTTGGTATCAGGGAATCATTGGTTTTAATATCAGGGAATTACTAGCTTTGTAAAATGTTTGGAAGTATACTTTCCTCTTCTATTTTTTGAAAAAGTTTGAGAAGGATGGGTTTAAATCCCAGTTTAAATGTTTGATTGAATTCACCAATGAAACCATCTGGTTCTGGGCTTTTGTTTGTTGGGGTGTTTTTGATTACTAATTCAATCCCCTTACCAGTAGTTGATCTATTCAGATTTTCTATTTTTTCATGATTCAATTTTTGTAGATTTTTTTTTTCTGGGAATTTATCCATGTCTTTTAGGTGTCAAGTTTCTTGGTGTTCTGGGGTCTTTCTTTTTTCTTAATGTAGGAATTCATTGCTATAAAATTCTCTTAGAACTGGTTTTGCTGCATCCCATAAGTTTTGATGCAGTGTGTCTCATTTTCATTTGTTTCAAGATATTATTTGATTTCCTCTTTCAGTGTCTCCATTGGTTGTTCAGGAGCATCTTGTTTTATCTCCACGTATTTGTGAATTTTCCAGAGGTGGGGTTTATGATGAGAATGTGTCTTAACCTTTCCTACCTGTTTTGATGTATTTTTCTGTCACTTAAAATGTAGAAATCACTCAGTTTCTGGATCTCTTCCAAAGGGAATTGCTCCATGTGCAGCTGTATATTCAGTGTGTCCGTGGCAGGAGGGAAATTCAGGAGCCTCCTATGTTGTCATCTTGGTCCAGAGTCTGTGCCTGTTTTTATTCATGTCTAAAGTGAATCGATGTCAACTTTAACACTATCATATTCTTTGTTTTGGTTTATTGTTATAGGTTGTCAGGTTATGTTGGCTTTTGAACTTGGAGATTCTATATATAAGAATTCAAACCACTCCAAATATTGTTATTTACTTTTAACATTATTTTTAAGGTGAAAGAGAAAATAAAATCCTCATTTTTAATTTAGTAACTTTTTGTCATTTAAAGCTATTAAGAGTCTGTTTATTATAAATTGAATTTTGTGGGATAATTTGCCTTTAGTTATTTGTATTTCTGTTTTCTGGAGGAATTTCATTACAAAGAAAATATGAAAATTGTTCATTATGTCTCCATTTTACTTATTGTAGGATGATCCATTTTCTGCCTTGGACATTCACTTGAGTGATCACCTAATGCAGGAAGGAATTTTGAAATTTCTCCAAGATGACAAGAGGACACTTGTTCTTGTGACTCACAAATTACAATATCTAACACATGCTGACTGGGTAAGAGTTGAAAAGAATTTTTATATTACAGCTATATAAATGCTTCCTGAGATAAATATAATTCAATTGGCCAATTATGGATTTTTGTCGTAATTCTAATATATGCTTTCCTTAGATCATAGCCATGAAAGATGGAAGTGTTCTAAGAGAAGGGACTTTGAAGGATATTCAGACCAAAGATGTAGAGCTTTATGAACATTGGAAAACACTAATGAATCGGCAGGATCAAGAACTGGAAAAGGTAATTGCTCAGATTTAGAAGAGTTCAGAGTTCAGTTAAGAAGAGTCAGAAATACAGTGCAAAATTACTAAAAATACTTCTAAAGAAGTATTACATTTAATTTTTGATTATATAATAATCTCATGTGAAATATGAAATAATTGAATATTTATATTCCATTAATTGATAAACTACTTTGAAACTAAGAAAATTCTAATGATATCTTTTATTATCAGCCCTTTAGAGGATTTTTATTTGAATTGGAGACATATTATAATTATATGTGTGTTTAAAACAATCATATATGCGTTTTAAACTTGCTCAAGCATGCTCTTTCCTCATTTTATCTTATTTTCCCTTATGTATGTCCTATTTTACTCACCTTCAATATGAGTTTTTCATTCATCACTTACAAATGAAGGGTTGTGGGCAAAGCAAAATCTTAGATGATTTTGAAAGAAAGAAGAGTGGTTAGCTGTGGGTATAGTGCTAAGTATGCCTGGGATAGAGTTGGGGGAGGTGAAGGAAGGTAATCAGAAAGAAATAACAGTAAAACTTTATATTTAGATAGTTTTTAAAGTCCACAAAACCGTTTTACATGTTTTAAAGTCCACAAAACCTTTTTACATGTCTCTTTTAATTCTCACAAAATAAGCAAAAAATAGGAGAAATAAGCAAAGAAAATATGATCTCACTCTTACAGATGGGAAAATTGAGGCTCAGAGATCTAAGTAACTTGCCTAAACTTGTACAGTATATATAATATTTTGTACCAATTGGATTTAAAACCAGGTTCATACCAGTGTAATGTATTTATATGATGTAAGTATAATATTGAATGAAATGATAACAGAGTTGAAAACCAATTGATTGTGATGAAAGAAAATCCATCATCATGGCTGAGAGGTAAATTGGAAATTGAATTAGTAAATTTTTAAAATGTTTTCTCTTGAGTTATGGGACTAGAAAGGGTCCAGAATTCAATAGTCCTGGTCAGGAATGAGCATTATAAAATGAAAATGTTTATATCAGCAAATTTCTGAAAATGTCAAGAAGTTAAAATGTATTATTTCTTAAAGGGAAAAAAATAATCTTGTTTCAATAGCAGAAGAAAGATAAAAAGTCAGACAAACCATCAGATTGCTCTGTCTTCTGTGAGCTTGCCAAAGATATCAAAAGCCAATTACAAACGTCTCAAAATAAGAAAGAAAAGCCGCATGTCAACGTCTTAGTAGAGTAGGACAAATCATAGAACCTTTGAAAGGAGGATATTCATCAAAACATTACAGTGTACAATTGGCAAGAGCTCACTTAGAAATTATGCAGTGAGATGCTTGATAATAAACTTACTGGGATGACTCCAAATGACATTTTTTTTTCAGTGGTCTAGGTGCCAGGGACAAAAGAATATGATGTAAGCTTAAGGAGTGGACCATTTATGGTTCACTTTGAAAAGAAAATCTGGAAAAACTGCAAGAGAGAAAGGGGGGTGCTTGTGGCTTGATTTTGAAGTAATACTGCAAGCCAGGAAGAAAGTCTGTTACATTGTGTTTAGAAATGAAGTGATCACTCAAGATACCATAGTTCTATAATTAAAGACACATCACAGGGTTATAGGGCTTCCCTGGTGGCTCAGACAGTAAAGAATCTGCCTGCAGTGTGGGAGACTAGGGTTTGATCCCTGGGTCTGGAAGATCCCTTGAAGGGAATGGCTACCCACAACAGGGGAGCAAGGGCTACTGGCATCTAGTGGGTAGAGGAAAGGGCATGCTGTTAAACATTCTACAATGTACAGAACAGCCCCCACAACAAAGGATTTTCTGACCCAAAATGTCAATAGTGTCAAGGTTGAGAAAAGCTGGCTTAGCACCAGAGCAGATCAAGCAAGTGGAGAAGGAGGTGAAACTAAAGGATTCAAAAAACATCCCATCTTTGGTCTTTAGACAGATCAGTCAGTTTAAAGGTTCAGGAATAATAGGAAAGTATGCTAAAGAGAATAGTAATGACAGCTTTGAGAAGAAGTTGATAATACTTTTAGCTGATTTAAATGTTGTTAAAAATTCTGCCTTGCATGACATCACCCATTATCTTCATAATATTATTAAGCAAAATAAAGTAGCGTTTTTGGATGTTTCTTTCCTCAGCCTTCAACCCTCACTTTGATTCAGCTCTTCTCAGGCATTCAGTAAATATGTATTTGATTGTTGTTGTCATTTAGTCGCTTAGTTGTGTCTGATTCTTTTGCGACCCCACGGACTGTAGCCCGCCAGGCTCCTCTGTCCATGGAATTCTCCAGGCAAGAACACTGGAGTGAGTTGCCATTTCCTTCTCCAGAGGATCTTTTCCACCCAGGGATCAAACCCACATTTCCTGCTTGACAGGCAGCTTCCTTACCACTGAGCCACCTGGGAAGCCTTATGTATTAGATAAGTGAAACTAAATTTGTATTTACTTAATCCATATATCAAAACAACTTAAAATATTTTATCTCAGAGCTTAGTATGAGCATTTTACTCATAACGAAAATGACTAAGATTAAAGTCCCCAAGACGATAACTCGTTTGCTCACACAGATTGGCTATTTGAAAAAGAACCAAATCTTCTGTTTTCCCATGTACAGGTTTATTTCATTTCAATACATTATCCACAAAAGATCAGTTCTTTTTTAATTTTTTTTACTCTCAAAAAATACTTTACAGTGTACAAATATTGCTTTTCATATCATTAGGCACAACTAAAAGCTAATGTGAAATTATCTCTCAAAAATGCTATTCAAGAGACACTTTTGCTTTTACTTTTTTTGTAAAGCAGGAACTTGGAAGCAACAGAGCTTTCTAGAAGAGCAAGTCTCCTAAATCACACATTGTATGAGGCCAAACAAAAACAAAACAGGACCATTATCTAGAGACTGATCATCAAAGAATTATTGGTTTATCCCTGTAACAAACATTTTATATATATATATATATATATATATATATATATATAGTAGCATGTACAGGAAGCCCTTAATTTACTGTCGATTCCAGAAGTCAGTGGGTCAGTTATTTGGAACTCAGAATGCATTTCCCCACAGAAGCAGAGATACGGGTAGTTTCCCAGACTGTCCTGCGGAAGCTGATTTAACCCACACTGTAACTGAACTGATGCTACTAGTCCAGTTCCAAAGCCAAGACGGAGGAGTGTTGGAAGCAGAGAATTGGAGAAAACAAAACGCTTTTCCGTTTCTTAGCACAGGATGAGTCTGGAGCAACCCTTAAAATTTTGCAGTTTGTATTTGACATCTTCCCTTCTCTCCTTTCCCATTTACTTCAAAATAACCTGCCTTCCTTTTGTTTCTATTGAAGTCTCTTTCTTGAATCCCCTGAGTGAGATCCTCAGTCAGAAATTCATCTTCATTTGATAATTCATAATAGTGTATGACCAATATTGCCTTAACCAATCCAGAACTACCTTCCAGTTTTAAAAGAAGATGTGTGTTAACATTGATGAATCGTTAGAAAAATTCAGACAGTTCAGTTCAGTTCAGCTGTTCAATTGTGTCTAACTCTTTTAGACCCCATGCACTGCAGCATACCAGGCCTCCCTGTCCATCACCAACTCCCAGAGTCCGCCCGAACTCATGTCCACTGAGTCACTGATGCCATCCAACCAACTCATCCTCTGTCATCCCCTCCTCCTCCCGCCTTAAATCTTCCCCAGCATCAGGATCTTTTCAAATGAGTCAGTTCTTCGCATCAGGTGGCCAAAGAATTGGAGTTTCAGCTTCAGCATCAGTCCCTCCAATGGATATTCAGGACTGATTTCCTTTAAGATTGACTGGTTGGATCTCCTTGCAGTCCAGGGGGCTCTCAAGAGTCTTCTCCAACACCACAGTTCAAAAGAATCAATTTTTTGGCACTCAGCTTTCTTTACAGTCCAACTCTCACAGACATACATAACTACTGGAAAAATCATAGCTTTGACTAAATGGACCTTTGTTGGCAAAGGAAGGTCTCTGCTTTTGAATATGCTGCCTAGTTGGTCATAACTTTTCTTCTAAGGAGCAAATGTCTTTGAGTTTCATGGCTGCAGTCATCATCTGCAGGGATTTTGGAGCCCAAAAAATAAAGTCTGTCACTGTTTCCATCGCTTCCCCATCTATTTGCCATGAAGTGATGGGACCAGATGCCATGATCTTAGTTTTCTGAATGTTGAGTTTTAAGCCAGCTTTTTCACCCTTCTCTTTCACTTTCATCAAGAGGCTCTTTAGCTCCTTTTCAATTTCTGCCGTACGGATGGTGTCATCTGCATTTCTGAGGTTATAGATATCTCGCCCAGCAATCTTGATTCCAGCTTGTGCTTCATCCAGCCCAGCGTTTCTCATGATGTACTCTGCATATAAGCTAAATAAGCAGGGTGACAATATACAGCCTTGATGTATTCCTTTTCCTATTTGGAACCAGTCTGTTGTTCCATGTCCAGTTCTAACTGTTGCTTCCTGACCTGCATACAAATTTCTCAGGAGACAGGTCAGGTGGTTGGTCTGGTATTCCCATCTCTTTCAGAATTTCACAGTTTGTTGTGATCTACACAGTCAAAGGCTTTGACATAGTCAATAAACCAAAAGTAGATGTTTTTCTGGAACTTTCTTGATTTTTCCATGATCCAGCAGATGTTGGCAATTTGACCTCTGGTTCCTCTGCCTTTTCTAAATCCAGCTTGAACATCTGGAACTTCACAGTTCATGTCCTGTTGAAGTCTGGCTTGGAGAATTTTGAGCATTACTTTACTAGCATGTGAGATGAGGGCAATTGTGCGGTAGTTTGAGCATTCTTTGGCCTTGCCTTTGAGACAGGAATGAAAACTGACCTTTTCCAGTCCTGTGGCCACTGCTGAGTTTTCCAAATTTGCTGGCATATTGAGTGCAGCACTTTCACAACATCATCTTTTAGGATTTGAAATAGCTCAACTGGAATTCCATCACCTCCACTAGCTTTGTTCATAGTGATGCTTTCTAAGGCCCACTTGACTTCACATTCCAGGATGTCTGGCTCTGGTTGAGTGATCACACCATCATGATTATCTGGGTCGTGAAGATCTTTTTTGTATACTTCTTCTGTGTATTCTTGCCAGTTCTTCTTAATATCTGCTTCTGTTGCTGCTGCTGCTGCTGCTGCTAAGTTGCTTCAGTCATGTCCAACTCTGTGTGACCCCATAGACGGCAGCGCACCAGGCTCCCTCGTCCCTGGAATTCTCCAGGCAAGAACACTGGAGTGGGTTGCCATTTCTTTCTCCAGTGCATGAAAGTGGAAAGCGAAAGTGAAGTCGCCCAGTCGTGTCCGACCCCTTGCAACCCCATGGACTGCAGCCTACCAGGCTCCTCGGTCCATGGGATTTTCCAGGCAAGAGTACTGGAATGGGGTACCATTGCCTTTTCCGGCTGCTTCTGTTAGGTCCATACAATTTCTGTCCTTTATTGTGCCCATCTTTGCATGAAATATTTTCTTGGTACCTCTAATTTTCTTGAAGAGATCTCTAGTCTTTCCTATTCTATTGTCTTCCTCTATTTCTTTGCACTGATCACTGAGGAAGGCTTTCTTATCTCACCTTGCTATTCTTTGGAACTTTGCATTCAGATGGGTATATATTTCCTTTTCTCCTTTGCCTTTAGCTTCTCTTCTTTTCTAAGCTATTTATAAGTCCTCCTCAGACAACCATTTTGCCTTTTTGCATTTTTTTTTCTTGAGGATGATCTTGATCCCTGTCTCCTGTACAATGTCACGAACCTCCATCCATAGTTCATCAGGCACTCTGTCTATCAGATCTAGTCCCTTGAATCTGTTTCTCACTTCCACTGTATAATCATAAGGGATTTGATTTAGGTCATACCTGAATGATCTAGTGGTTTTCCCTACTTTCTTCAATTTAAGTCTGAATTTGAAAATAAGGAGTTCATGATCTGAGCCACAGTCAGGTCCCGGTCTTGTTTTTGCTGACTATGTAGAGCTTCTCCATCTTTGGCTGCAAAGAATATAATCAATCTGATTTCAATATTGACCATCTGGTGATAACCATGTGTAGAGTCTTCTCTTGTGTTGTTGGAAGAGGATGTTTGCTATGACCAGTACGTTCTCTTGGCAAAACTCTGTTAGCCTTTGCCCTGCTTCATCTGTACTCCAAGGCCAAATTTGCCTATTACTCCAGGTGTTTCTTGACTTCCTGCTTTTGCATTCCAGTCCCTTATAATGAAAAGGACATCTTTTTTGGCTGTTAGTTCTATAAGGTCTTGTAGGTCTTCATAGAAGCATTCAACTTCAGCTTCTTCAGCATTACTGGTCGGGGTATAGACTTAGATTACCGTGATATTGAATGGTTTGCCTTGGAAATGAATAGATCATTCTGTCATTTTGAGATTGCATCCAAGTACTGCATTTCAGAATCTTTTGTTGACTATGATAGCTATCCATTTATTTTAAGGGATTCCTGCCCACAGTAGTAGATATAATGGTCATCTGAGTTAAATTCACCCATTCCAGTCCCATTTACTTCACTGATTCCTAAAATGTTGACGTTCACTCTTGCTACTTCCAACTGTTTGACCACTTCCAATTTGCCTTGATTCATGGACCTAACATTCCAGATTCCTATGTACTATTGCTCTTTAAAGTATCAGACTTTACTTCCATCACCAGTCACATCCACAACTGGGTATTGTTGTTTCTTTGGCTCCATCTCTTCATTCTTTCTGGAGTTATTTCTCCACTGATCTCCAGTAGCATATTGGGCACCTACCTACCTGGGGAGTTCATCTTTCATTGTCCTATCTTTTTGCCTTTTCATACTATTCATGGAGTTCTCTAGGCAAGAATACTGACGTGGTTTGCCATTCCCTTCTCCAGTGGACCATGTTTTGTCCACAGAAAAATTATAAGAGTATATGAAGATGATATAAAAACAAAACAAGGAGCAATGATGGGACCAGGCTTAAGGCTAGAAGAGGTGTCCGCCTACCCCTGGGGTCAGCTCTATCACATCGTTACTACTTTTCCTGGCTTCTTACTGCCCTAATGCCTCTGAGCTCTGATACGTTTCCCACGAGCCTCAAGTGGTACTTCACACCTTCTCCTATGATAGGAGTTGTCCGTATGTCTGCAGTTGTCCATCCATCTTGAGCAGAGATCTCCAGACCCAGAAAGGTAACTAACGGTTGGTATTTGCTACATGTGGGTCACTGACTGTAAGTAGAACTTGCCTGTGGCTGTGAGCTCCTTGCATGACAGCACCATGTTTCCTGTAGGATATGGAAGCTGACCAAACAACTTTAGAAAGGAAAACACTCCGAAGAGCCATGTATTCAAGAGAGGCCAAAGCCCAACTGGAGGATGAAGACGAAGGTAGATCTTTTAAAAAAAAAAACATTCAAATGGGTAATAGGATATGGAAGTCTTCTTTGGCAATTGATGTGTGTCTATGTCAGTGCAGAATGACTAGCCACTTTGCAGAGAGGTGAAGGCAAAATCAAATACATGAAACTGAAAATGGACGGAATAGGAGTGAAATCAATATGTGTATATAGATGTATGTAAATAGGTGTATGTTGTCAAACGAGGCATCTTGAGGGGTTCCCCACAGTGTGTACGAGTGTTTTTGTGCTGTGTGTGTGAGAGCTGACAGGACAATGGGTCTAGACCCTTGTTCAGATAAACTGCAAAGGTCTAGTAAAATAAAATGTCAGTCCTTGGGAAATAAACAATACATGGGGAATACAGCGAAAATACTGCTTTGAAAGATTTATACTTGAGTCTGTAAGTTTTTACAGGGGTCTCATGATAATATAGCAATGAAGAATAAGAGAGTTAGAAAGCTACTTGTTGTGTTTCAATTTTCTGGATCTAATAAAATACAGTGGGTGAAAAAAAGGTTTACTGGAAATTTGAGGAATAAAATGAAATAGTTACATTGCTTTGACATTTGTTGCCAAGATGTTTGTAAGATAAACCATAAAAGTCCATAGAGTAAGTGTACTGTACTTCAGTCTTCCTACATGGATTTTGCCTAGGACCACATTTCCATGGGCCAATTAAGAGAAGATTATCATTTCTAGCAGAAGGACACCAAAATGTGCTATCTTTACATTTCGGATGATAATTATTCAGGGTTTCAGTGAATACTCATTGAGTAAAGGAATGAGTGAATGAATTTTGCACTCCCATTTCTTAGATTTTAAAATGTTTTAAAAGAATATTTGGGGACTTCCCTGCTGGTCCAGTAGTTAGTGTTTTCACTGCTGTGGCCGCATGTTCGATCTCTGGTCAGGGAACTAAGATCCTGTAAGCCACACGGGGCAGCCAAAAAAAAAGAGACTGTTTGGTACTGTAAACAGATAGCCTTTAGAACTGCAGTTACTCTCTCCAGTATGTCAGTTTAGGTAAATGCAGCATTTGCAGGGCTGACTCTGTCCTGGACTTGCTGTGTTTATTCAATTGTTCATGTGTAAAATAAGATAATGATACTTTTGTTTCAGAGTAAAAGAGGAAATGTATAAGAAAGATCCCAGTACAGTACGTATCACCTGCTAGGTTGCTGGTGCTATTCTATGTCTGTTGAATCCACCAGGAAGGAAAGAAAAGTAGTTGCCCATGTTGTTTCTGCTACTAACCATTGGCTAGATCATCATGTGGACAGACTAGGTTCTGAGGAAGTGAAGAAATGCTGCCTTTAGCTGGGTAGCCATAGGAAAGGTAAAATTTCAATTAATATGGAAACAAAATGGATATTGAGGAGAAAGGTAGCAATCTGCAAGTGTCTACCTCTTTGATCATGCAAATTTCTAACTTTCACTCACAGACCCACCCTCACCAAAGTGTAGATTATCTGACACCTGTTTTTTTTTTTTTGTCCTTGAATATCTGAAAATGTCTTTATTTGGTACAGAATTCTAGGTAAAAACTGTTTTCCCTCAGACATTTGAAGGCCCTACTGCATTCCAGTGTTGATTGATCCCTCGTATCTGATAATAGTGATTGCATGACTCTTTGTTGATGACATATCTTTTCTCTCTGGAAGTGTTTACAATCTTCCTTTTGTCCTTTATGCTCTGAAATCGCAAAAGGATGTGCAGCTGTGGATCTTTTTCATTTCCCCTTTTTCAGTTCTGGTCTTCCCTGGTGGCTCAGATGGTAAAGAATCCGCCAGCAATGCGGGAGACCTGGGTTTGATCCCTGCATTGTGAAGATCTCCTGGAGAAGGACATGGCAACCCACTCCAGTATTCTTGCCTGGAGAAACCCCATGAACAGAGGAGCCTGGCAGGCTACCGTCCATGGGATCCCAAAGAGTCGGACATGACTGAGCATCTAAGCACAGCATTTCTCAGTTCTAATGCTGAGGTCTGTTCCTCTTTTGTATCTGGCTCAAATGTGAAGATCCTTGATGATAGATCAGTCTTCCCATCATATCCATACTTAGATCTCTGTTGTCTGATAATTTATAAACCAAATTATCTGTCTTTCCTACTCATAGCCTGCTCATTCTACAGTAGTGGAGTACATACAAGATGACTACAGTGAAAACTGTCTTTGGAAAAGAAAGGATGGGAAATACACCACAGTCACTAAACCATTTGTTGTTTAGTTGCTAAGTTGTGTCCAGCGCTTTGCAACCCCATGGACTGTAGCCCACCAGACTCCTCTGTCCATGGGATTCTCCAGGCAAGAATACTGGAGTGGGCTGCCGTTTCCTTCTCCAAGGGATCTTCTGATCCAGGGATTAAACCCATGTGTCCTGCTTTGCAGACAGATTCTTTACCACTGAGCCACCAGGGACACCCTCACTAAACCATACAAATGATCAAATTTTACTGCTCAGGAAATACCATAGTTCCCTGTCCTTGTAATGGAATATGTTCTTAAAATAGCTGTCTAGAAGTTTCCAGGTGGTTTAAACAGCTGAGAGGAGCTCCCTACCCATTGTCCTCTGACCCCTAGCTTTGCCTTCAGGAAGGTTCCATTTTCCTCATGCACCTCCATGACCACAGTTAAAACGAGCCATAGAGATTATGGATTATGCTCTCTTGAGCTATGCACAAATTTCAAAACCTATTTCCTCCTGGTGCAGTCTTACACATTCAGAAATATAAAGGCCAAAAAATTATAAATGTTTGCAAGTCTGGCATGTGGTTTTATTGACACACATTTCCTTCAATAACTTAATAAACTTCTAGTCTGTAATTCTAGTTAGTTTATTGTAATAAATTAACAAGTTTTCTCATCCAAACATATACTTTATATTTTCATTTACTCATTCATTTATTCATTTTCACATATTTTTACATTTCTTTTGTATTGGGGTGACACTGGTTTATAACATTATGTAAGTTTCATGTGTACAATGGCACCCCGTCCAGTACTCTTGCCTGGAAAATCCCATGGGCGGAGGAGCCTGGTGGGCTGCAGTCCATGGGGTCGCTAAGAGTCGGACACGACTGAGTGACTTCACTTTCACTTTTCACTTTCATGCATTGGAGAAGGAAATGGCAACCCACTCCAGTGTTCTTGCCTGGAGAATCCCAGGGACGGCGGAGCTGGTGGGCTGCCATCTATGGGGTTGCACAGAGTCGGACACGACCGAAGCAATTTAGCAGCAGCAGCAGCAGCAGAACCAACAATATGCTCATCACCAAAAATGTATTTCCGGTCTGCCACTATACAGTTCAGTTAAGTTCAGTTCAGTCGCTCAGTTGTGTCCGACTCTTTGCGACCCCATGAATCACAGCAAGCCAGGCCTCCCTGTCCATCACCAACTCCTGGAGTTCACTCAGACTCACGTCCATCGAGTCAGTGATGCCATCCAGCCATCTCATCCTCTGTTGTCCCCTTCTCCTCCTGCCCCCAATCCCTCCCAGCATCAGAGCATCCTCTATACAGTAGATCCCCTTAATCCATTTCATCTTCCCCTCCACCTCTTTCCTTTTGGTAACCGCTACTCTGTTCTCTGTATATCCATGTGTGTTTTTATGTGGTTTGGACTGTTCACTTACTTTGTTTTTTTTTTCCTTTGGTTGTGTTTTAAATTACACATATGAGTGAAATGGGACAGTATTTTGTGTTTGTTTGTCTGACTTGTTTCACTTAGCATAATGCCCTTATCAAGATCCATCCCTATTGTCACATATGGCAAGATTTTGGTCTTTTTATGGCTGAGTATTATTTCACTGTATATATATACCACAGCCTCTTTATCCATTCATCTGTTAATGGGCACTCACCTATTTTTTTTAATGTTTATTTATTTATGTGACTGTGTCATCTTAGTTGTGTCACATGGGATCTTTGCTGAAGCATGCAGGGTGTTTAGATACAGCACACGTGGGCTGCTCTGTAGTCATGGCACATGTGCTCTGGTGCATGTGGGCTGAGTCGTGGTGGTGCATGGGCTTAATTGCCCCATGGCATGTGTGATCTTAGTTCCCTGACCAGGGACTGAACCTGCATCCCCTGCATTGAAAGGCGGATCCTTAACCACTGGACCACCAGGGAGGTCCCTCACCTGTTTTTTTTTTTAAATGATGCTTTTCTCTGCTAAAAAACATTTAAATTTCTAAGACTTGTATTTCTAAAATTTGATGAAGGTTTGTTGGTAGGTGGGAATAATACAAATTCTGTATCTACCTGTTACCTGTCAGAAGATTAAACAAGTGCTTCTTATGCAGAGGAAGAGGAGGAGGAAGATGAGGATGATAACATGTCCACGGTAATGAGGCTGAGGACTAAAATGCCATGGAAGACCTGCTGGCGGTACCTCACTTCTGGAGGATTCTTCTTGCTCTTCCTGATGATTTTCTCTAAGCTTCTGAAACATTCCGTCATTGTAGCAATAGACTACTGGCTGGCCACATGGACCTCAGAGTATAGTATAAACAGTACTGGAAAAGCTGACCAGGTACAGTGGGTTTTGTTTTTACATTATCTAAGAGATGTTGAGATTTTACTCTTATCTAGTTAGATACAAATAGCCCAGATGTCACAGGAATTCTGTGAGGTTTTTTGTTTTTTTTTAGTTTATTTTATTGGAGTATAGTTGATTTACAATATTGTCTTAGTTTCTGCAGTACAGCAAAGTGATTCAGGTATATATATCATGCATTCTTTTTCATATTCTTTTCCATTGTGGCTTATTATAGGATATTGAATATAGTTTCTTGTGCGATAGAGTAGACCTTGTTGTTTATCCATTCTATGTATAACACATTACAGCTGCTAATCCCGAACTCCCAATCCATCCCTACACTACCTGGCTCCCCCCTTGGCAAGCACAGGTCTGTGCTCTGTGACTTGTCACAGTACTTGTAATGATTCAATAGGTTAATTAGGGCAAGACCTGAAATATCATAAGAAATATTTAATGGTAATGCTTGGGTTTGGATTCAAGGGAGTTATATACATGATGTGTGTGTGTGTGTGTGTGTGTGTGTGTGTGTAATATACACACAGGACTTTTGTTCTTGTTCTGATGGTATCTGATTTTAACTGCTATACCAATGAATTAGCTGGTCATTCTGAGATTAGGGATAAAAAGAATGAACTTTATGATATAAAAAGTCAAGACTATTTCAAACCAGAAAACTAACTCTAATGTTTCTTCTACCCTTTGGCAAACCCTGAAAGAGAATGAAGAGAGCAACTAGGGACTCAGCCATGGGATTATGGTGGGGATACTGCCCTGAGTATCTCCAGGAGTATCCCCAGGAGAACTGCCCTCCTTCCACTGTGTAAATTAATATGAGATAATAGAAATTGACAATATTGCCAGACTTTGACATTTGGTGTCCTAGCAAGAAAAAACTCAGTTGATAATGTCATCTGTGCTTTTTTGTATCGGTTGCTTTTTAGACCTACTATGTGGCTGGATTTAGCATACTTTGTGGAGCAGGTATTTTCCTCTGCCTTGTTACATCTCTCACTGTGGAATGGATGGGTCTCACAGCTGCTAAAAATCTTCACCATAATCTCCTTAATAAGATAATTCTTGGACCAATAAGGTAAAAAAAAAAGTAGTTATTTATTTTACAATATCATAAAACTATGCATTTTTACGTTAAAGTGAAGTGTGAAATTTTAAATAATTTATTCAGTCTTTCAGCAGATGAATAGGGATCTTCTCATTTTTATGACACCAAGATGTCTATTAGCAGTGTTTAGGTTCCAGATCATTTAGAATTATCATACATCCAATCTGTTTATTGCCTAGATTCTTTGACACCACACCACTGGGACTGATTCTCAATCGCTTTTCAGCTGATACAAATATCATTGATCAGGTGAGTGACTGAATTACTTCCAAGTTCAAAAATACATTTCTCAGTATAAGTTAAACAACGTTTTAAGATAAATCATGGATGGGATGGGGAGGGAGGATGGAGAGGGGGGTTCAGAATGAGGAACACATGTACCCCCGTGGTGGATTCATGTCAATATATGGCAAAACCAATACAATATTGTAAAGTAAAAAAAATAAATAAATAAAAAGGAATTTAAAAAAATAAGATAAATCATGATTCCTGTTAACAGTAGAGGATTTCTAAAACCTAAATAAAAGCTAAATGCAAACCTAAATAAAATAAACCTAAATACAAATTCATATCAATATTACATATATACATAAAATTCTAGACTATGCAATCTATGAAATATGCACAGATTTCTAGAATGAAATCTTAAAGGAAATAGATCAATTCAAAATAATTTATCCACCTGGAAGAGGATACTTAGAGAATCAGCATGAAATAAAGAGAAATAGAAAATAATGAATATTAAACTTTTTTTATTGTAAAAATAAGTGATTTTAATATGTTGTATCTCCATTCATAGTAACGATCTTAAAGTTTAGAATTAATGCAGAGCGTCTCCCAGAAGTAAAGAATGGAATACCAAGTTGTCTTAGATGTCCTTTCCTTTTATTAGGTTGAAGTGATATTAGATGATGTTGTATTTTAGGAGGAGCAATATTGCATTGGAACCTGGAATGTTAGGCCCATGAAACAAGGCAAATTGGAAGTGGTCAAACAGGAGATGGCAAGAGTGAGTGTCAACATTCTAGGAATAGTGACTAAAATGGACTGGAATGGGTGAATTTAACTCAGATGACCATTATATCTACTACTGTGGGCAGGAATCCCTTAGAAGAAATGGAGTAGCCATCATGGTCAACAAAAGAGTCTGAAATGCAGTATTTGGATGCAATCTCAAAAACAACAGAATGATTTCTTTTCATTTCCAAGGCAAACCATTCAATATCATGGTAATCCAATCTATGCCCCAACCAGTAACACTGAAGAAGCTGAACCTAAATGGTTCTATGAAGACCTACAAGACCTTTTAGAACTAACACCCAAAAAGGTGCCCTTTTCATTATGGGGGACTGGAATGCAAAAGTAGGAAGTCAAGAAACACCTGGAATAAGAGGCAAATTTGGCCTTGGAGTACAGAATGAAGCAGGGCAAAGGCTAATAGAGTTTTGCCAAGAGAACGCACTGGTCATAGAAAACACCCTCTTCCAACTACACAAGAGAAGACTCTACACATGGACGTCACCAGATGGTCAACACTGAAATCAGATTGATTATATTCTTTGCAGCCAAAGATGGAGAAGCTTTATACAGTCAGCAAAAATAAGACCAGGAGCTGACTGTGGCTCAGACCATGAACTCCTTATTGCCAAATTCAGACTGAAATTGAAGAAAGTAAGGAAAACCACTAGACCATTCAGGTATGACCTAAATCAAATCCCTTATGATTATACAGGGGAAGTGAGAAACAGATTCAAGGGACTAGATCTGATAGATAGAGTGCCTGATGAACTATGGATGGAGGTTCGAGACATTGTACAGAAGGCAGGGATCAAGACCATCCCCAAGAAAAAGAAATGCATAAAAGCAAAATGGCTGTCTGAGGAGGCCTTACAAATAGCTGTGAATGAAGAGAAGCAAAAAGCAAAGGAGAAAAGGAAAGATATAAGCATCTGAATGCAGAGTTCCAAAGAATAGCAAGGAGAGATAAGAAAGCCTTCCTCCAGGATCAATGCAAAGAAATAAAGGAAAACAAAAGAATGGGAAAAACTAGAGATCTCTTCAAGAAAATAGATATACCAAGGGAACATTTCATGCAAAGATGGGCTCAATAAAGGACAGAAATGATATGGACCTAACAGAAGCAGAAGATATTAAGAAGAGGTGGAAAGAATACACAGAAGAACTGTACAAAAAAGATCTTCACGACCCAGATAATCATGATGGTGTGATCACTCAACCAGAGCCAGACATCCTGGAATGTGAAGTCAAGGGGGCCTTAGAAAGCATCACTACGAACAAAGCTAGTGGACGTGATGGAATTCCCGTTGAGCTATTTCAAATCCTGAAAGATGATGCTGTGAAAGTGCTGCACTCAATATGCCAGCAAATTTGGAAAACTCAGCAGTGGCCACAGGACTGGAAAAGGTCAGTGTTCATTCCAATCTCAAAGAAAGGCAATGCCAAAGAATGCTCAAACTATCGCACAATTACACTCATCTCACACGCTAGTCAAGTAATGCTCAAAATTCGCCAAGCCAGGCTTCAGCAATACATGAACCATGAACTTCCAGATGTTCAAGCTGGTTTTCGAAAAGGCAGAGGAACCAGAGATCAAATTGTCAACACCCGCTGGATCATCGAAAAAGCAAGAGAGTTCCAGAAAAACATCTATTTCTGCTTTATTGACTATGCCAAAGCCTTTGACTGTGTGGATCACCACAAACTGTGGAAAATTCTTCAAGAGATGGGAATACCAGACCGCCTGACCTACCTCTTGAGAAACCTATATGCAGGTCAGGAAGCAACAGTTAGAACAGGACATGGAACATCAAACTTGTTCAAATAGGAAAAGGAGTACATCAAGGCTGTATGTTGTCACCCTGCTTATTTAATTTATATGCAGAGTACATCATGAGAAATGCTGGTGTGGAAGAAGCACAAGCTGGAATAAAGATTGCTGGGAGAAATATCAATCACCTCAGATATGCAGATGACACCACCCTTATGGCAGAAAGTGAAGAGGAACTAAAAAGCCTCTTGATGAAAGTGAAAGAGAACAGTGAAAAAGTTGGCTTAAAACTCAACATTCAGAAAATGAAGATCATGGCATCTGGTCCCATCACTTCATGGCAAATAGATGGGGAAAGAGTGGAAACAGTATTAGACTTTATTTTTTGGGGCTCCAAAATCACTGCAGATGGTGACTGCAGCCATGAAATTAAAAGACGCTTACTCCTTGGAAGGAAAGTTATGACTAACCTAGATAGCATATTAAAAAGCAGAGACATTACTTTGCCAACAAAGGTCTGTCTAATCAAGGCTACGGTTTTTCCAGTGGTCATGTATGGATGTGAGAGTTGGACTGTGAAGAAAGCTGAGGCCGAAGAATTGATGCTTTTGAACTATGGTGTTGGAGAAGACTCTTGAGACTCCCTTGGACTGCAAGGAGATCCAACCAGTTCATTCTAAAGGAGATCAGTCCTGGGTGTTCATTGGAAGGACTGATGCTGAAGCTGAAACTCTAGTACTTTGGCCACCTCATGCGAAGAGTTGACTCATGGAAAAGACCCTGATGCTGGGAGGGATTGGGGGCAGGAGGAGAAGGGGAAGACAGAGGATGAGATGGCTGGATGGCATCACCGACTCAATGGACATGAGTTTGGGTGGACTCTGGGAGTTGATGATGGACAGGGAGGCCTGGTATGCTGCGATTCATGGGGTCGCAAAGAGTTGGACACGACTGAGCGACTGAACTGAACTGAACTAAACTGATATTTTAGGGAATATTTCAAGGATGCCTGGTTTAGTCTCAGGTACTTAGGCCTCCAAAAGTTTGTCCTTAAATTAAAGACCTCAGAGTCTGAAATTGTATCTCTCTATGAACAGACTCTTTAGGGTGATTGAGCAAAGATTTAGCAAATACAGCTCTTTCCTTTTCTGATATTCCAAAATGGCCTTAAGAACACCTAAATTACCATCAATTAAGGTAAAGAATGATGCATGCAGCTGACTAAAATATATGTTGAAAAATTTTTGTGTTTTCACAGTATTGGTGTCAGATTGTGCTGCACCTAAAACACTTCCTAAGGCGTACATATTGGAAAAGAAGAGACAGAACACTCCTTATGTGGAAGATGGCACTATTAGTATCTAGGGAGTTCAAACAGTTGGTATGAAAGAATCAACTAGGAAGTTCAGCAGAGCATTTACATTAGACATGTAATACAAAAGCTAGTAACTTTCTCTGCACCAATTAAAAAATTTTGTGAAAATTACATTTAACCTATAATAACAGCAAAAACTATGAAAATAGAAATAAGCCTAGTATGAAAAAAAGTGATTCAACTATCCTAAAAATCCAGGAAATCATAAAAATCCTGTGTGTGTGTGTGTGTGTGTGTATACTTTCCTTATCAGATACCTAAGAAATACTATGAAATTAAAACACTCTGGTGGTTACAGAAAACAAGTTGATGTAAAGAATGAAATTGAGAACTCAAAAACACCAGTTTATCTTGACTCAGGGAAAAAGTGTTTTCAGTAAAGGATGTTGGGGCAATTAACTATAAAATACACAGCAAATTCACATGTAATAAAGGAGGCCATCTAATAACAGAAAACTATAAAATAATATGTAAAAGAGTAATTTTAGAAAACATGGGAAGTGTCTTTATAAGACACAGAACTCAAAAACAATAAGAAAAAAGCCAACAGAAATGGCTTTAAAATTTTAAATTTCTATTGAAGTTAAAGCATCATATTCAAAATATATTATATTCTTTGGGAGAAAAACTGGCAACTCATGTAAAGAAAGAGGATAAACAGCCATGATATGTAAAGCGCATCTAAAAATCAATACGGAAGATAAACAATCCAGTTGAAAAGCATGCAAAGAATATGAGGAAGCAATTAAAATTATTAGAGGGATAGCTAAAGAGTTTTTAAATACTATTCAGCCTTTAAAAAGAAATAGATTTGTATAGAGTGGCATGGGAAGATTTACAATCCATCTTATTCAGTAAAACAAAGCAAGCAAATGGACAAACAAGGTTTGAGTTTATGTTTATGCTATTTATATAAAATGGTTTGTGCTATTTGTTTAAAAATCCCATAAGATATTAATACATAGGTAGATAGGTAAATAACTGACCACTGGTTAAGCAGATAGGTAGAAAGATGGATAAATATGCTAAACAATGGGAAGTGAGTGAAATTGAAGGAGTGATGAATTGCTTACAATGAAAATGTTTATATATTAATTTTGGAACTAATTATGTAACAATATAAAATTAATGTGTTGTTGCCTTATTACCAATGTTTTATTTGAGCTAAAACATTTTCCTTTCAAACTACCGTCTTAACAGCATATCCCTCCAACTTTGGAATCTCTAACTCGGTCAACACTGCTCTGCGTGTCTGCAATTGGCATGATTTCTTATGCTACCCCTGTGTTCCTGGTTGCACTTGTGCCTCTTGGGGTCGCCTTTTATTTTATCCAGAAATACTTCCGAGTGGCCTCTAAGTGAGTAAAGCACTGCTCTGTTCATCTTCAAAAGCCTGTATATTTGATTGACTGTGATTCAGATTTGTTATAATGTTTTGGTGGCTCAGATGGTAAAGAATCTGCCTGCAATGCAGAAGACCTGGGTTCTATCCCTGGGTCAGGAAGATCCCCTGGAGAAGGGCATGGCTACCCACTCCAGTATTCTTGCCTGGAGACTCCCACGGACAGAGGAGCCTGGCAGGCTACAGTCCATGGGGTCACAAAGAGTTGGGCATGGCTGAGTGACTAACACTTTCACTTTTCTCCAGATAAGGTATGGAATTTGGAAAAGAAACTTAATTTAACTTAATGAAACCTATCCTGATATTATGTTTCATTTAGCGAGATATTTTGCTTCCATGGCTTCCCTGATAGCTTAGTTGGTAAAGAATCTGCCTGCAATGCAGGAGACCCCGGTTCAATTCCTGGGTTGGGAAGATCCCTTGGAGAAGGGATATACTACCCACTCCAGTGTTCTTGGGCTTCCGTTGTGACTCAGCTGGTAAAGAATCCGCCTGCAATGCAGGAGACCTGGGCTCAATCCCTGGGTTGGGAAGATCCCCTGGAGAAGGGAAAAGGCCACCCACTCCAGTATTCCAGCCTAGAGAGTTCCATGGACTGTATAGTCCATGGGGTCACAAAGAGTCAGACGTGACTGACCAACTGTCACTTTCATTTTGCTTCTGTAATTGGTTGTCTGAGCCTTTACATAGTACTAGACATATGTGAACAAGTTGATTGATCTGATTGAGTTTTAAGTCCACAGACTATGCCCAATTTTTCAATTTTTTTTTTCTTTTCAAACCACGATTTCCCCATTTATTTTGGTCACCAAACAGTCCTATTCTTCAGTGGCCTTAGACTCACTACCACCTACCCCCCTGGGGGGTACAAATGAAGGACCCCGTAGGCTGGCCCCAGTAACTCACAACTAAATGAGAGGAGGGGCTGGCAGCCTCCTGGAGACTAAAACATCAATCAGAAACTAAACCTACCTTGCCGAGGATGGAGAATTTATTCAGGTCATATTTGAGAATTCATGTATGCCACAACAGGATAATAGGAATTAAAGGTAAAAACCTCACTCTTCCTTATACCTGTCTACTGCCCAACTAGATTCCAGGCGCTGCATCACCGTCACTGCATTTTGCTAAACGGAGGCCCCTAGGCACTAATCACACAGGCAACTGCATGTGCCATAAAAACACACCACAACTTTTCCACTAAAAGCTGTACATCTCGTTCTCTGGCTACACTGATGATTCTCCTGTTAGTTCAATACTTTAAAGGCTGCAGCAGCATGCAAAAGAATTTCATTTCATTTTGTGTTTTTTTAAAAAAAAGTTAAGCAAGGTCTCCAGGAGATGGTGAGTTTTATTTTGTCTTGTGTGGATAGAGGTTTGATTTGCTCTCGAATGTTCCAGGGTGGAGAGAGATTAGGAGAAAGCACAGAATTCAGAGATCTATTCGGTGTAATCTCCCTCATTTTCATCTTCACCGTCAATGGCGAGAGCAGCATATTTGCTTGCAGAACTGAACTTCGAGGCTGGATTTTCTTCAGCTTTCTTTGGCTCAGGTGCAGATCTGGAGTTGTGATCCTTTTTGCCATCTTTCCTGTCTGCCTCCTTCCAGTGGTCTTTGTTCCCCCCATCTCCCGGACCACGGCTGGAGCTCCCACTT
This sequence comes from Bubalus kerabau, assembly GCF_029407905.1. Lineage (NCBI taxonomy): Eukaryota > Metazoa > Chordata > Mammalia > Artiodactyla > Bovidae > Bubalus > Bubalus kerabau. The sequence goes on along the minus strand of NC_073624.1, from coordinate 33,528,597 downwards.
TGGCCTTTTGGGGCACTCACCCCATCTACTTTATTTTCATCTTTCCGTGCTGATCCTTCCTCAGATAGTTGAGCTGGACCTACTTTCCCTCCACCCCTTGTAGGGGACTGCTGCTCTGTGTCTGGCTCTGAGATCGAGCAGGAGGGTTAGAACTTCACTTCACCCAAGCATTCTCCTTTGGTGGAGGGGCTGGCATTACCTTTAGAGGCTGTTCAGGTTTGGGAGGCTTAGAAGTTGGAGACTGACAGTCTTCCTCTTTATTGGGGGTTTCATTTTCTAGAGACTTCTCACTCTCTCTTCTTCGTGCATCCTGGTCTGACTTACTTCTGCCAGATGTGGCTGAGGTCCCAGTCTGTGATGACTCACTTCCTGTCCTCGATTGTTCCCGTTCCTGAGTTTCTTCACTTCGCCAGCTTGGGTGTCTCTACCGAGGCCGTCGTTCTAGTTTTGGCTCATCCAGCTGACGCTGAAGTTTCTCCTGTTCCTTCTGTAGCCGCTCTTCTACTTCTCGTTCTCTAGCAGCTGTGTCAACAGGCTTTGCCCCTCCAAAGATAGAGGCTGCACGACTGCACTGGGAGGTGCTAGCGGAGGAATCATCTTCCTTAGGAGTACTCCGAGGCTTTAGGTTCAGTTTGGGTCTTTGAGGGGGACCTCTTATCATCCCGCCTGTAATCATCCCGAGAGTAATCATCTCTGGAACTCCAGGACCGGTCATCTCGTCTGTCGTATCTGTCTTCATAGCGGTCCCCGCCTCCTCTGCAGTCGTCATCCCTCCGGTACCTGCTACCGAATGCTGTTCTGCCACTGCCTATCCTGGAATCGTAGCCTCTGTCATAGTCTCTGCCACCTCGGTCATCATAGCAATCTCAGCCCCCGTATTGATCCATGTCCCGGCGTGGGCCATCACGGTAACTGTCCCGATACCCATCACGATATCTGTCTGAATCGTAACGATCTCGATACTTGTCTCCAAAGCTATCATCACCCCTTCTGGGCGGGTAGTCATCAAAGCTGTCTGCAGCAGGACGGGCCCTCCTGTCTGTATCTGTTTTGTCAGAATCACGATTTCTATCTTGGCCAAAAGAACGATCATCCCTGTCTTTATCCTGTGCTTGATCAGCAACGTCCACTCGAATTCTCCTGTTACCTAGAGACTCTTCGTTGAGGCTCAAGGCACTGAGCAAGGAATCCAGGTCCTCAAACTCAGCATAACCAAAACCTTTTAACCTCTCAGGATTGCTGGGTTCACGTGGTAAACGCACCGCACTGATATTTAATCCTCTAAAGAATTCCTTAATGGAGTCTTCTGTCACATCATAGGGCAGGTTCCCTAGAAAAGCAGTGTAGGGTGGAGATTTGGGAAGACGGCTCCGGTCGATATTGGGTTCCCGAGCAGCCCGTGGAGCAGTGGGCAGGATGGAACGGTCAATTGGAGGTGCCCGATACACATCATCATCATTACTATGCCAAGTGGTTGAAACATCCCCTTCCAGATCGTCTGTTTCATCAGCCCAGCTGACTGGTTTGGGGACATAGGTGCTGCCTCCACCAGTCCCTCCATCCTCAGCCAGAAAGTCTGTTAGGGAGATAGTCTTCCCCTTCTTATTCTTCTTTTTCGCTGAGGCCGCCATGTTGGGAGAGGGAGAGAGAACGCAAAGGCCCAATTTTTCATTCCATGGTCTTTCTCTGAACATGGCAATGACAGAAAATTTTATGAAACCAAAGATAGTCCCAAAGGATAAGTAATTGAATATTATGTTCTGCAAGTGGGGAAATAAAAATATTTTCAAATGAGTAAAATGCACTCTGTAAAAGATTAGTAGAAGTAAAAAAAGTTAAAGGGATAAATCAGAGTGATAACTATAAAAGTAGAGAATCTTGAATGTCTGGTAAGAGTACTGTAACATTAAGAGGTTGGAAATTTCCAGATTGGGTTATTTAACATGCCTTTGAATATCCAGCCAAATAAAAGATAGCCGTGAATTTTAAATTCTTCTGCTAATATAAGATTTATCATTTGCTGAGATGTTGAATAATTAAGTGAAATATAGTACTAGTTGTTTTGAAATTTCCAGTTTAACTTTGAAGTTCTGCCTTAATAGTATTGTAAATTTTATATCATTGCAGTAATCTCTTTATTTCAACAAACACTTATTAGGCATTTAGTGTCTTGTAAATAACTGCACAAGCCATGTGGCAGAGGAAGAGATCAACATGGCAAGAAGCAGTTCTCAAGAAATTTACAGTTTCTTGGGAAGATAAAACATAAATAAGATAACCCTTATATGTGGATTAAGTGCTAGAATAGGAAGCCAGACATAGAGTTTATTCAGTAAAATGAAAAGATTTAATTGGACTTGAGTGCATATATATATATATATATATATATATATCAGTTAACAGGAAAAAGCAGGATTAAGATTGGGAATCTCTGGATTATACCTGCAAATTTTTTTTTCTTGCTACATTTCATTATTCATTCAATTTAGAGACAGGCTAATTTACCATTAATCTCTGTAGTCTTGTCTTTTCCAGAATGTTACATGATTGGAATCATATAGTATGTGGTCTTGTCAGATTAGCTACTTTCTCTTAGAAATAAGCATTTAATATTCATCTGTGTCTTTTCATGGCTTCAAAGCACATTCATAAAATGGAATATTATAAAAATAATTTATCATTGAATAATATTCTATTTTATGAATTGCCATATTTTGTTTATCCATTTACCTATTGAAGGACATCTTAGTTGCGTCTAGTTTGGGGTTATAAATATTATGAATGTGTGTGTGCATACATGCTCAGTTGTGTCTGAATACATGCTCAGTTGTGTCTGACTCTTTGCAACCCCTTGGATTGTAGCCCTCCAGGCTTTCTGCCCATGGAATTTTCCAGGCAGGAATGCTGGAGTGGGTTGCCATTTCCACCTCGAGGTTATCTTCCCCACCCAGGGATCAAACCCACATCTCCAGAGTCTCCTGCATTGGCAGGTGGATTCTTTACCACTGAGCCACCAGGAAAGCCATTACTATTATGAATAAAACTACTGTAAATATTTGTATGGAGATTTTTGTGTGGACATAGGTTTTAAAATTAGTTGGGTAAATACATAGGGGCATGATTACTTGATAGTATGGTAAAACTGTTTAGTTTTATGAAAAACTGAAAAATTGTCTTCCAAAATAGTTGTTTATTTGCAATATTTCTGGAAAAAAAAAAGTTGTTTCTCCCTTGGGGCTATGAATTAGGATCCTTCAAATGTTAGGAACATATGTTAAACCTAGAGTGATTTTTGATCTCTAGCCCCTTCTCTTTGCTCATAGAAAATTCAGACCAGAAGGAAGAAACTAGCCATTACATTTGCTCTTTCATTTCTTCTGGTATTACTGTTGATGTTGCTTGCTGGAGGGGCAGAAAAGTTCAGTCACTTCCTTTCTGCTGGCTGTTTCCAAATCTCTTCTTGCCTTCTCACCAGTGATACTCAACAGTCATGTTTTACTTCAGATTCATGCTCATGTTGGCCTGTTTTCATCCCTGGGCAATAGAAATCGAGTACAGAGGCCAAGCAAATAACCTTAGTTCTTTACAGATTTTAATTGCTAAGTCTTTTCATTATAGTAGATTATTAAAATATGGAAGGGATGGTCATTTTTAAAGAATGAACTTTGATAATGGATTATAAACCATTTTTATTTGAAATTCTCTGGTCGTTTGCAAATAGGACCACATGATATTAAATCTCATCCATAAAAAGAAACCTCTAGATGCTGAGGTTCTAAAGAAAACACTCATATTGAAAATCTTGAGCAATTTAACACACTATTTTGTAAACACCAAAGGGAATTAAAGTGGGGGACTTATTGTTGTTCAGTCGCTCAGTCGTGTCCGACTTTTTGCCACCCCATGGACTGCAGCACGCCAGTTCTTCCCTGTCCTTCACTGTCTCCCGGAGTTTGCTCAGATTCATGTCCATTGAGTCGATGATGCCATCTAACCATCTCACACTCTGCCACCCTACTCTCCTCCTGCCCTCAATCTTTCCTAGCATCAGACAGGAAATGCCATTGAATTTCGAATATCTAACATCAAAGACCCATGTGTGGCTAGCTCTGTAAGTAAGCTTTCCTATTTACAGGAGAATAAGGTCAAGCTGTACTCTCACCTTTCTGGTTTCATAAAACACTGTCCTATAAAAAGAGGTTCCTCCTTCCTCAACTTTTCCCCTTCATGTCAGACCTAAATGTAGTGACCACCTGTTGCTTGTGTCAAATTTACAATTAGCCACTGAGTTTTCTGTTTAATAATCACAGACTCTTTACATTCCTTCATATTCATCCTCCTCTTCACCCCTCTCCTTCCCTCCCCTCATTGAGTTTCTGAAGTGAGAAATTCATTTTAGAAACTCACAAAAGTACTTTGCCTTTGGTCATGGGAGAACTCAGGCAGTCCCCAAAGATCTAAGATTATTTAACAGTCGAAGATTATGTAACAATGTAATCAGTTCCATTGACTGACAGGTGAATATCAGCGCTGCTACTCTTGATTCCCTCCACCCCAAAAACCTAAGAAAGACAGAAAAAAGGCTGAAAAGAAAAATAAAAGCATGTTTTGAAACGTGTGATAGAACTGTGAGCCTTCTAGAAAGGCTAGCTTGTGTGATTTACAAACTTGTCTAGAGTGTGCATCTTTATAGAAAGGGTCTGATTCAGGCATTTGTCCACCAGCCATTCACTGAACACTTTATTGACCTAAAAATATATATTGACACTTGGAGGACCAGTGAATGCCAGTTCTATTTAGGGAGGAACTCAATCTCATTGTGGCTGAAGCCAAATTCATTATCTGTCTCTTCTAGTGTCTTTATTCTCTGTCTCCCATCCTGGTAAATAGCACTGTCATCTTCCAAGTCTGCTGAGTAACAAACAAGCCATATTTGACTCCCCTCTCTTTTTAAATTTATTTTATTTTTAATTGAAGTATAATTTACAATATTGTGTTAGTTTCAAGTGTACAGCAAAGTCGTGTCAGACTCTTTGTGACCCTATGGACTGAAGCCTACCAGGCTTCAATGTCCATGGGATTCTCCAGGCAAGAACTCTGGAGTGGGTTGCCATGCCCTCTTCCAAGGGATTTTCCTCACCCAGGGATAGAACCCACGTCTCTTACGTCTCCTGCATTGGCAGGCAGATTCTTTACTGCTAGCCCCACCTGGGAAGCCCATGCATATACATGTATATACATACTTTTTCAGATTCTTTTCCACTATAGGTTTTTATGACACATTGAGTATGGTTCCCTGTGCTATACAGTAGGTCCTTGCTGTTTACCAATCTATATAGTAATGTATATATGCTAATCCCAGATTCCTAACGTCTCTCTTCCCAATCACCTTTGGTAGCCATAAGTTTGTCTTCTGTGTCTGTGTGACTCTTCTCTCTTATTCACTCTGCTACAATGAGTTGATTGTAGCAGTTTAGAAGGCTACTTCTAATAAGCTATCTCACAATCTCCCCCTATATTAAATTGTACCAGCATCACACCTAATTCAGAATTTACAGTTATGTAAAGTTTAAAAATAAAATAAAATTTAAAAAAAAAAAAAAAAAGTTCTGATAAACTGTCCTTACTCATTCTCTTCCATCCTTTACACTGTCTCCAAATTATGTTGATTTAAACAAGCTCTGGTCGTTTTATTTCTAGTCCTCAGTGATTTTTCCCAGCCCATTCAGGATCTTCTACAGTCTAGCCCCTCCCCCCATTGCTTGTCCAGCCTTTTCCCATGACAACATCCCCAAAGGACTCTGGTCACCAGCCAGACTGAATTCGCCAGTTCTTTAGTCCTCTGTACTCGCTCTGGTTTGTTCCCTTAGCTGGAATGCACTTCTTGTCTGTTTGGTTGAAGCACACCGCTCATGCTTAACGTTTGGCCTAAGTAACACCTGCTCAAAGAAAACATTTCCCATCTCGTACATTAATTGCTCCTTCCTATGTGTTCCCATAAAAGTTTACTTTAACTGTGATACAAAATTGATGTTTTTGTACAACACATAACATTCAGCCTGGACCCATGTTTATTATGTAATATTTATTTTTCTCTTCCTCTTTAGATTATAAGCTGTTGGATTTTTTTTGTTGAATGTTGGAGGAAAATATGTGGGTTGGCCAAAATTTTGTTCATATTTTTCCAAAAGATGTGATGGGAAAATCCAAATGAACCTTTTGGCCAACCCAGTAGTTACTCTGACAAAAAAAATAACCTTAATTTAGAATGAACAAAGCTCCCAGCTCAGACAGTAAAGAATCTGCCTACAGTGCAGGATACCCAGGTTCGATCCCTGGGTTGGAAACAACCCCTGGAGAAGGGAATAGCAACCCACTCCAGTATTCTTGCCTGGAGAATTCCAGGGATAGAGGAACCTGGCAAACTATAGTTCTTGGTGTCTCAGAGTTGGAAACGACTGAGTGACTAACACACACACACAGTATTCTTTGAGTTTGAATGAGTGTAAAGTTTATTTTTGTACTTGTCTCTGTCCTAGGGACCTCCAGGAACTTGATGACAGTACCCAGCTCCCTCTGCTTTGCCACTTCTCAGAAACTGCTGAAGGACTCACCACCATTCGGGCATTTAGGTAAGTAAACATATTTTCATTTTGTTGATTAGGCAGTTACATTATCAACAAATATTTGCCTACAAATAACTGATCATTGCTCCCATTTTCTGATGCCCACTGTGTGTGTGCCTGTGTTCTAAACTAGTAGTAAGAAAAACATGACAAAAAACGATCACAGAGGGCTTCACACGTGGCTCACTGGTAAAGAATCTGCCTGCCAGTGCAAGAGATTCGGGTTCAGTCCCTGGGTCAGGAAGATCCCCTGGAGACGGAAATGACAACCTGCTTCAGTATTGTTGCCTGGGAAATCCTATGGACAGAAGAGTCTGGCGGACTACAGTCTACAGAGTTGCAAGAAGAGTTGGACATGATTTAGTGACTAGACAACAACAACAAATGATCATAGAGTTTAGTTATTTGAAATTTTAACAAGAATAAAGAAAGAATTCAGCATCATGTCGGTTAGATACTACCTGTGTGATTTAGACTAGGCTTTTGAATTCCCTAACCTCATCTGTGAAATAGGGAAAACAATTTTGCTTTTTAGGGTTATTGGACTAATTGATATAATGCATGTAAAGCATTAGAGCTTCCCTGGTAGCTCAGCTGGAAAGAATGCACCTGCATTGCAGGGGAACCTGGTTCAATTCATGGGTCCAGAAGATCCCTTGGAGAAGGGATAGGCTACCCACTCCAGTATTCTTGGGCTTCCCTGGTGGCTCAGATGGTAAAGAATCCATCTGCAATGCAGGAGACCTGGCTTCAATCCCTGGATTGGGAAGATCCCCTGGAGAAGGAAACAGCAACTCACTCCAGTATTCTTGCCTGGAGAATCCCATGGACAGAGGAGCCTAGTGGGCTATAGTCCATGAGGTTGCAAAGAGCTGGATAGGACTGAGCAACTTTCACTTTTCATATGAAGCATTGGCTTCCCCTGTGGCTCAGTGGTAAAAACTCTGCCTGCAGTGCAGGAGGCGGTGGTTTGATCCCTGGATTGAGAAGATCCCATGGAGGAGGCAATGGCTACCCACTTCAGTGTCCTTTTTGGACAATCCCATGGACAGAGGAGCCTGGCAGGCTACAGTCTGTGGGGTCACAAAGAGTTGGATGCAACTGAGCACACACCTAAAGCATTAACCACAGTGATTAGCAAAGAAGTAATAGAGAAGCTAAAATACATGCATTAATAATAATAATAAAAGAAATATTATTACACCAAAGTTACTTCAGACTTAAATAGTTTTCTTCAATGTTGGTAAACATTGAAGTAATATCCCAAGATTTTCATCAAAAGAGTTTGCTTAATACTCAAAAAATTACCTGAACTCTATTAAAGGAGATCAGTCCTGAGTGTTCTTTGGAAGGACTGATGCTAAAGCTGAAACTCCAGTACTTTGGCCACCTCATGCGAAGAGTTGACTCATTGGAAAAGACTCTGATGCTGGGAGGAATTGGGGGCAGGAGGAGAGGGGACGACAGAGGATGAGATGGCTGGATGGCATCACTGACTCGATGGACGTGAGTCTGAGTGAACTCCGGGAGTTGGTGATGGACAGGGAGGCCTGGCGTGCTGCGATTCATGGGGTTGCAAAGAGTCGGACACGACTGAGCGACTGAACTGAACTGATTAAGACATAATTTGTGTTCTAATAGTAGCCAGCAATGCCCAGTGGTAATCATAAGTACACCATGTTAAGAATTTCATTTTTTCACCAAAGTTCTTTTGAGTTAATTTATTTGAACACATGCCAAGTGCTAGTCTTGCAATGGATATAGAAAGACTCCAAAGATACGGCCTTTTATTTCTACCCCAGATAAATACCACAGGGAAAATAGTTAGGATAACATGGCAGGTGGGGAAGAAGCAGTGACCTGATTCAGGCAAGCTGGCAGGTGGAACAGAAAACAGCCTCTGTCTTCTCCCTGAAGAACAAGTGAGGTCATTTACTGAGAATGATGAAGACTGGACTATGTAAAACATCTTGAAGAAAATGAGCCTGGTCTCAAATGAAAGAGAAACTTGACTGAAAGTCAAGGTTTAGATTTTTCATTTAATCATCTATTCTTCACTAGACACACAAGCAGAATTTGGCTTGACTGTTCCTAATTTTACATCGGGAAAATTCTAGGGAGCTCTAAGAAGAACAAACTATTACATGTCACCGAGGACTTGAATGAGGCTTCCCAGGTGGCTCAGTGGTAAGGAATCCACCTGCCAATGCAGGAAATGCAGGTTTATCCCTGGATCAGGAAGATTCCCTGGAGAAGGAAATGGCAACCCACTCCAGTATTCTTGCCTAGAAAATCCCATGAACAGAGGAGGCCAGTGGACTACAGTCCATGGGTCGCAAAGGGGCAGACACGACTTAGCGACTGTTAAGAATCAAACACATGCTTTTCCATCTACTTCTTCCTCTCTTTCAGGCTAGTAAGAGTCCCCAGAGTCATCAGCTCTCTGGAAAGTTTGTATTTACTGATTAGGCTGCTTTCCTCCCCTGCGTTCAGGGTTCATGGTGTACTCAGAGGCAGCATGAACTAACCTCAAGTAGTTTACCACCAGAGGATCACAGTTAAATTAGACTGAGATTTCAGTGACCTTTCCTACTTTTTTTTTGGTCTGACAGAATAAAGGTCTAAGAATGTTCAGAAGATGAGCTGGATGTGGATGAAAAGATACAGACTGAGTGTGTCAAAGTTTCCATTAGGAAAACAGAAGGGTTCTTGCCAAATAGAAATACACAGAAAGAATGTTCACTGCATTTCCACCCCTCCCCTTTCACTGCTGCTTCAGACTGTTGCCAGCTCCATTTACAAACTCCTTAAGAGTGTATCTGCAACAATATCCCCAAACTAGAGGGAGAGGAAGAAGAGCCCCAGACAAAACACTTTGTCACAATGATGTGTTGGATGTTCGTCTCAACTGGAGTCCACAGGCTTTGGTCCAAGTTTCCCCCTCCCCACGTCTCTCCATCATCACAGCCCTCTAGGAAGGGGGACCCTGTCTCCACCTCCTGGACTTGTTTTCTCATTTCTGCTCCTTAGCTCATATTGTTCCTGATACTTCCAATGCTTTTGTCCCTCCTTGTCCATCCGAAAAATTCTGTGAACCAGTGAAGTTGCTCAGTCGTGCCGACTCTTTGCGATCCTATGGACTGTAGCCTACCAGACTCATCAATCCATGGAGTTTTTCAGGCAAGAGTGCTGGAGTGGGTTGCCATTTCCTTCCCCAGGGTATATTCCCAACCCAAGGATCGAACCCAGGTCTTCCGCATTGCAGGCAGACGCTTTACCATCTGAGTCACCAGATCAGATAAGATCAGATCAGTCGCTCAGTCGTGTCCGACTCTTTGCGACCCCATGAATCGCAGCACACCAGGCCTCCCTGTCCATCACCAACTCCCGGAGTTCACTCAGACTCACGTCCATCGAGTCAGTGATGCCATCCAGCCATCTCATCCTCTGCCGTCCCCTTCTCCTCCTGCCCCCAATCCCTCCCAGCATCAGGGTCTTTTCCAATGAATCAACTCTTCGCATGAGGTGGCCAAAGTACTGGAGTTTCAGCTTTAGCATGGTTCCTTCCAAAGAAATCCCAGGGTTGATCTCCTTCAGAATGGACTGGTTGGATCTCCTTGCAGTCCAAGGGACTCTCAAGAGTCTTCTCCAACACCACAGTTCAAAAGCATCAATTCTTTGGCGCTCAGCCTTCTTCACAGTCCAACTCTCACATCCATACATGACCACAGGAAAAACCATAGCCTTGACTAGACGAACCTTTGTTGGCAAAGTAATGTCTCTGCTTTTGAATATGCTATCAGGGAAGCCCGAAAAAATTCAGCCCATTTCTTAAAACCTCATTCAGTCCATCCCAGAGATGGCTTTATCCATCCCTCCCCACCTTCCACCCTATTCCCTGCCATTCTTTTCTTCTAGCCAGTGCAAACTTTCATCTTCCTTGATATTCACGTAGCATTTTTCACATAGGGCCATATGATTGGCTTCTGTGTTGAGCCGTCTTTTCTTGTTCATACTACAACAACCCCATGCTTACCTCTTTCACTAGACAATGTGCTTCTCTAGGGCAGAGGTTGTGTCTTGTTCATACATATATGTTGTAATGTCTCACTTTGAGTTCAAGCTTGCTAAATGTTCCTGAATGAGTGGGTGAAAATCCGCCCAATAATGCAAATACAGAATTGGATATATCTGTTCACTGTTGAAATCCACTATCTCAGTAAATCCTATAACTCTGTGAATCATCCTCTGTTAATTATTCACTCTGTCCCTGGTGGCTCAGCTAGGAAAGAACTGGCATGCAATGCAGGAGACCTGGGTTCGATCCCTGGGTTGAGAAGGTCCCCTGGAGGAGGGCATGGCAACCCACTTCAGTATTCTTGCCTGGAGAATCCCCATGAACTGAGGAGCCTGGTGGGCTACAGTCCATGGAGTCGCAAAGAGTCGGACACGACTGAGTGACTAAGCTCACACATCTGTGTAAGGGTCATGATGAGGGTAGTCCTGTTTCTCTGTCTGCCTGGTCCCGCCCAGTGTATTGCTATTCAGTGCAGGTCCTCCTGTGCATGGCATTTGGGTCAAAGCTATATAACTCAAAGTGAGGTAATTATTTGGCTCTGATTGTCAAACCCTTTGATTATCGTAGATCAGATGTTGCTGTCTGACTCAATTATCTGATTTTTCTGGTTTGGCATGTTGGAGTGATCGGATTGACTGGATAAATTTCAACTATCTGCTTTATATTGGCCTGTATGGATGGCTTCACGGGCCAAGTGAACACCCCACCCCGGACTTCTTCATTTTTGACATAGTGATAGTTTATTGTAAACTTTTGCAAATTGATTTGAAGATTTGGGGCGGTGGGGGCGGGGGGGTACTTGGAGCAGTCTTTTAACAACTAGGAATCACCATCAGGCTGTCAGATGAAATTTGGTTATTCTCTGCAAACATAACACATAGACAGGAGGTCTCTGTAAGATAAGCCGAAGCCACAGAAAGTTGAATTTGGCACTTCCTCCAACCTTCCAATCAGTTATTTTGTTTATATGATCCAGCTTTCCATTGTTTCTGTTACCCAGGGAAAATAACTGAAAAACAAAAAGAGACTATTTTTGTCATGTAGAAAAGATTTATCAACATGGAACATGAGTTTCTATGAGAAGTAGCTCCCATGTTCAAATGGATGAAGTTTCTTTTTAAAAAACATTTATTTATTTTTCTGCATCAGGTTTTAGTTGTAACGGTTGGGCTTAGTTACTCTGCAGCATGCAGAATCTTAGCTCACTGCCTAGAGATCAAACCAGCATCCCCTGCACTCCCAGGCAGATTCTTAACCACCAGACCACCAAGGAAATCCCTGGATGAGGTTTTTATTAAAAGTTTCCTTTACAACAACGGTTACAAAGAATTTGGTCTGATTATGTTGACTACCAAGAATGAGCTTAATTTGACCCAGTATCAGTATCTGAACTGTGTGTGTCATGTTGTTTTTTAATTGCTCAGTCATGTCCGACTCTTTGCAACCCCATGGACTGTAGCCCGCCAGGCTCCTCTGTCCATGGGATTTTCCAGGCAAGAGTACTGGACTGGCTTGCCATTGCCTTCTCCAGTGCATGAAAGTGAAAAGTGAAAGTCAAGTCGCTCAGTCATGTCCGACTCTTCGCGACCCCATGGACTGCAGCCTACCAGGCTCCTCCGCCCATGGGATTTTCCAGGCAAGAGTACTGGAGTGGGGTGCCATTGCTTTCTCCGATATGTGTCCTAGATCCCCGTAAATACTACACACTAAGAGTTTCTTTCATGCAATGACCATTCTTACAAATAATTTGTAACTTTGAGGTGTAAGATATCTTGCTTAACAAGGACATCTGCAGTTCCCAAAGACCCTCATTCTCGACCTCTTGCCACCTCGTTGTCCTCCTTTGATTTCCAGAAACTGAGCAAAAAGAACATTTTTAAGGTATATACTTGCCTGTTACAAACCCATAGTTTCCTGCCTTTCGTGAGTCTCTTCTAGCTCCTGCTACCAACTCCAACCATGCATGCCTTGTGGAAAAGTAAGATATATGCAGTAAAATCTAGGTCAAGTATGTTGCATTTCTGTACAACTTCTTCTGGGTTTTGTAGGGCCCTTGAGACATAGGCCGTGCCTTGTTTTCACGGTTACCATCCTCATGTAGAAAGTTATGAAATGATCTTTAATAAGACTTTGTCATCGGAAACATTCCTTTCTGTAGCAGAGGTTGAGAAAGGAACTACGCTCCATGCCATCTCTCAGGAAGGGTGCAGGAGAGCAGTAGCAGCTGGCCTTCATTTGCAAGTAGTCCGTTTACTAGTCATTCCATCCCACCAGTTCGTCACCGTGTTGAGTAAATAATGTAGTAGGAAGTGTGACTGTTTTTTATTATTTCTCCTGTTGTGTGGCTAACATCATAATATTTTTGTTTTCTGCAGGCATGAGACCAGATTTAAGCAACGAATGCTGGAACTGACAGACACTAACAACATTGCCTACTTATTCCTCTCAGCTGCCAACAGATGGCTGGAGGTCAGAACGGTACGTTCATTTCATGATTTCGAAATGGAAACCACACAGAGAAGAGGCCTGATGCAAAGAGGGAGACAGTTGTAGAAACTAGGCTTCCACTGATGTTCAGCACTCACTCCACATTTTCTGGACTTTAGCTCAGGTTTATTTATGGTACGGATGAAATTTGTCATGATGTTTTTAGCTAATGGCAAGACAGATAGCCCCAAAAGCAAAAATTCAGTTTGTGTTCATTAGTGGCCAGATGACATAAGTTAATGGAATAGCAAATATTTGTATAACTTCAGGTTTTTGGTTTTTTTTTTTTTTTTTTCAAAATTTGACAAGTGAATAGATGTACTCACTTCTACTGAACTGGACCAGCCTGGAAGAGATGGCAGCTTTCTATTTTAAGCCAGTGGAGGGTCATGTTAGCCCAAATGTAAAAAACTGCAGTTATTCATCTGTTGCCTTCTTCTGTCCTGTATAAAGGAGGAGAATGGGTATAAGCTTCGGCATTGTGCATACTTGGTCTAGTAAGTTAACAAATTTATTTCGGTCCCACTTTGCCATTTGTAAACTAGGAGTATGATCTCATGGGTGTGTTAGGTTTAAAAATAGTAATATAAGTCCTGTAGCTCACTTTTTGGCAGGTACACTCAACAAATGTCTTTTGAATGGATGGATGAATGAATAAATCAATGGAAATGGTACCTGCTTTGGTAAATGGTTAATAAGTCAACCACTCCTAATAAATGAAAGAGGAAATAGGCTAGATCCAAGTTCCAGAGGGAAGGAGATGTCGTTTGCAGACTGGGCTGTGTAATCTGCAGTATGAATAAGCAACTTTGGTAAAAATGATGACTTGATTGTCATCTTTTCTTAAAAAATAATTATTAGTTTGTGAAAAGGAAAAGGAAGTTTATCTGCATTATTGTTAAGAACCTCACTTCCACTGATTAAGCATCCCAGTCATATGGAGGCCCTCTTTCAAAACTCAGTGGATCAGAGAGGGCATCTGGGAATGGGGATTTGATAAAGTGAAAGGAAGGAGCCCAAATTAAAATCTGAGTTGGTGATGGATGGATAACATATTGATAGAGAATCTTGGGCCCCCTGTAAGCTGTAGTTGTCGTAATTGGTCACTAATAACAGAGACTCTGTACCACTATATTGTTTTGTGTTGTGTTATTGTGTAGAAATTATCCAGCAACATAACACAATTATATTTCACAAATTTTAAACAGATAAGAAATTTCTTCCAGATCACCGTGGGGGTTGGGAGGGGCAGGGCAGAGATTTTCCAATTACATATAAGTAACAGAAAGGCAGGCGAAGTGTTTAGGATTTATAACAGAAACAAACTACTATTCCTAGATCTTACCCAGACCCTAAATCCTTGCTTTAAGCTTCTGTTTGTTTGCTCAAATCTGTTTTCTCTGAGGAAAAGAAATCATATCTGAATAACAAAGCTAGTGATGAAGTAGCTTAATCAGAGAATGTCCTAAAATCACAGGGGTGAAATGTCAGTAGTTTCCTCTGTGTTTGATTTTCCTGATGTTGACGATCAAGTGTGTTTCTTAGGGGCGCGTGTGTTTGCTCTGGACTCGAGGTGAGTCTGGGTTGGCTTCTGCTTCTCCTCGTTAGCGCTTCCCACTGTCAGGCTGATGGACAAATGTTTAACAAGAATCTTCAAGCAAACCATATGTTCTGCTCTTGTAGCCAGAAGACAAGATATTAGAGTGTTCAGACTGCCAAGAAAGGGGAGGTCAGGAAAAATGAGAGAGAAACAGCAGCCAGATTCAGAGTGGGTTAGTTTAGCTTGCCTCGTACCCTGCTACTTAACTCCCCCATTAAAGGCAGCTGGACCTACTTGAATATAAATGAATTCTAGTTCCACTTGTAGAAACCTAATATATATATATATATATATATATATATATGTGTGTGTGTGTGTGTGTGTATGTATGATATTTGAAAAAGGAAGGGTAGAATCTGCCATTCATTCTATTACCTTATAACACATCTGTTTTTGTGTCTTTTTTTTCTTTTCTGTGTATTATCATCTTTCCACAACTTGCTATTTGGTCTCATTACCAGATCTGTCCCTTAAAAACCAACACAAAAAAGTTATAGAGTCCTTTGCTCTATTTCTGATGAATAAATATAAAATTTGGTAAGAAACCTGTTGATTTATAGCAACATTCCAGGCATATCTGCTGATAGAATTCAAGGTCCAGAGTCTTTTGTGGATGATTTTGTCTCTTTCATCTCTCATATTTGTTTATCAATAAGTTTGCTGCTACTGCTGCTGCTAAGTCGCTTCAGTTGTGTCCGACTCTGTGCGACCCCATAGATGGCAGCCCACCAGGCTCCTGCGTCCATGGGATTCTCCAGGCAAAAATACTGGAGTGGGTTGCCATTTCCTTCTCTCAATAAGTTTATGTGGGCCTAAAGAACCTGCCTGCAATGTAGGAGACGTAAGAGACCCTGGTACGATCCATGGGTTGGGAAGATCCCCTGGAGGAGGGCAAGGCAGCCCACTCCAGTGTTTTTGCCTGGAGAATCCCATAGACAGAGGAGCCTGGTGGGATACCGTCCATGGGTTGCAAAGAGTTGGACATGACTGAGGCAACTTAGCACACACACACATACACAAACACTCACACACACACATACCCTTCTAGACAATCCCAGAAATTCAACTTGAAACCAGTCAGATTTATTCTCCTATTCTGTACACTGAAAGTACAGAGTTTTCATTAGAACCATAATATTTAGAATATTAGAACATTAGAATGTTTATTTGAATATAAATGCTATAATCCAAGAACATATGTGCCACAATAGGAGTGTTGAATAAATAGAACAGATAACTCTAATTAGGAAATAACCTTTCTCCCAATTGTACACATGTAAATGACCTCATTACTACTGTGCATCACTGGAGACACAATTTCAGTTTGAAATAAATGGATCTTGTTTCAGAAATATGAGAAATATAAGTGTTCAGATATAGGACCTTGGAGACTGGGGTGTGAACTGCTCTCTGAACCCCACAGCTGGATATTTTCTGCCTCGTAAGTCATTTACAACAAGATAAGTAATGAAAACCTCTATCTGGCCCACTGATGCTGCATTGATCTTATCTCCAGTATCAACACAGCTGCCTCCATTCCCTATTCTTTGATATGTTAACCAGCAAATTAACAAAAATATCTGCTAATCGCAAATAATCTGGAAGCTCCCATAGCAGAAGCGCAGCCAATCGGTACCAGGATGGGAGCAACCTTGGGCAGAGCTCAGAAGAGGCCAGCAGGTCTCCTGATGCGGATCTGAGGAGCTCACCAATTCAGCATATTCAAAAGCAGAGACATCAGTTTGCTGACAAAAGTCCATCTAGTCAAAGCTATGGTTTTTCCAGTAGTCATGTATGGATGTGGAAGTTCCGGACCATAAGGAAGGCTGAGCACTAAAGAATTGTGGTGCTTTTGAACTGTGCTGCTGGAGAAGATTCTTGACAGTCCCTTGGACAGCCAGGAGATCAAGCCAGTCAATCCTAAAGGAAATAACTCCTGAATATTTATTGGAAGGACTGATGCTGAAGCTGAAGCTCCAGTACTTTGGCCACCTAATGCAAAGAGTCAGCTCTTTGGAAGAGACCCTGATGCTAGGAAAGATTGAGGACAGGAGTAGAAGGGAGCCACAGAAGTGGAGAAGGTTGGATGGCATCACTGACTCAATGGCCATGAGTTTGAGCAACTTGAGAGATAGTGAGGAACAAGGAAGCCTGCCATGCCACAGTCCATGGGGTCACAAATAGTGGGACACAACTGATGACTGAACAGCAAAATGACCTCCATGGAGAGAAAGGGGAGAAAGCTTATCATAGTTTCCCGTGACTGTTTTTCCTTTTTTCCTCATTCTCAATTTTAGTTTTCTGGAGCAATGCCACTGAATTCTGTGGACAGACGATCTCCAAGAGAAGTAAGGGATAAAAGGATAAAAATACCTTTTTTGAATTCGGGAAGATTCCTGAGCCCCATCCAAGTTTTATTATCTTTTTTTTTTCAATATATGGCTTTCATTTCTTTTTCTGGTCATGCTAAATAAGTGTTAAGGCAATTACAGAAGCTTCCCTGGTGGCTCAGTGGGTAAAGAATCTGCCTGCAATGCAGGAGACCTTGGTTCGATCCCTGGGTCAGGAAGATCCCCTGAAGGAGGGCATGGCAACCCACTCCAGTATTCTTGAGACTCCCCATAGATAGAGGAGCCTGGTGGGCTACAGCCCATAGGGTCTGTAGGAATCAGACACGACTGAGTGACTAACACACATAAGACAATTACAAAGTATTCCCTTTTTCTGGCTGAAGAGTGTTAGCCATGGAAGATGTAGCCTGCCCACCGTGTTCCTTTCATACTTATTCTGAATTGGGGGGGAGGAAATAAAGGTCACAGCACACAGGCCTCAGAAAAGGACCAGAACCTAAAAGAATAATTTGGCCGGTAGGAAAGTAGCCAGACTGTGGCCACCCAGGTGGCTTTGGCAGCGGAGGGGAGTGTTTCTCCTGCGGGTGCCAAGTGAGTGGACCACAGTCATGTGCCGTGTGTCACTGCAGCCTAACCTTTGAATGATGCTTACGTTCTTTTGTTCAGCACAGCATTTTCTGTTCATCCCTCTGCACTAAACAGTTCCAGTTCTTTGGCATTGGCGTTTCCATTTGCAAAAATTGTGTAACTCTATCTAAAGGGTGTCTTTCCAAGGCTTTGTCTTGCTGTGTGGTGAAAGGATAAAAGAGAAATCACATCAAGAAGCCAAAAAAGAAAAAAAAGTCTTTAGAATCAACAGGCTAAAGTGAAAATAATCTTCAGGGTGAACTTGTATGAGAGTCTATTTTGTGAAACAGTACAGAGCTGTTTTGAGTGTTTACAACTCTTATTATAGACAGGTGTGTGTTGATCTTGTCATGTGAAGACCCAGACACTCCGTGGAACCATAAACATCGACTTCTTGTTTTTAGACATGTATTTCTGAAGACTATGAAAAAAGGGAGAGATGGTATTCCTATTAACTACTTATAAGGTTGTTTTATGGAGAATTATTATTTTCACTATAATTCCACATAGAGATAGAGGTCATTGAATCACTGGAAATCTGACCAGACACCTCTCTTTTGACCTGGGGATCAAAGGCTTCCCTTCTGGAGGGGAGTGTTGAATTCCCAAACTCAATGGAAGTTATAATTTATCACTAATACAAATGTCCTGTGGTTGGGCCCTCTTTAAGAATGGAAATTCACACGTGTAGTAGCTTCTCTTTCCTAAGCAGACTCTCTCTTTCCATTGTATCATTATGACTGAACGTGTTTTCTTCAGTGAATTGATTGGGTAGGATATAGAAAGCCTTACTGGGAGGACACGTGCTGCTAGCGTGTGAGTGAATTCAGATGATCTGCGTGTCCTTTCTTACTGCTTTTAAGCCATTTTGTTGTTCACATGTTTGCAGTGGAAAGGAAAGGAGGTGTGGAAAGGTACAATCACTGTATAATTCATTAAACTGAAGTTTAATGGTAAAGGAAGTGGAAATGGGCAACTAACATAAACTCTTATATTACCTAGCAATTTCACATGTCTGTTACTATTACAGTACTATCGGAAGGGAAGTGATTGGAATTTAGTTATTTTGCTATGAGGTTTCTTGATAAACATGCACAAAGGGGCTTCCTCTCTTGTTCAGATGAGGTAAAATTCTGATCAAATGCCTCCAAAAAATCTCGTTTCTTAGGAAAAAAAAAAACATTATTGAGCAGGGGGTGGTAATCCAGGAATGAACTGGAAAGTATCTCACTGATATAACTAAAAGACAACACAAATAGCACTAAAAAAAAAAAGAAAATGATAAAAAATATTTTTATGAAAAATGAAATAACTTTGTTTTAGATACTAAACTGCAGACCTGTGCCTGTGCACTAAGTCGCTTCAGTCGTGTCCGATTCTTCATGACCCTGTGGACCGTAGCCCACCAGACTCCTCTGTTCAAGGGATTCTCCAGGCAAGAATACTGGAGTGCGTTGCCATGCCCTCCTCCCAGGGGATCTTCCTGACCTACGAATTGAACCTGAGTCTCTAATGTCTCCTGCATTGGCAGGCAGGTTCTTTACCACTAGTGCCACAAACGGTAGACATACTGGGTTTTAAATTCTTACTTCTATTTGAATTTACTAGATTGTGGAATTTGGCAATGGATTCGTCCCCTGAAAAATCTGCTCTATTATGTACTTCAAATATCTATGCCTTGGGCACTTTACTGGCAGTCCAGTGATTTAACACTTCACCTTAACATTTCAGGGAGTGCTGATTCCTTAAATAGGTTGAATGTGGGGATGAATTGCTGGGTTGAGGAGAAAGAGTAGCTTAAGTGGTCCGCCCACCCCTTTGATGGTGCTGTGTGCAGGGATCATACACAGTACCATGCTTCTGTTCCAGGCACCTTAGAAATGGCAGTTGATTTGCAGCCTTTTTGTATCTTATTGTAAGTCATGACCCCAGTGGCGCGTGTGTGCTGTTATTTTTAGTCCCTTTCAGTTTCTTTGTACTCTCTTGCTGAAGGATTCGTTTGTTCAGGTTCAGGCACTGCAGTAAAGGGTCCCAGGTCCCAGTTTATCTAACCGAAGACAGGAAGACCAGCATGATTGGAGCACGGTGAAGGAGTAGAAACGGAATCTCAGATAAGGGCAGAGGAGGCAAGGTCTAGAACCCAGACTTTGCATCATCTGCGGCTTTGTAATTCATCAGAGTCTGAATTTATTGCAAGTGCAATAAGAAGGCATTGATATTCTAAACAGGGAAGTTATATATACCTTTAAAAGACCATTGAATGAATGGAAAGATGGATGAATGCATGAGGCCCTTCTGAGGTCATCTGGGAGGAAGTGGAGAATAGAAACTAATAAAAACATATATTGTTTCAAGCCCTTAAAGCAGGGGTCCCCAACCTTTCTGACACCAGGGACCAGTTTCATGGAAAGCAATTTTTCCATGAACCAGGGAACGGGGGGTGGTTTAGGGATGATTCAAGCGCATTACATTTACTCTGTACTCTATTTCTATTATTATTACATCAGCTCCACCTCAGATTATCAGGCTTAAAATACTGGAAATTGGGACCCCCTGTCTTAAATTGTATGTTGCCCACAGTAATTTCTCAGACACAGACTGGAATATTTCTTTGTATCATGCTGGGAGCATCTTGCTGGAAGTATCTCCTAGTGCTAACTTACTTTCTGAGACTTATCACATAAACTCTTTATGAGTCTCTTTAGAAAAGCTAATATTGGGAATAACAAATTTATAGCATAATGTTAAAAGTATTAACTTTAACGAGAGAGTGGGAAGGAAAAATTCATATTGTCGTAAATATTTTAGAAGTATTTAGGGGAACACATTGGTGTTTATAATATATAAAAAAGCAGCCCAGGCTGGTTAGATTCTACATTCATATAGTTGTTGCTTCAAATAAAGGGGGGTCTGATTGGTGACAAGCTGTTAATAAATGAATACACTGGATACAACGGAAGGAGCTATCAAAGGAATATTTACTAACTCTATGGAATTTACTGCCTCGAGGGATTAAATCTCATGATTTCTTTCTTTATTCTTTGTAAAGACCATGGGAATCATGACAGAATTAAATTTTAGTGCCTGTTTTAACCTTTGGTGTTTTATGATGCACATAAGCTTTTAAGCTTGCTTCAAACATTTGAAAATCATCCAGAAGGGAAAAGGACATCCTGTTACATGGAGGTGGGAAAATCTAACTGATTTTTTTTATTATTCCTTTCAAAATCCCTGTAAATTAGGTACTATTTCTATTTTCCAAAGAAGAAACTGAGTTTCCAAGAAGAAACTGACTCATCTAAATGTATTAGCTTGTAATTGACAAAGGCATCATTTGAACCCAGACCTGTGATTCCAAGGCTGGGATCACTGATTGCTCCCCAACAAGTTGATCTTTGGGGCTAATTTAAAAATTGCAGAGGGACTTCCCTGGCTGCCCAGTGGTTAAGACCTCACCTTCCAGTGCAGGAGGTGTGGGTTCGATCCCTGTTCAGGGAAATAAGATCCCACGTGACTCGTAGTTAAAAAACCAAAACATAAAAGGCAAGTGATATTGTAAAAAGTTTAATAAAGACTTTTAAAATGGCCCACATTAAAAAAGAGATCTTTAAAGAAAATAGAAATAAATAAATAAAAGAAAATAGATGCTGGGATGCACACATGTGAGCTTATTTGAGAAACCATTCTTGATTTCAGCATGTTAACCACTCTCTTACGGTCATTAAAGTCTTCTCACCTAATTACTAGGTTTTTTTTAAGGTATCAGAGGTGTATCTTGCTAGAGAAGATCATCACCAGTAAGATGAGACTTGAGATAATTCTAGAAAGTGTTCATGCCTGAAATTTGACCTGCTTCTGGCATATCTGACACATCAGCCTGACAAATTTTAATGATTCTATTGACTATGGAAAATTCCATTAACATTTTGTTAACATTTATATTATCTTTAAGAAATAAATAAAAAGTAAACACATAAAATGTATATAATCTTTTATAATTTAAAAATCCTGCTGCATGTTTTATGCCTGGCATTTTTTATTCGATGTAAAATGATGACCATTTTTCATTATTAAAATGTTTAAAACATTATTTTTAATCACAGCAAAATATACAATACCATCACATGTCTGTATGATGATTTATTTATTCATTCTATGCTTCCCTGGTATAGGTATTCTAGGGCTTCCCTGGTAGCTCATCTGGTAAAGAATTTGCCTGCAGTTCAGGAGACCTGGGTTTGATCCCTGGGTTGGGAAGATCCCCTGGAGAAGGGAAAGTCTACCCACTCCAGTATTCTGGCCTAAGGAATTCCATGGGCTGTATAGTACATGGGATCGAAAAGAGTCGGACACAACTGAGCAACTTTCACATAGTAGGAAAATTTCCTTTTTTTTTTGAATTTTTTCCAATAATAACAGCACTGAAATAAATCTCCTGATATTCAAATCTAAAAAAAAAAAAAGAAATTTCTTTTTCAAAGGATAAGATATAACAATGCCTAAGAATGTTGGGAAATGGAGGAGGAAGAAGGTGTAGAAAATAGACAGGTGCCCCCCATCTCTCCTTTGAGTTTAAAGGTTGACCTCAATTAATTTTTAAATTTTCTGGAAAAAGTTTATCATTGAGTCATAATTAATTCAGATATTTTAAGACATGTTCATATTTCTAATTAAGAGAGAAAAATTACACTTATTCCTATTTCTATGCAATCTTTAGATTTAATGTCCCAGACTCTGAGTCCATATTGACAAAGAGTTCAGATATTGATACAAATCCTAACAAGCTAACTAGATACAAATTTCTGCAAAGGCCTTGAATTAGCATATAAGAGAGCTAATCCCAACCCTGGTATAAGTGCACATGAAATTCAAGGTAGAAAGTTAAGTTAAAAATAATTGCTTGTCTGGTAAAATGCAGTAGATAAGAAAAAAAGAAAGAAAGAAAGAAAATATTTCATCTGATCCTGGTCATGCCAAAAATTGCAGCTTAATTTCTGACCAGGTAGTTACCATCTCTGAAAGAATTATCTGCTTTCAGATATAATCAGAGCCTTGCATCACTTCCCTTCCAGCCCTAAGACTGTGAGTTATTATTCTTCCCTACCTTCTGTAACCTGGTTCTGAAACCTCACAGGACACGCAATGAGTAACGTCTATTCTGTTAGTGATCACCCACGTTGATCGGGATCCTTGGTTTTAAGAACTTAGGGAAAATCTTTTAACATTTTTTCTCACTCTTTTTTAGGATTATCTGGGTGCTTGCATTGTCCTCACTGCATCTATTGCATCCATTAGTGGGTCTTCCAATTCTGGATTGGTGGGCTTAGGTCTTCTGTATGCACTTACGGTAAGTATGGATGAAAACCTCTCTCTCTCTCTTTGTACCGCACTTGAGGTACTTTCCATAGTTATCATCAACTTTTATTCGTGGATGTTAGAGGACTAATTAGAAATTCATAACAAGATGATAGCCTGCAGATAATAGTAGATTTGGGCCTAAACCCGGCGTTTTAGGATGGCATGGATTCATTTCTGACATTTTGAACCAATTTTTAGAAACTCCTCAAACACTGTGGTCAGAGTTCTCCCAAGGTTGTTTGGTATTCTTGTCCTGAGTTGCTCACCACCCATTTAGGAACACTAACTCCCATGTGAGCTTCCCTGATAGCTCAGTTGGTAAAGAATCTGCCTGCAATGCAGGAGACACTGGTTCAATTCCTGGGTCAGGGAGATCTGCTGGAGAAGGCATAGGCTACCCACTCCAGTATTCTTGGGCTTCCCTTGTGGCTCAGCTGGTAAGGAATCCGCCTGCAATGCAGGAGACCTGGGTTTGATCTCTGGGTTGGGAAGAGCCCCTGGAGAAGGGAAAGGCTACCCACTCCAGTATTCTGGCCTAGAGAACTTTATGGATTGTATAGTCCATGTGGTCACAAAGAGTCAGACACAACTGAGTGACTTTCACTTCACTTTCACTTCAACTCCCATGTGAATATAAATGAGGTAAGTGGAAGCATACAACTATCCACCGGGCAAGGAAGTCAGGACAGTCCACAAATCAATGAAATTAGAGGACCACTGAAGAAGAGCAGATACCTCCTTTGCCAGCATTAGCCCATGACATCCTCTCTGATCTCTGATAACCTGTAGTGTTTATGAACTGTACCCACGTGAACAGTCCAAGTCATCCTATCCCCTGATATCCAGTGTTCACAAAAACTGTTACTTTATTTGCTATGTGCTCATTGTTTTTGTCACCTGACACAGATAACCAATTATTTGAATTGGGTCGTGAGGAACTTGGCTGATGTGGAGGTCCAGATGGGCGCAGTGAAGAAAGTGAACAGTTTCCTGACTATGGAGTCTGAGAACTATGAAGGAACCATGGGTATTGTTCTGAATATTATGGTGTTTCACCTAAATAGTTATTTAAGAATATTAGTTGTGTGTCAGGCACATTGTCATTTTTGCTTTTGTTTTCCATTTCAATAGCCAGAGAATCCTCTCTCATCTTGACTTTGCCTGATAAGGTACAACTGCATTTGAAAAGATGTGATTATTTAGGCCTGAAAAAAATCTTAGATACAACCAGAGTCCAAATAGATTTACCTAGTAATATTTAGAGAGAATTATAAAGAAACTTGCTTCCCAGGTGGCATAGTGGTAAGGAATCCGCCTGCCAATGCAGAAGCCTCTGGAGGCTTGGGTTCAATCCCTGGGTTGGGAAGATCGCCTTGAGGAGGAACTGGCAACACTCCAGTATTCTTGCCTGGAAAATCCCATGGACAGAGGAGCCTGGCAGGCTGCAGTCCATGGGGTCACAAAGAGTCAGTCACGACTGAGCACACATGCAATGGCATAAAGATACTTGGATTTTATTATATTAATTACCAACCTCAGCTATGAACTATTGTATTCTTTTTCTCAAGAGCTTATTAATTTAGATGCCAAGGAGCTTAGATCTTAAAATAACCAAGATTCTTAGCCTTGCTAGAATAAAACTGGCAGGAAGTTCAATACTGAGGACAGAATAATCTTCCTTAACTGCAAATCTCATGCTTAATATGCATTCTGTTGCCTAAATCCTTCAGTACCTCTTCAGCTCTTCAAGGACATGCAACCATTCATTAGTCAATCTTTCCTCACCTGTCTAACCTCATCTTTCATTATCCACCTACATACCTTTCACTCTGGCCATACCAACATTCTGTGCTTTCTTTTTATCTTTGTTCTTCTCTCTCTCTCTCTCTCTCTCTATATATATATATATATATATATATATATATATATATATATATATATATATGAAATAAATTTCCCCACCTCTTATCCTTTAAGATCCATCTCAGGCACCACCTCCTCTTGAAACCCTGCTGGAACTCCTGGGCTGCCACCATCTCTGCTCCCAGAGCACCTTGCGTCAGCCTCCGTCCTGTGATTCTGCGTGCAGTCCTATAGGGGCTGACTCACTTGCAGGCGGTCCCCTGGGACACACTGAGCACCTCGAGGCATGTCTTCCCTCTCAGCTCCCTGCATAACACCTCTCACATCTGAATCACTCAAATGTTTGAGGACCAGCTGACTGAACAAATGAATTCATTGACAGATGAACCACCAGGAATAGAATTGAGCAATAGAGTGCTGAGAGACGTGATGCCAGTTAATGCTCCAAAACAAACACACAAAAACTATTTTTAAAGTTCTTAACAAGAGACTTTTACTCTGAATGTAATGTTAATTAAAAGAAAAAAAACCCATATGGGAATTCCCTAGTGGGCCAGTGATTCCATGGCCAGTGAAACCACTGGCCATGGAGCATAGGGCTCCATGCTCCCACTGCCAAGGGCCAGGGTTCAATCCCTGTTTGGGGAACGAAGATATTTCAAGCCACGCGATGCAGCCAAAATCCAAATAAATAAATATAATCTTTTAATTAAAGAAATTTTAAACCCAGAAGTAGGCTTAGTATGACCTTAAATTTAGGAAACAATGATTATGTGTGTATGTATAAATGCATATAAGTATGTGTGCTTTTCTTTCTGCCTCTTTCTGTGTCTCTGTCTCTCTTCCTGTACTCCATCTCCACCCTCCAGATCCTTCTCAAGTTCCAGAACATTGGCCTCAGGAAGGGGAGATCAAGATTCATGATCTGTGTGTCAGATATGAAAATAACCTAAAACCTGTTCTTAAGCATGTAAAGGCTTACATCAAACCTGGGCAGAAGGTATGGAGTTCACTGTCATTTGATTTAATTCATACAGAATCTCAGATGGAACCACCCCATTGCCACTTGAGCTCCATAGACATGTCAGCCAAAGATCTTCTCACTGGGCTCCCATTATATTCCTTACACTTTATAGGTCAAATTATGTGCATAAAGGAGAAAAGGGAAAGAGTGGATCCAGATAAAGTATACGTTCTCTAAACTGTATTGCCATTCATTCATCTCCCATGAAGATCAGAAAAGTGAACAACAGGCATGTTTTTCAAAATTTCTAGCCTTTGGCTCATGACCATTCCAGATGTCCCCTTGAGAACCTTTGTGTTTGTACTAGCTCTGGCCTCACAATGATTTATTTTAGTTATTGTAAAAAGAGCAAGTGTGCATAAAAATGGACTCATTTTACTTCTTGTTATATAATAAAATCATCACTTCTGAGACAAAGTGGAGTACTTGTTTAATAGGTCAATGATACACTAAATGGAAAAATGAAGCCACAGAGGTAAAAAGCACAACCGCATAGAAGTAGAAAACAGTTGATGAAGACTTGATGAAGATCCTGTGTTATCTCAATAATGATAACTCAGAAAGGAGACCTGAGAGGAGAACGACAATTTTAATGTAACTGTTTAAATAGAGTTGCAGTTTTATCATGGTGTCTTATCTAAGTTAAAAATGCTTTGCCTACTTTTTTCTTTTGTCTGAGTCCTCTTTTCTCTGAGTGACAGTTGCTTTCTTAGGTGGGCATATGTGGTCGCACTGGCAGTGGGAAGTCATCATTATCTCTGGCTTTCTTCAGAATGGTGGATATATTTGATGGTGAGTTACTAACTAAACTTTTTCATTAGCCATGTGATACTCTTCCTTTAAAAAAAAAAAAAAAGCTACGTCTACTTACTTCAGTTCAGTTCAGTTCAGCCGCTCAGTTGTGTCCAACTCTGTGACCCCATGAATTGCAGCATGCCAGGCCTCTCTGTCCATCACCAACTCCTGGAGTTTACTCAAACTCATGTCCATCGAGTCGGTGATGCCATCCAGCCATCTCATCCTCTGGCGTCCCCTTCTCCTCCTGCCCCCAATCCCTCCCAGCACCAGGGTCTTTTCCAGTGAGTCAACTCTTCGCATGAGGTGGCCAAAGTATTGGATTTTCAGCTTTAGCATCAGTCCTTCCAAAGAACACCCAGTACTGATCTCCTTCAGAATGGACTGGTTGGATCTCCTTGCAGTCCAAGGGACTCTCAAGAGTCTTCTCCAACACCACAGTTCAAAAGCATCAATTTTTCGGCGCTCAGCTTTCTTCACAGTCCAAACTTCACATCCATACATGACCACTGGAAAAACCATAGCCTTGACTAGACGAACCTTTGTTGGCAAAGTAATGTCTCTGCTTTTAAATATGCTATCTACTTACCTAGTCCTGCAATAATAAAATATATTTAGAATGACTTCAGTATTCTTGCCTGGAAAATCCCATGGACAGAGGAGCCTGGTGGGCTACAATCCATGGGGTTGCAAAGAGTCTGTCACGACTGAGCACGCATTACTACTACTACAACTACTATTGTGTCCTACATACCATGGTTTGAGGCAGGTATTCCAGATAAATGGGCTTCTTGGGTGGCTCAGTGGTAAAGAATCTTCCTGCCAATGCAAGGAGATGCAGGAGACAGGGGTTTGATCCCTGATCCCCTGGAGGTGGAAATGGCAACCCACTCCAGCATTTTTGCCTGGAGAATCCCATGGACAGAGGAGCTTGGCAGGCTATAGTCTAAGGGGTCACAAAGAGTTAGACACAACTGAGCATGTATGCATCCCAGATAAACAGTTTAGGAGTAAAGAAAAAAAGGAACTGGAGAAATAAAATTATTAGCCCTAAACTCAGCTCTAGAAATTATTGTTAAAGAATTTTATTAAATTAGTAAAATGAAAACAAAGCCACTCATTATGAAGAGCAGCAGATGGAAGTGGCATTTCAAGAAGGAAGAGAGAAAAAGACTGTCTAATTTCCTACAAACTAAAAGCACATTTCTTTCCATTAAAGGAAAAAAGGAGATAAATTAGCTACATTTTAATTTTAGTGTATGACTCTTATTATCATCTTCTTAATAACGTGGTTTAATGATGTTGGATGTTTTGGGAAGAGGTGGCCGTTGCTAATAAAGTGCCAAGGACACGCTGACAATATACAAAAATATTTATTCATCTGCAAAATTATTAATAGTATCATACATGGAAGTAATCTAATATTTGTTTTAGAAAAAATATGTCACATTATTTAGTCTATTAAGTGACCTATAAATAGGCCAGCACATACGCCATCTTGAATGAAAGGGGAGCCATCAGCTCGAGAATTGCTTAAATATTATTATCTCTAATCATTGTGATAATAGTGGTAGTACTTTACATTTTTATTATACTTGACAGGTTACATTATTTAATCTACACAACAACTCAGTGAAATAAAGAGGTCAGTTTATGAACAACAAAGTTGAACTGTGGTCATTGAAGGGTTTGGGACTTAGATTTAGCAAAGAGATAGCTATCCACCTCTAGATGAGCAGCCTGCTCTTTCCATGGCTGGTAATAATACACAGATCCTTTAAGGATTTTCTGTGGGATTTGCATTATAATCCAATTACAGGATCCAAGACAGTTGATTGAAACTTTTCATTAAAAAAACTGTCACTATGATGGAACATATTAGATTAGCCATAGTCTCATGAATTCAGAAACATCATTTCAGCTCCCATGAGGACTATGATGACTGATTATCTTTTTAATATCATTAAGCGATTGAGGTTTTAATAGATAATATATTATACCCAGAAGAAAGTTTAAGCTAATCACCTTACCTGCTCTTGAATCTAAATCCAGCAAAGGGACTCTAACTGCCATCCTTCACTTAGCATGCTTATCTCATAGAGCAATATTATCTTTGCACAAAACAAGATCATAAACTAAAGCTATCAAAGTAAGGAAGAGTCATCAAGATTGTACAAGTTCATGTACAGTGAAATTTATTAAGAGTTGATACCTATGTCATAGAATTTTCTTTCTTACTTGTACTGTACTGTACTCCTCAATCAATAAATGAGCAAAGAGACTTCTCTGATGGTGGTCTAGTGGTTAGAAATAGATGCCCTCACCATTGTGGCCCAGGTTTGTTTCCTGGTCAGGGAAGCCTTTCTTCTTGGGGCTTCCCTGGTGGCTCAGATGGTAAAGAATCTGCCTGCAATGCAGGAGACCTGGGTTCGATCCCTGGATCAAGAAGACCCCCTGGAGAAGGGAATAGCAATGCACTCCAGTATTCTTGCCTGGAGAATTCCATGGACAGAGGAGGCTGGCAGTCTACAGTTGCAAAGAGTTGCAAAGAGTTGGACATGACTGAGCGATTAACATGGACAGTCCAGTGGTTAAGCATCTGAACGTCCATTACAGAGGGCACAGGTTCCGTCCCTGGCCACGGAACTGAGAGCCAGATTGTCACTTGGTGTGGCCAAAAAATAAATGAAAACAAATATTAAAAATAAATAAATATAACATGATATTGTTAATCAGCCATACCCCACTACAAAGTAAAAAGATTTTTGAAATATATAAGTAAATAAATAAACAAGTGAATAAGACAGACAAAAATGTCCATCTTCAATAACCTGATATTCTAGTTTGGGGAGAGTGCTATGCTTAGTCGCTCAGTTGTGTCTGACTCTTTGTGATGCCATGAACTGTAGCTCCAGACTCCTCTGTCCATGGGGATACTCCAGGCAAGAATACTGGAGTGGCTTGCCATGCCCTCCTCCAGAGGATCTTCCCAACCCAGGGATCGAACCCGCATTACAGGCAAATTCTTTACTGTCTGAGCCACACAATTAAAAAGATCTATGGTGGTGGTTTAGTCGCTAAGTCATGTCTGACTCTTTGCAACCCCATTGTAGCCTGCCAGGCTCCTCTGTCCATGGGATTTTCCAGACAAGGATACTGGAGTGGGTTGCCATTTCCTTCTCCAGGTGATCTTCCCCACCCAGAGACTGAACCTAGGTCTCCTGCATTGCAGGTGGATTCTTTACCAACTGAGCTACCAGGGAAGCCCCCAAAAGATCAATAAATGTGTATAATAGAATGTCCTATGAAGGAAAATAGAGCTGGGAACAGTATAAAGGAATACTGTAAAGAAGACCACTGAGGGAAAAGAGTACCTTTGGTTTGTATGAACCACATAAACAGTAAAAAGTGGAAATCCCTTTAGGAGAAAATATAATACATAAGAAAGAAAATATCTCCAAAATACCTATTTTTCTTAGAGGCATATCAGATCATACTTACATGGAAAGCATCATCTTCTGAATTTCAATCCTGAACTAGGAAAGCACTTCCAATTGGTAAACAAATATTATTTTACTTGTGGTTTTATGACAGACTTGCCATTTTTGTTTTTCTTTAACAGGAAAGATTGTCATTGATGGGATAGACATTTCCAAACTGCCGCTGCACACACTACGTTCTAGGCTTTCAATCATTCTGCAGGATCCCATACTCTTCAGCGGTTCTATTCGGTAGGTAATGTGTTCAACAGAAACTCATGTGCCTCAGTATTTATCCTTTGGCTCATAGGAGGGTTTTTCTCAGAGTTGCTTTTCAGGTAGATGTGAAAGGTCGTCACCAGGATGATGAGGTCAAATGTTCTGTCCCACAGTTTGGATTGAGGCACTTAGAATGGCTGGATTAACCTAAAGAAGCCCATCCCTTGTTGTTGTTGCTCAGTCGTTCAGTCAGGTCTAACTCTTTGTGACCTCATGGACTGCAGCATGCTAGGCTTCCCTGTCCTTCACCATCTCCTGGAGTTTGCTCAAACTCATGCCCATCCTTTATGTATGCCCCCAAAGTTCATCTCTTCTGTTCAACTCCACAAACACCACCCTTCCCTCTGTTCTTGGCAGACATTTTTGAGGTGTCCATCCTACAGATGCCCTGCCTGTCTCTTGTGTGTCTAATTTGAGCTCAACAGATACTAAGTTTGGTAAATACCTTGATTCTCTTCCACCCCTCACAATTTTTCTTCCCACCAAAATTGCTCTGAAGAAGCTGCCACATTCTTCTCCATGCCTGGTTTGCAGTTTCTCATGAAAGAAAAGAGAGAAAGAGAATGGAGGTATCTACTCTTTGCTGAGTCCTCACAGCACTGCTCTAGTGTTTATATTATTGTCCCCATTTTACAGATGAGGATTTTGAATCTCAGAGAAGCTGTGGCTTAGCCATGTTCATACATTTAGTTGGTGGTAGAACTGCCATTCCGAATAAAGTTTGTCTGACTCTAGAGTCCACTGTTACTGTCCATCAGATCATGTCTATCATTCCATCCAGTCTCTTTTCTCTCTTGCTCCTCTACTCCATATACTTCACTGCAAAGTATTTGTCACCTTTTACTAAATATTCCTTGTCTCAAAGAGAAAATGTGTGCAAGATTGTTCAGTATTTAATAGTAAAATTGTTGTTATTTAGTTGCTAAATTCTGTCCAACTCTTTGTCACCCCATGGACAGTAACACTCCAGGCTCCTTTGTCCTCCACTATCTCCCAGAGTTTTCTCAAATTCTAGTCCATTGAGTCGGTGATGCCATCCAACTATTTCATCCTCTGCCTCTCTCTTCTCCTTTTGCCTGCAATCTTTCCAGCCTCAGGGTATTTTCCGCTGAGTCAGCTCTTCACATCAGGTGACCAAAGTATTGAAGCTTCAGCTTCAGTCCTTCCAATGAATATTCACAGTTGATTTCTTTGAGGATTGACTGGCTCCTTGCAATCCAAGGGACTCTCAAGTGCCTTCTCTAGCACCACAATTCGAAAGCATCAGTCCTTCAGCACTCAGCTTTCTTTAGGGTCCAACTTTCACATCTATACATGACTACTGGAAAAAACTATACATTTGACTTTGTTGGCAAAGTGATGTCTCTGCTTTTTAATATGCTGTCTAGGTTTGTCATAGCTTTCCTTCCAAAAAGCAAATGTCTTTTAATTTCATGGCTGCAGTCACCATCTGCAGTGATTTTGGGAACCCAAGAAAATAAAATCTGCCACTGTTTACACTTTTTCCCCATCTATTTGACATAAAGTGATGGGATTAGATGTTCTGATCTTAGTTTTTTGAATGTTGAGATTTAAGCAAGCTTTTTCACTCTCCTTTTTTACCCTGATTATGATGCTTTTTAGTTCCTTTTCACTTTCTGCCATAAGGGTGGTATCATCTGCATATCTGACATTGTTAACATTTCTCCCAATAGTCTTGATTCCAGCTTGTGATTCATCCACCCCATCATTTTGCATGATGTACTCTGCATGTCAGTTAAATAAGTAGAGTGACAATATACAGTCTCGATGTAGTCCTTTCTCAGTTTTGCATAAGTCCATTGTTCCATGTCTGGTTATACCTGTTGCTTCTTGACCTGCATACAGGCTTCTCAGGAGGCAGGTAAAGTGGCCTGGTATTCCTATCTTTTTAAGAATTTTCCACAGTTTATTGTGATCCACACAGTCCAAGGTTTTAGCATAGTCAATGAAGCAGATGTTTTCCTTGAATTCCCTTGCTTTCTCTATAATCCAGCGGATGTTGACAATTTGATCTGTGGTTCCTCTGCCTTTTCTAAATCCAGCTTGTATATCTGGAATTTCTCAGTTCATGTCCTGTCAAAGCCTAGCTTGAAGGGTTTTGAGCATTACCTTGCTGGCGTGTGAAATGAGCACAATTGTACAGAACATTCTTTTGCATTGTCTTTCTTTGGGATTGGAATGAAAACTGACCTTTTCCAGTCCTGTGGTCCTTGCTGAGTTTTCCAAATTTGCTGGCATATTGAGTGCAGCACTTTCACAGCATAATCTTCTAGGATTTGAAATAGCTCAGCTGGAATTCCATCCCCTCCACTAGCTTTGTTCATAGTGATGCTTCCTAAGGCCCACTTGACTTCACACTCCAGGGTGTCTGGCTCTAGGTGAGCGACCACACCTTAGTGGTTATCTGAGTCATTCAGAATTTTTTTATAAAGTTCTTCTGTGTATTCTTGCCACCTTTTCTTAATCTCTTCTGCTTCTGTTGGGTTCTTGCCATTTCTGTCCTTTATTGTGTCCATCTTTGCATGAAATGTTCCCTTGGTATCTCTAATTTTCTTGAAGAGATCTCCAGTCTTTCCCATTCTATTGTTTTCCTTTATTTGCATTATTCACTTAAAAATGCTTCCTTATCTCTGCTTGCTGTTCTTTGGAACTCAGCATTCAGTTAAGTATATCTTCCCCTTTCTCCTTTTCCTTTAATTTCTCTTCATTTCTCAGCTACTTGTAAGGCCTTCTCAGACAATCATTTTGCCTTGCATTTATTTCTTGGCGATGATTTGGTCACTGCCTCCTGTACAGTGTTACAAACCTCTGTCCATAGTTCTTCAGGCACTCTGTCTACCAGATCTAATCTCTTGAATCTCTTTGTCACCTGCACTATAAAATCATAAGGGATTTGATTTAGATCATACCTAAATGGTCTAGCATTTTTCCCTGAAGAAGTGAGTGAAGTGAGTGAAAGTCACTCAGTTGTGTCCGACTCTGAGATGCCATAGACTACACAGTCCATGGAATTCTCCAGGCCAGAATACTGGAGTGGTAGCCTTTCCCTTCTCCAGGGGATCTTCCCAACCCAGGAATCGAACCCAGGTCTCCCGCACTGGAGGCAGATTCTATACCAGCTGAGCCACAACAGAAGCCCAAGAATACTGGAGTGGGGAGCCTATCCCATCTCCAGTGGATCTTCCTGACCCAGGAATCAAACTGGGGTCTCCTGCATTGCAGGCAGATTCTTTACCAACTGAGCTATCAGGAAGACTTTCTTCAATTTAAGCCTGAATTTTGTAATAAGGAGTTCATGATCTGAGCCACATTGTAAAATTACTTTAGTTAAAACTTCTAGATGTGCCAGATTATTTAGCAATATGATAGAAATCTCTATCTTTGAATATATTTATTATGAATTCTGTTATTGTAGTTGATACAGCATAACTCATCTGAAATAGCACTGTGTATTTCCATATAGATTTACGTATTTAACATTAGTTCTGTAGGGATAATTAGCTAGATACTATTCAAGTTACATTAAACATAATATGACTTACTTTACTCTGTCCAAGTCTCTAGGTCCATCAGTATTTCTGGAAATGACACAATTTCGTTCCTTTTATGGCTGAGTAATATTCCATTGTGTATATGTGCCACATGTTCTTTATCCATTTCTTTGTTGATGGACATTTAGATTGCTTCCATGTTCTGGATATTGTAAATGGTCCTGCAGTGAACATTGGGGTGCATGTATCTTTGGGAATTACGATTTTTCTCTACTCAGTTCTCTGTGGTGACCTAAATGAGAAGTTAATCTGAAAAAGAAGGGATATATACATATACATATACATATAGTAAATTCACTTTGCAGAATCTAACAACACTGTAAAGCAACTATATTCCAATAAAAAATTTTTTTAATAAATTTAAGAATATTAAGGCATGAAGTGAATGCCTGTTCTATCCTAAGCACTGTTGTAGATCCTGGGCATACAGCAATAACCAAAACAAATAGGATTTCCATCTTTAGGGAAGAACAGCAATAAGCAAGCACTCATTAAACAGTCATTTTAAAAATTTATTCACTAACTGATTTTTTTCCCTACAGATTTAATTTAGATCCGGAATGCAAATGCACGGATGACAGACTCTGGGAAGCTCTTGAAATTGCTCAGTTGAAGAACATGGTCAAATCCCTACCAGGAGGTCTAGGTATATCTTCTAAATGATGCATTAATTTTTTTATATCTGCAATGAATTCTACATATCTACATTTTATTCTAGAATCACATAATTCTAGCACTAAAGCTCCTTATATTTATTTTTGTTTATTTTTGGCTGTGCTGAGTCTTTGTTTCTGCACAGACTTTTCTCTAGTTGTGGCAAGTGGGTGCTATTCTCTAGTTGTGGTTCTCCAGCTTCTCACCGCAGTGGCTTCTCTTGGGGAGTACAGACCTTAGAGTGCGAGGACTTCGGTAGCCACAGCTCTCAGGCTCTAGAGCACAGACTCAGTAGTTGTGGGACATGGGCTTAGTTGCTCCATGGCATATGGAATCTTTCTAGATCCCTGATATGAATTCAGTCCCAGAGGTGGCATCAGTTCAGTTCAGTCACCCAGTCGTGTCCGACTGTTTGTGACCCCATTGACAGCAGCATGCCAGGCCTCCCTGTCTCCTCAGCTCCCGGAGTTTATGCAAACTCATGTC
Source organism: Bubalus kerabau (assembly GCF_029407905.1). NCBI lineage: Eukaryota > Metazoa > Chordata > Mammalia > Artiodactyla > Bovidae > Bubalus > Bubalus kerabau. The sequence continues at coordinate 33,493,318 of NC_073624.1, read as the reverse complement.
TATTAAGTTGGTGATGCCATCCAACCATCTCATCCTCTGTCATCACCTTTTCTTCCTGCCTTCAATCTTTCCCAGCAGCAGGGTCTTTTCCAATGAGTCAGCTCTTCACATCAGGTTGCCAAAGTATTGGAGTTTCAGCTTCAGCATCAGTCCTTCCAATGAACACCCAGGACTAATCTATAGGATGGACCGGTTGGATCTCCTTGCAGTCCAAGGGACTCTCAAGAGTCTTCTCCAACACCACAATTCAAAAGCATCAATTCTTCAGTTCTCAGCTTTCTTTATAGCCCCACTCTCACATCCATACATGACTACTGGAAAAACAATAGCCTTGACTAGACGGACCTTTGTTGGCAAAGGTCTGCTTTTTAATATACTGTCTAGGTTGGTCATAACTTTCCTTCCAAGGAATAAGCGTCTTTTAATTTCATGGCTGCAGTCACCATCTGCAGTGATTTTAGAGCCCCCAAAATAAAGTCAGCCACTGTTTCCCCATCTATTTGCCATGTAGTGTAATTTCTGATAAATAATTGATAACAAAAACAAAGAGCAACGTGAATAATGAAAGAAAAACATGATTAATTAAACAAGGGAGAGTTCATGATATAGTCTTTCATTCATGAAAGTTTTGGACTTCTGTTTCCTTAAAGTCTAAACTCATTTAAGAAAGCATCAGAAAGATAATGGTTGATATTCTAATTTTAATGCTTAATGTGTAGCTGCCAAATTGATTGTATTGTTGCCATCTAGTTTATCAACCTACAGAATAAATTATATTTATTTGTTAGCTTATTTGGGAAGTGGGGCCTACTCGAAAACAATACCTTTTATGATTATAATTCAGTCAGAAGGAAAAGACATCCCACAAAGGTGGAGACAGCATGTCTTTAAGGATATTTTTATTGACCTTGCCAGTGTCAGACAATGGGAATAATTCCAGAGGTCTGGATGAACTTTCCCATAATAATTTTTGATGTCTCCTCTGGAAAGTCCAGCAAGCACTTGAAAAATTGAAAAGCCTACTTGAGATAATGCTTGTAGACCTTTTTCCCCTAGTGATTTTCAGACTCTGCCCTTCCCCCATTAGTACTTGGAAAGATAATTATATCTATATAGTTTTCCTCACTAATACGAGACCTGCATGTACCTGTTTTGAATTGTGGGCATAGTATTTGGAAATTATGGAACAGTGTAAGCAACAAAGAATTATATTTATACTCTGTAATTGAATGTTGTTTATGCTCATTGTCTTAATAAAGATTTCATCAATGGTTTGCTAATGATCTGGTTCAGACCAGCTCTAGTGAATAACATTCATCATTTCATGCTTCCTTTTTATTTATTATATACATTAAAATTTGGAGAATAGATGTGTAGCCCCCAAGCATGAGAAATTATAAGAATTTGAAGCAGTGAGACAATAATCAATAGAAATTGCCCCTCGGAGCCCTACTACAGTGTGTTTGAATCCTAATAAAATAGATCATTTTGGAAATAGCATTTAAGCTAAACTCACAGCAGTAGTTTATAAAATATGATTGAAAACCCAAAAAAAGGAAACTATAATGAGGACATAACTCACTTATCCACGCAACAAGGTTTTCTTTTCAGCTACTATGTCAGATACTGGGTGATAAGTACTGGGGATTCATTAATAAGTCCCTACCGACTTGGAGCTTAGAGTCCAAGGGGACGATATAATGGAAAGAGAATAGGTATTGGAATTGAGAACATTCTGTTTCTCACTAAGCTCTACTACCAGTTAGCTGTGTCATCTTGGGCAAGTCATTTTATTTCTCTGGGCCTTGGATAATTACATCAGATAATTAAATCATCTCGAAGGTCTTCCAGTCTTTAAAATGTTTAACAGTACTTTATGTCCTGCTATAAGGAGACAATTTACCACCTATTGTCAGGCATAAGATGGCCCAGGATCATCTTCATTTTCCCCAAGTAAAGTTTTTCTTTGCTTTTTCCAAAATGAAATCCTTGCACCAGTACAAAGTGATATCAATAGGTTTTTATAGGACATAATGTGTTTTCCACTATGTTGCCTAAGGAAAATGTTAATATCATTTCTTTAGTGAAGTCTTTGCTTTTTTTTTTTTATTTAGATGCAGTTGTCACTGAAGGTGGGGAGAATTTTAGTGTTGGACAGAGACAGCTGTTCTGCCTTGCCAGGGCCTTTGTCCGCAAAAGCAGTATTCTCATCATGGATGAAGCAACGGCTTCCATCGACATGGCCACAGTGAGTGCATCATCTAAGCTGCTTTCAATTGATGAGTCGAAAAAATGCGTGCAAAAATTACAATATTTTTTTCCTGACTGGGTTCTGAATATCCTCAGGGCTATTGTTTTCAGTGTCTTCTCAGCTACCTCATTGATCAACCAGTGGTATATAGCACATTGAGAATTTCAATAAAGGAGACTTGACTCTTGTTTTAAAGAAGCTCCTGTTGTCCAATAAGCATCAAATAAATTTGCCATCACTTTGTGATTAATCCTCATGAGAGTAAAATTCCAGGGCTCAGTTGATGAGACTGCTGTATTCAAGTATTCAGGTGTGTTGCCATGGAAGTTCTAAAATGAAATATGCAAATCACTGTTTAATAGAATCTATTGATAATCAAAACCAATCATCTTCTAATGCAATTTGAAGAGGGATTCACTAAAATTAATACCGGCTAGAATTAATAATGGCCCTCTCAATGTATTGATGATAATAAGGCAGAAACTTTCCCTTTTGAAAGAGATCATTTAAAAGTATCAAATGAGGGGAGAGATAAATTAGGAGTTTAGGATTAACATATACACACTACTATATATAAAACAGATAATCAAAAAGGACCTACTGTATAGCACAGGGAACACTACTCAGTATTCTGTAATAACCTAAAAAGGGAAAAAATCTGAAAAAGAGTGGATATATGTATATGTATAACTGAATGACTTAGCTGTATACTTGAAACTAACACATTACAAATCAACTGTACTCCAATATAAAATGAAAATTAAAAATTTTTAAAGTATCAAATATGTCCAAGAAGGATCTGTTTGGAAGGTTGTGACTGAGTAGGGAAAATGTCACATTGAACTGCAAATGTTATGAGCTATCTATTAATGTTGTTCTTATAAAATGAACTTGATATTAAAAGTTTGGCATCAGAAAGGACAAAAAAAAAATCTTATTTCTTTTCTTGCTGTACACTTTAGATTGAATAAAACTATCCAAAAAGGTGAAACAGCTTCAAGATTATTAAGAACCAATTATATATGGAGATGTTAATTTGACATCATTTCTTTGTATTGTTGTTGTTGTTGTTGTTCAGTCACTAAGTTGTGTCCAACTCTTTGTGATCCCATGAACTGCAGCACACCAGGCTTCCCTGTCCTTCTTTGTATTAAGTAAGACTAATTAGTTAAACTGGTCTTTCCCCTGTGGCTCAGTGGTAAAGAATCCGCCTGCAATGAAGAGACAAAAGACATGGGGGTTTGATCCCTGGGTAGAGGAGATCCCCTGGAGGAGGCAACCCACTCCAGTATTCTTGCCTGGAAAATCACATGGACAGAAGGAGGCTGGTGGGCTACAGCCCATAGAGTTGCAAAGAATCAGATTGAGCGACCAAGCATAGAGTGCAATCAGTTAAAGTATCTATATGAAGTTATGTGTCTTCTCCAAGTTAAGATAATTTAAAGCAATGAAGTTGTTTCTAATGAAGCCATTTCACTAAATGTAACTACATTAAAATTAGTATTAATTACTAAGTTCTGATAATATTGTGAGTTATTATAAGGATAGTACTGCCTCAGTAGAAATGAGAGAGAGAAAAAAGGGGAGAATAAGAATGAATTAATTGGCAATAAGCCATGTGATTGGAAGAAATAACAACTTCACATAAAGATTTAGGTAATTGAGCCTTTTTATTGAGGTGAGAGGAAGAATCTTTACCCCTGATATCTTTTAAAATATAATAACAGTTTGGACCATAAAGAAGGCTTAGCACTGAAGAATTAATGTTTTCAAACTGTGGTACTGGAGAAAACTCTTGAGAGTCCCTTGGACAGCAAGGACATCAAACCAGTCAATCCTAAAGGAAATCACCCCTGAATATTCATTGGAAGGACTGATGCTGAAGCTCCAATATTTTGGCCACCTGATGCGAAGAGCCAAATCACTGGAAAAGACCCCAATGCTGGGAAAGTTGGAGGGCAAGAGGAGAAGGGGACGACAGAATATGAGATAGTTGAATGGCATCACTGACTCAATAGACATGAGTGTGAGCAAACTCCGAGATGGTGAAGGACAGGAAGCCTGGCATGCTGCAGTTCATGGGGTCGCAGAGTCAGACGTGACTTGGCGACTGAACAACAACAATGGTTTGTGGTGGGAATAAAAACAGTTCCTGCCAGGAATGTACTTTTATGGGTCAAAATCCAAATTTTTGGCATGTATTTTATTTTCTCCGTTTCTGACCCCAAACTTAACACTGTTTTAGGGTTATATTAGTTTTGAATACATCCTTTTTGTGGCATAACCTTAAGTGAGCATTTCTCCACCCATTTGGTTTCATTTTCCTCATTCATTTTCCTGGCAATAAATCTATCAGTCATTCCTAGTTGACCAACCGAGTTTTCTTTGCCTTTTGAAGACACTACAGAACCCAGCCTGAGCTCCCTGCTGGGCACTGCTCTCTGTTAGACCTTCTGCAGAAGACAGGAGTGAGAATTCTCAGAAGAGATTGGGCATGTTGAAGCATTGTTCTTGGGAACAAAATACTTTGGCAACAGAAAGGAGTCCAGAGAAAATTCAGACTCTATTTATTTTTTGGCAGGAAAACATTTTGCAGAAAGTGGTCATGACAGCTTTCGCAGATCGCACCGTTGTTACCATAGCTGTAAGTACAGGAGAGTGCTGATTTACTCCTCTTTGGTTGCTGTTTGAAGATTCAGTATTCTTTATTTGGGGGCAATTAAAAGTATACTTATGTTGAATCATTTCTCTGCTAATACTTCGGTATCTGTGCCAAAAAAAAAAAAAAAAAATGCTATGCTTTGAATGCCATTACACTGTTTTTTCCCCAAGCTGTCTGCTCTACCTTCCTCTCCTAGTTTACAATGAAAGAGCATTCTAAATTTCAGAATTCCAGCAGGTCATGGCCTGGACTATTTCACCAGATACAGACGGTAGTTCATATGGGATGATTCTTTTTTGAATAATCGAATTGTATGATGATCAGTTTCAGAACCAAAATTCATCAGTTTGATTGCTGATACTATTTACACTTAATTTCTGTGTTCCTGTTTACTCAGCCGTTTGCAAAAAGAAGGCCGTGAGATACGAGCAGATACTTTCTCTGATTTTTAGATAGCCCCAATCAAATTGAAAACTTGCTTAAGTGTTTGTAATGCCCATTATAAGTTACTGCAAAGAGGCCATGGTTTTGTCTCTTCCTCTTTGCAGATGGATGGGTTCTTACTGACAGGCTTAAAATTTAACAAAACTCTTTTTAAAATGAATTGCTTGGACATTTCCCTCTTGCTGATTCTCTTCTTTCCTTTCCATTTTTCTTTTCTCTCCAGCACCGTGTCTCTTCTATTTTGGATGCAGGCCTTGTTTTAGTCTTATCTGAGGGTATATTAGTAGAGTGTGATACTGTTCCAAACTTGCTTGCTCTCAAGAATGGCCTCTTTTCCACTTTGGTGATGACCAACAAGTAAACCTCAGGAGCTACCCTGCCAAGTATCCCATTCTCTGGTAGTTATCTTAGCCACCTCCCCCACAGTAAGGCAAGAAGAATGCAGATTAAAGGGGAGGAATGGGGGAGGGAACTAACTACAAGGTGTTATTATACAAATCAGTTCAACTGGGTTCTTCTGTTGTGCTCAATACAAATGAGGTATTTGCATATATTTTCAAATGTATCAGTGCACCAGAGAGAGTGGTCAGGCAGAAAGTGGCCTTGACAGCTTTTGCAGACCACACCATTGTTACAGTAGCTGTAAGTATGAGAGAAAACCTGTACCCAGATTTACCTCTGTCCTAAGGACCAATTTCACTGCTCCTTGGAGATGTTCTGTAACTGTCCTTAAAGTACCGCACACATAGTGTCCCCTACCTGCCCTGAAGAGAGCATCGCTCAATAATTACTTAAGTTTTTAACAGTTGAGTCATAGGAGTTATGTGTGAAGTGCTTGCTTGTGCTTCTGGTTTTGTGAATGATGCTTGGGAGAAAGTATATCCTTGGGACTTCCCTGGTGGTCCAGTGGCTAAGACGCCATGCTCCGAATGCAGGGGACCCAGGTTCGATCTCCAGTCTGGGAACTAGATCCCATATTCTGCAACTAAGAGTTTGCATGCCACAACTAAAGATTTTGTGTTCTGCAATGAAGGTCAAAGATCTTGCCTGCTGCATCACAGACCCAGCACAGCCAAACAAATATATAAAAATATTAGAAAGAGCACCTTGTGAAGTGCAGCTTTCTCAAGGTAGCTGGAAATGATTCCCCATCAAGGCTCTGCTTCTGTAAACTGGGCCTAAGTAAAGAGATAGCACTTTCACTTTCCCAGTGAACTCTGTGAATCCTTCTGCCCTGGAGTTGCCTACAGGGAGACTTGAGAAAATTGGCTAACTTGAAAAATGATTTTATAACATTTTCAAGAATTTTCTCACTGGAAAGATGGGGAGAAAGAGCTTCTTGCTCCCTTTAAAAAGGCAGGTTAAAAGGGGGGAAAGCAGACCCTTGCCTACTCTGAAGACTATTTTTCTCTGCTCTGCATGAGGCATGGTACTGATGGGTGGTCATAGTTAGTTGACAGCTGGAAGATTTCTTGAGCATAATTTGTATATTTTCACCAAAAAATTATGTTATCTCACCTGACTTCTGCTTTTCTACATTCATTGAATACTTTTCTGTTTACTTGTACGTCTTTTACCCATTGCTCATTTCAAGACCCCCCAATGTGGAGGTGGCCACCAGGATACCAAGAGCTCTTTCCCCAGACACAGAAATTTGTGGGAAAGGACCAAATACTGTGGGACCAACTCCTTTTACCAGACTCATAAGAGGGAGAGCCAACTTGTGGTGCATCCTTTGCATAATACTCCTCAACTCTGTTAAAAGCTTCATCAGCTCTGTTGGGCTTTCCAGGTGGCTCAGTGGAAAAGAATCCACCTGCCAATGCAAGAGATGTGGGTTTGATCCCTGGGTTGGGAAGATCCCCTAGAGAAGGAAATGGGAACCCACTCCAGTATTCTTACCTGAGAAATCCTATGGACAGAGGAGCCTGGTGGGCACAGTCAATGGGGTTGCAAATAGTCATCAGGACTTAGCAGCTAAACAACAACAACCATTAAGAGTAATTGGAGCTTTGCTGGTGGTCCATGGGTTAAGACACTGACTTCTAATGTAGGGGGCACAGATTTGACCCCTGGTCAGGGAGCTGTGATCCCCACACTGTGTGGTGCAGCCAATAAATAAATAAATGAATGTATTGAGTAACTATTTTTCCTTCCCTGATAAAAGTTGTTCTGTTATTTTTGTTAACTGCCACTGAAAATTATGGAATAACTTCAAAAGATAACTTTTTCGGGTTTCTAAAAAGAAGCCCTCATGCCCCAAAATAGTGAGTGGCATTTTTTAATGAAAGTAATCTATACTTCACTCTTGTTGAGGTTTATTTCTCTGGAGCATTTTGAAAATTTCATCAATGCTATGGCAGTTGACACTTTGTCAAGCAGAAATTAATTTGGAGTAATGGAATAAACACCAGATATGTTTACTTCTATAGGCCAAGTTTTTCAACATTTTTAAAAATAAGCATCATTTTAGAATATCAAGGCAATATTTATAATATCCTATTTATGGGTTTATAAGCCAGATTTTTTTTTTTAATTTTAGAAGCCAGATTTTTAAAAATAACTATGATATGGGTATTGAAGAACTAATTTTTTGAAGGAAATGAACAGCGGATATTAAACAGCTCATTAAGTTTATTTTCTTCTAAATGCATGGAGATGCAAGGGGCTCTGGCCCTTTCTTAAAGATAAAAATTGTCCTTTAAAGTGTGATATTCCTAAACATATACCATTGTTCGTCACTCAGTCATGTCCAGCCCTTTGCAACCCAATGGATTATAGCCTGTAACCCGCCAGGCTCCTCTGTCCATGGAATTCTCCAGGCAAGAATACTGGAGTGGGTAGCCTTCTTTGGGGGATCTTCCCCACCCAAGAATCGAACCCAGGTCTCCTGCATTGTAGGAAGTTTCTTTACCATCTGAGCCACCAGGGAAGTCCATTAACTACCAGTATTTAGTGAATGATATAGGTTTGTCTATGGATGTGGAAACTAGTGGTGCATATTCTAAGCTGGCATCTCTATCACTCTCCATATATGTGCTGCTTTGCCCCTTAGTTGTGAGTTCCAACCAGGACTGCCTGCTTTTCTGAAAGCACAAACACTGAGAATACCCTGTCTGCAGGTCCAGGGCAAGGGATAAGCTTTTGCTTTGGGGACTGCCCTAGGTTGAACTTTGGGTTGTTACTAACATACATTACTAAAACAAATTCCACCTGTTTATTTGTGCTTGTAAAATATGGCTCCTAAGAGATTTGAAATTACATGTGCCGCATATTTGTGGTTCACATTATATTTCTATTGGACAGCGCTTAACTTAGCAAGAGTAGCGAAAAGGCTCACTGCAAAGACAAAGTGCTGAATTATTTTTACATGCATTATCTCATTTGAACCTCACCACCATTCCCCAGCCATCATTTTACTGATGTGAAAGTTAAGGCATACAAAAGTTAAGTTTGTTGCTCAAGATTGCACAGCTAACAGGTGGGAAAGCCAAAACATGAATCCATTCTGACTGACAGGTGAACAGCCCTCTGAAGGACCAGATCCTCCCAACAAAACATCCTATGGCAGAGTGGAAGTAGCTCAGAAGCGAATAAGCCTGGTTTGGATGTTGATTCTGCTACTTACTATCTGTGTGATTTGATTTTGCTTTATTTATTATGAACCCCAGTGGTCTCCCCCATAAAGTGGGGAGGGATTAACACCCACATTTGTGGACTGTTCTGATGATTAACAAGTATGTCTGTGGAGTAGCTAATGTATAATATACATTCAGGAAGTGGTAATTTTGATTATGATTAATTACTAACACTAGAGCTTCTCTCCAAAAGGTACCATGTGGGAAGAGAAAATGGCTGAGTGGGTGGCAGTGATCTCTAAAGACAAAAAGACAGCATGCCGACCTAAAGTCTTAGATAATACCTTCTAACGCTGCATGCCAGAATGGACTTCCCCATATGGTTTTCTCAGAATTAAACCACCTTCTGGGATTCTTCAAATTGTGTGTTATCCCAGAGAATTAGTTGACTCTACTAAAAAACTAATTTTAGTCTAGACTAAACTATAACTAAACTGGTTCACAGTGACTCTTCTTATCATTTAATTATTTGACAAACATTTGTTATCCTATTCACAATTCCATGAAAACGATGAAACTACATTAGGTGCACTCAATTTAATACAGCCTATATAAGACCCAGTCATACTGGCTGGGTTTAAAAGTATGTAAATAAATCATACTTTACATAAGAAAGAAAAAGAAGGGCTGTGCCCAAGATAAAGAAATGCCCTTGTATAAACAGTGAAATATGCATTTTCCATTGCTTTGGCTGGTGCCCTGAAATTTATAATGAATACATTTATTCTTTTCTTACTCACAGCATCGGGTTCACACTATTCTGACGGCAGACCTAGTTATTGTGATGAAGCGAGGAAATATTTTAGAATATGACACTCCAGAAAGCCTCTTGGCCCGGGAAGATGGAGTATTCGCTTCTTTTGTTCGTGCAGACATGTGACGGAATGTCCTAAAACCATGCTTGTATTTAAAATAATGCTCTCATAACCTACTTAATGGATCATCAGCTTGGCCTTTGGAAAGTGGCATCTTAAACTTTTACACACTTTTGTGAAGTTTGATTGTTATGTTGTGGAATTTGTAATTAGTAACAATATCACTGTACCAGTGAATATTGCATTTTCTATATTGACATTTCTTCTTCCTCCGTTTTGTTTGTTTTGCTTTGTTTCCCAATCTGTGACTGCTTATTATGTTCATTACTGATGTTTTTCTAAAGATTAAGCCACATTACCTTTAAGAATAACCTTTAAGTTTGTATTAAAACAAGTAAGCTACTTTAAGTGGTAAATCAACCACTCTGCTTAAGTCTGGAAAATATCTCTCAAGCATAGAAGTTACAGTTAGCATTCAGTATTATTTTACTCTTACTTGTAAGAATATATTTCCTTTTTGTTGGTGTTTCTAGATATTATTGGAAGAAATTAAAAGAAGGACAGGTTTTCTAATCAGTTAGAAAATGAAACACTCAAATTCATTATTTACTGTCTGAGAATATGTTCTGTATTCATTAACATTAATAATACTGATGTTTCTTATAAAAGTCTCTTTTTTTTCATCTGAATTGTTTCTGGTCACCAAGACTAGAAGTTATTATTACATTTATAATAACTCTGTAAATCTAAAACCTTCATTAGAATGATCATGATAATAAGAGTTTGAAAATTTGACAAATTATACCCAAGTTTCCATTTTTCCTTGTCTAGTAAGAGGAGAGTTCTTAAGATATCGAGCATAATGTGCTTTTCCAGACTGAAGTTCAAAAATAATAAGGCTCAACCCTTCAGTGACAGGTCACTACAGCTTTCCATGGTTTAATTAATCATTAGATGTGTTCTTCCCTGATGGCTCAGATGGTAAAATGTCTGCCTACAATGCAGGAGACCCGGATTCAATCCCTGGGTTGGGAAGATCTCCTGGAGAAGGAAATGGCAACCCACTCCAGTACTCTTGCCTGGAAAATCCCATGGACGGAGGACCCTGGTAGGCTACAGACCATGAGATTGCAAAGTCGGACACGACTGAGTGACTTTCACTTTCACTTTCACTTTAGATGTGTTTATGATCCTCAAGGCCTAAAATTCCATATTATTCAAGACTGGAGAGCATAAGCAAGTGGCCTTATTTTCACAGGATATATCTATACAAACATACATACATACATAAACATAGGTAGACATACACATATATGTAAAACATGTGTCTATTTCTAGGTGGAAGAATGTATATTTCTTTTAATATACCCAGTGGTGTCACACAGGTACATATTTGCTCCTGCTCTAATTTTAATGTACATGTAAAGAGTGTATCAAAATTTTATTCTGATTTTAATGTGCATATTCAAGGTGCATCAAAATTTATGGCATATTAGTGTCATGCTTTCTTAAATGTAAATGAATAAATTGAAAAAATGCTAAAAGTTACTTTCACTGTCATGCTAGCAGCCAAAGATTTATACTGTAATTTTGTACCCATTTGTATCAATATTGATTTTCATGTCAAGGTCCATGTGCATTGTAAGATTTTGAAGAATTATAACTGATGGAAAAAGAGAATGTAAGCTCCCTTTCTATAGTTCCTGTGTTCAATTTATTGTGTATTCATGCTTGGAAAATTCGTATACTTACTTACGCAGAACTTATGCCTGGGCCTTCCCCTGAATTTAGAGTCTTGATGTTTACCTAAAATAAGTTTCACAAGGATGAACAAAAGTGTTCTATGTTACTTAGTGCAAACCATCAACTCATCATATACATAAAACTTCATTAGGAGAAAAATCCTCTTATTCTTCCCTGAAAGTTAAACAGAATAGAATCATGAACTTGAAAATATTTTCTAAATGTTCCACCAATCTACTCAAAGAGTTTCTGGCATGCAAATGCTTTGTAAGGTTGAATTCACACCATGCTTTTTACCAAGTTATATATTTCAGTGTCACAGAGAAAGGGCTTCCCAGGTGGCAATAGTGGTAAAGTACCTGCCTAAGCAGGAGACTTAAGAGATGCGGGTTCGATCCCTGGCTTGGGAAGATCCCCTGGAAGAGGGCATGGCAACCCACTCCAGTATTCGTACCTGGAGAATCCTACGGATAGAGGAGCCTGGTGAGCCATGATCCATCAGGTCACAAAGAGTCCGACACGACTGAAGCTTCTTAGCACCCACACACATCAAGAGAGATGAGGATTTACCCACTGAAATAATCCCTCATGATATCTGTAAATATTCTACTGCTATCCAGGCAGTGTCAGCAGAAGCATATCTAATTACACAAAACAGAAAATCACATTTACCATTTTTACAACTAAGTGATCACTGGTTTCCTCATAACTTGCAGTCACTTGAGTGTTTAATTGTTTACAAAACTAAATTGACTGAATAAAGTCAAGGATGATCTCTTAAATTGTTTAATCATGTATTGTGTTATATGTGTGATCTATTGAATATGGAAATAACTAATCTTGAGATAATTTTTTATTAAATAGGTATATATCTATAAAAGAAGACCAGCCTTTACTTAATCAAATTTCATATCACAAATTTTACATTTAATTAACCAAATCATTTTTACCAATTTTAGTTCCTTAATATTTGTGAAAAGCAGTAAATGCTGCTGCTGAGTCGCTTCAGTCGTGTCCGACTCTGTGCGACCCCATAGACAGTAGCCCACCAGGCTCCCCCGTCCCTGGGATTCTCCAGGCAAGAACACTGGAGTGGGTTGCCATTTCCTTCTCCAATGCATGAAAGTGAGAAGTGAAAGGGAAGTCGCTCAGTCGTGTCCGACTCTTAGCGACCCCATGGACTGCAGCCCACCAGGCTCCTCCATCCAAGGGATTTTCCAGGCAAGAGTACTGGAGTGGGGTGCCATTGCCTTCTCCGAAGCAGTAAATACCTAAAGCTTTATATGTAAATAGGTTACTGATATTGTTAAAAGAGTAAAAAATACTTCTTTAAAGGACTGTGCACCCTTTACTTTTAAGTGCTCTTTTCGATCAATTTAAAAGTCAACTTCGCTCTAGATTAGATAGATAAGAGAAGATCCTTCTAAGTAACTGATACTTGAGGTCTGGGACCATGTCTTGTCTGTCTTTGTGCCCTTGGCATATAATACAAGTACCTGAACCACAGCAGGCCCTAATAAGTATAGTTGATTGGTCCATAGATTAATTTTACCACTAGCCATGTGCCTATAACTTTTCACTGTCTGTGCTGTGTTTCTTCTGCTATGAACATATGCTGCTTTGGTATTATATAATAAATTACTTTTTCTGTTTGCTTAATTAAAAAGGATGATTATTCTTTTACTTACAATACCATTGGGCATCAACCAGGACTGATCAATAGATGTAAATCAACACAAGTTGACAAGACAGTACCTGATTATGCTTTGACAGTTTTGTTTCACACCTGAAACAGACTCAGGTTTATATATAGGCTTTTGGGAAGTTTTCATCAGGTGGAACAACTATATCAATAAATTTGATTACATCTCTAATTAAATAGTTGGATGTCTGGACATTTCTCCAAGGTTTATTGATTAGTTTTTATGGTTGTCTTCCAATATATGTTAAATGACTATTTTGTACTCCATTCTTTGGAGGTCTGTGATTTATAATATTTTAATAATTCCCTAATTAACCCCTTATCCAAAGTTAAATGCAGTCTTATAATCCTAGGCTTTGATAATAAGAAACTGTAGCCAAGAGGCTATATTCTGTAACTTGAGTTTAATTTTTTTCTTTAGTAACTACACATCATTTTCAAGATTTGCTCAGGCATTAGTAAGACTCCTCTAGCTCAAACTCCCCAGTGAAAGGGTTTATATCTGTATTTATAGCAAATGCTTTCAGACGAGATTCATAATTAGCCAGGTTTGGGAATTGTCAGTCTACCTTGGTCACCACTCTCATTTCTTTTTATTATGCATAATGTGGAGCCATAAGATGCTGGAGGTGATATCCACATGCTTCCTAGCTTTGCTGACATTAACCTATCCTGGACGGCCAGAACAAACCTCTTGGTATCATTGAATCAACTGCCTTAATTCCGTCATAAAGGAAAAAGTGAAATGAACTGAATCTCAGCTGAGAAGATATAAACAGGGATTCTGAACACTATTTTACTTTATGTTGTAGTTTAATCAACAATTTGTGATCTAAAGGGAAATTTTTTTGAAAAGAGGCAAGCTTTTTTTACCCACATCTGAATTCCCTGTTGAATTATTTGCATGTTACCCTATTGAGTTTGAATTCATAGTTTCAAATGTGTCTAGTGTGTAAATGTGAGTAGTTTTGAATAGGTTTCACTATTGATGTTTCACAATGTGGAAGGATGGCAAATTACCTGTGATGATTATTCCCCTTGCCACCTTCACATTTTTTCTGTTGGTATCATCATCATTGACATATGAAAGTTGATATATTAATTCTACATATTCACTACATAGGATTTATTTTTTTTTCTTTTTCTATGGGCTGGAGCTCATTTCCCTTAGTCATTTACACTATGGTCACCAATGCCCTTTCTAAATTGACAAAGATCAAGGGAGCCATACCTAGCTAAATAAGTTAATTGGCTCCAAGAAGAAAGCCTTCCGTGATCACAGTGCCATCAACCATCACAGACCATCTCAAATATATGCTACACATTAATGGCAAAAAGCATTGCTTTCAGACAGTAATTTCTATCACTCAATCTGCCCTTAGCATAAAATAAGTAGCTTGTCCATAAAACAACAGTACAACACTGGCTAATGCTGCTTTGTTTGCATTTTTCCCCTAGACAGGGCTACAGTATGTGCTATTTATACACGTTATCAGTTTTAATTAAGTGAAAGACTATTGACCTTTAGTTTTATCAGGGCCACGTGGATTTAGGCCAACAGTTTCATATCTAAGTATTTGCACTTTGACTAATACTAGTTGGAGCTTTGTTCCAACGCTACTTAAGCAAAGAGCATGCTTCCTTGATAGCTCAGCTGCTAAAAAATCCGCCTGCAATGCAGGAGACCCCAGTTTGATTCCTGGGGCAGGAAGATCCCCTGGAGAAGGGATAGGCTACCCACTGTAATATTCTTGGGCTTCCCTGGTGGCTCAGATGGTAAAGAATCTGCCTGCAATGCTGGAGACCTGGGTTCAATCCCTGGGTTGGAAAGATCCCCTGGAGAAGGGAATGGCAACTCACTCTAGTATTCTTGCCTGGAGAATTCCCCAGACATGGGGTCACAAAGAGTTGGACACAACTGAGTGACTTTCATAAATTTTTTTTTAATTCCTAATCTCTTTCTTTCAGATACCTGAAATATTCATCAATCCTTTGAAAGCAGGCATAAATAGAATCCACCAACAAAGTTTACTGTTAACCCTTTTTCACTGGTTACAATCTAGCTCCTGACCTCTCAATGTATGTGGGTGCTGCCTTCAACAAACACACATCTGAATATGTACATTCACATCTATCTTAACTGCCTTAAAGAAGTATATAGTTGCTATAAATTTTTACAACACGTATTAACACAATGCATAGATAAGTCAAATACAGTGTTTAGAATGGATGGTAGAAAGATGCTTACAATTTTAATAGTCTTTAAGGGTTTCTTCTAGACAAAAGAGTCACCTTTAGGAATAAGTTTTTAATAAACTGTGAGATGTATTTCCAGACTTGGTCTTAGCCAAAAGGCTGAGAAGAAGTGATGATAAAATGTATTTTCAGTGATAAGAAGTTCAGCCCACCTTTTCTACTAGTTTTTAAGATAACAGTGGCAATACATTGCTGAGTTATGGTGGGCAGGTTCTTTTTAGTTCAACAAAGGGATGATAATAATTGTTATGGGGACCTTTCTGGCAGTCCAGTGGTTAAGCCTTCAGGCTTCCACTGCAGAAGGTCATGGGCTTAATTTCTGGTTGGGGAACTAAGATCCCACATGCCACATGATGTGGTCAAAAACTTTTTCTAAATAAATAAATAAAATAATTTTTATGAAAGCTAGTGAACTGGGCATTTTTGAAAGATGGTTGTCCCCCTACTAAAGGAGGTTGCATGAAAATAAACTTCAATTATTTCATCTTGATTGATGGTATTTGTTTAGTATCTGCTAAGTCTCACTTCTGAGTGATAAAATGTGATTCAGAGAGATTATTTGTCAGAGTAATACGAAGCGTTCTAGTATATTAAAATTAGTATAAAATCTTCTGAAATAACTATTTTCCTAAGTTTTTTTCTGAAAAAAATTTTTCTGAAAAAACTATCTTTTTTTTTTGCATTGTACTTAAGTTATAGATGAGAAAACTGAGGCTAGAAGGTAAATGAATTACTCCCAAATGGTTGATTTAATCACTGATCTCTGTCTGACTCCAGAGATGGCACTTCTATTTTTGGAAGTATATATTTTTATTAAGAAAATAGTTTTTACTAAGAAAAGCTAGTGTATTATATCCTATTTAATAAAGTATAATTATCCTCTAAATTTTATATTTGAAGTGGCAAATTAAATAAAAAATTAAAATTGAGCTCAAAGGAAAAAAAAAAATTGAGTTCCAGAGACGGTACTTCCAAACACCAGAGAAGGGAGGAGGAGTAAGATCGGGGTGTACTGAAGAGAGATTCATGCATTAGAATCTAAGAAATGCAGAATTATTGGGCATCAGTAAGCATGAGGACAGGGTCAGGTCTAGAGACTCCCCACTCTCTAATACTATTTCTGTCAGGTTTCTCGGCTTCATTCTTCCCTTCCGAGCTGTCATCTCCACCCCTCTCTCCACTCCTTCCTCCTCTTACATGTAGACTTTCTGACCATTCTGATCTCAGATGAAATCTTGGAGCACCTGCACCCACAGTCACTTTCTTCACTTCTCAGATTGTCTATTTCCAAGTATCAAGCAAGAAATCTCCTGTGTCCAGCTCATCATTTGATCTTACATATGACTGGACAAATTTACACGACTTCACTTTGGGTCAAGGATCAACCTTTGGCCTAAAAAGCTGTGGTCAGAAGGTCTGAGCCAATTTAAAGTAGTATCTTCTGCTGAGGGGAGTTTCACAGTCTGGAGAGTGACATGAAAATCAGAATACAAATTCAAATCACAACCAGTAGTTCCAGAAAAAAAAGAGTGATGGGACTGGGCTGGCTACTGATTTTTGGGGGGAAAAAAAGAAAAATTGAAAAAAGGGAGGGAGAGCCATTCTTCAATTACTTGAGTGAGGTAGCTGACTAAACTCTTGGGCATTCCTTCTATGTTAAAATCCCCTACATTTGCTCCAGAGAGAAGGGAAGTCCAAAGAAAGATATAATTTTCTTTTAAAACAAGAAAACAAGACAAAAATCTCCTGCCATAAGTAATCACTTCCAAATATTGACTTTTTAAGCCCAAGTTTTATTTCCCTGTGGAATGACTGCATAACACACAGCTTGGGAGACATTTTATCCCACTGCCCATTCAAAATGAGCAGTAACACTCATCTAGAATTGCACCATCCTGCTCATTTCAGGATCCCCAACACATATGACAATCACAAGCATACTTTAGATAGAGGAACCCGTTTCTCCCGGTGACCTATCACTTCCAGTGCCAAGGACTTGGCCCAGGCACAGAGTTTGCTGTGTCCTTGACAAAGAGGAGAGAGAAAGTGGCAGAAGCAGATTTAGGAGTAACAAAATTTCACCTGAAAATAGGAGCTTCTTTTCTTTGTTCCCACTTGACAACTTCTAGCCTATATTAAATGCAGTATAACATTATATTGGAAACACAAGGCATCTAGGCTTTTGGCCAAAAATGTAGGGAAAAAATTAGCAAGCCTAATATTTCATGGAAAATTCTTGGCTTATATAATATTTTAATAAAGCTTAGTTATATGTGCCAATAAGGCATAGAGATGACAGAATGATTTATGATTTAAATATCATATAATTGCTGTAGTGTCTAGTACTGCCTTGTATCAGACAACATGAGAGAAGAAAATTCCTGGGGGCAAAGAAGAGTGAAGCAAAGCAAAATCAATGCAGATACCAGTAGAGTACATATGGCATAAACCGTCTCATTAAAAATCTGATGAAAGGATAATAATAGCTAACACATACTAAGAAGATACGAGCTTTATAAGTATACTCTCATTTAATCTTGACAAAAATCCTATAAGGTAAGCATTATCACCTCCTTTTTACAATTGAGATCCAGATTGGCTAATGTGCCAAAGGTTTAGTTGAATTGAGATGCAAACTCAGGCAACCTGATTTCCAAGCTCATGCTCATGCTCGTAGCCATGTGCTATACTAGACTACTGCTGTAGTGAATGAGTTAACTTCTCTTGGGATTAAATGATTTATATCTACTACTGCGGGCAGGAAACCCTCAAAGAAATGGAGTGGCCAAGATGGTCAACAAAAGAGTCCGAAATGCAGTACTTGGATGCAATCTCAAAAACAACAGAATGATCTCTGTTCGTTTCCAAGGAAAACCATTCAATATCACAGTAATCCAAATCTACGCCCCAACCAGTAATGCTGAAGAAGCTGAAGTTGAACGGTTCTATGAAGACCTACAAGACTTTTAGAACTAACACCCAAAAAAGATGTCCTTTCATTATAGGGGACCAGAATGCAAAAGTAGGAAGTCAAGAAACACCTGGAGTAACAGGCAAATTTGGCCTTGGAATACGGAATGAAGCAGAGCAAAGACTCATAGAGTTTTGCCAAGAAAATGCACTGGTCATAACAAACACCCTCTTCCAACAACACAAGAGAAGACTCTATACATGGACATCAACAGATGGTCAACACCGAAATCAGATTGATTATATTCTTTGCAGCCAAAGATGGAGAAGCTCTATACAGTCAGCAAAAACAAGAATGGGAGCTGACTGTGGCTCAGAGCATGAACTCCTTATTGCCAAATTCAGACTTAAATTGAAGAAAGTAGGGAAAACCACTAGACCATTCAAGTATGACCTAAATCAAATCCCTTATGATTATACAGTGGAAGTGAGAAATAGATTTAAGGGCCTAGATCTGATAGAGTGCCTGATGAACTATGGAATGAAGTTCGTGACATTGTACAAGAGACAGGGATCAAGACCATCCCCATGGAAAGGAAATGCAAAAAAGCAAAATGGCTGTCGGGGAGGCCTTACAAATAGCTGTGAAAAGAAGAGAAGTGAAAAGCAAAGGAGAAAAGGAAAGATATAAACATCTGAATGCAGAGTTCCAAAGAATAGCAAGAAGAGATAAGAAAGCCTTTAGCAATCAATGCAAAGAAATACAGGAAAACAACAGAATAGGAAAGACTAGAGATCTCTTCAAGAAAATCAGAGATACCAAAGGAACATTTCATGCAAAGATGGGCTTGATAAAGGACAGAAATGGTATGGACCTAACAGAAGCAGAAGATATTAAGATGAGATGGCAAGAATACACAGAAGAACTGTACAAAAAAGATCTTCACAACCCAGATAATCATGATGGTGTGATCACTGACCTAGAGCCAGACATCCTAGAATGTGAAGTCAAGTGGACCTTAGAAAGCATCACTATGAACAAAGCTAGTGGAGGTGATGGAATTCCAGTTGAGCTATTCCAAATCCTGAAAGATGATGCTGTGAAAGTGCTGCACTCAATATGCCAGCAAATTTGGAAAACTCAGCAGTGGCCACAGGACTGGAAAAGGTCAGTTTTCATTCCAATCCCAAAGAAAGGCAATGCCAAAGAATGCTCAAACTACCACACAATTGCACTCATCTCACACACAAAGAGTCGGACACTACTGAGAGACTGATCTGATCTGATCTGATGATATACGATCTATCAGTTCAGTTCAGTTCAGTCGTTCAGTCATGTCCGACTCTTCACAACCCCATGAATCGCAGCACGCCAGGCCTCCCTGTCCATCACCAACTCCCAGAGTTCACTCAGACTCACGTCCATCGAGTCAGTGATGCCATCCAGCCATCTCATCCTCTGTCGTCCCCTTCTCCTCCTGCCCCTAATCCCTCCCAGCATCAGTCTTTTCCAATGAGTCAACTCTTCGCATGAGGTGGCCAAAGTACTGGAGTTTCAGCTTCAGCATCATTCCTTCCAAAGAAATCCCAGGGCTGATCTCCTTCAGAATGGACTGGTTGGATCTCCTTGCAGTCCAAGGGACTCTCAAGAGTCTTCTCCAACACCACAGTTCAAAAGCATAATAAGGAATTATGTCCGTCTAAATAGAATACATTGAAAAAAAAGAACTGGACCAAGAATTAAAAGACTTGAATTCTAGTCTTGGTCTGATCACACATTGAATGTATGGCCTTGGACTTATCATTGAAAGGCTGTTTCCATTTCCTCATTTGCAAAAAGAGAAAAAAAACAAGAAAGCATGATAACAACTGCCTGCTCGCATCACTGTTTTTTGTGAAGCTCAAATTAAATGATTTTGAAAAAAGTTTATAATTTGAAAAGCATGTTCTGATATGAAATATTAACATTGAGAACTCACTACATATATCACATCTTAATAGTATTATAGGGATTCCCTGGTGGCTCAAACAGTAAAGAATCTACCTACAATATGGGAGACCTGGGTTTGATCCCTGGGTTGGGAAGATCTTCTGGAGGAGGGCATAGCAACCCATTCCAGTATTCTTGCCTGGAGAATCCCCATGGACAGAGGAGCCTGGCAGGCTGCAGTCCATAGGGTTGCAAAAAGTCAAACATGACTGAACAACTAAGCACAATAATATTATAAGGGATTGTTTAAGTCAGAAAATAAACTTTTTCTGAAAGTTTAAAATTTGCTACGATTTTTAAATTTTTGATATGATTCCAACTTTACAATGTTAAGATCATATATTCAAGCTGAAATATTATATAAAAATGGCTCCAAAATATTGAAATCCTTGGAATTCTGGAAAGGGCAAATGCAAAATCAGTCTGCTGAGATAAAACCTAGATCTCCTGGGAAAGATGAATAAAATCAAATTAACTCCCATTCAAAATTAAAATCACCAGGATAGGAATTAAGAGACATAATAAATAATGATATTAGCACAAAAACTAGAAAAATAAAATGATCTATAAGATATTAAAAATATGTATGTTTTTCAAAAAAAATGTGAAAATGTGCTCAATATAATTTTTCATCAGGAATGCAAATAAAAAAACAGCTACCTACCCACTAAAATGACTAAAACCACGAAGACTAACAATACCAAGTGTTGGTGAAGGTGGAACTGTCACACAGTATTATTGAGAGTATAAATGGCACAACCAATATGGAAAACTGGCTGTTTCTACTAAGGCTAAAAATATGTGCCTCTGCCAGGACTCAACATTTCCACTTCTGGGCACATATCCAAGAGAAATGAGTGCTTATGTCCACAAAAAGACTTGTACAGAAATGTTAAGAGCAGCTTTATTCCTAAGAGTGAAAAGAAAACAAAAACAGCCCAAATCCCTGACAACGGGAAGATGGATGAATAAATGGTGGCTAATCCACACCAGGAAATAACTATTCCTGGTATATGGAACAACATGGCCAAAGCTCACAAATATTATGTTGAGTGAAAGAACGCAGATACCAAAGAGTATCTTTATATGTGATTCCATAAGAGTATCTTTATACATGATTCCATGTTTACCAAGCTAAGCAACAAGCAAAACAAACCAATAATAAAATAAGCCATACAAAGTGAGCTCTGGTGGGGATCAATTACAATCTGGAAAGGGGCAGAAGGAAATTTTCTAGAGTGATAATATGTTTTATAGTTGGTCTGTAATCTGTATGGCAGTTACATAGTTGTATACATAGGTTTTTTGGTTTTTAATATTACATTTTTTGTTATATTCTATAGATTCCTGAGGCCGTGCTCATTTTTTTCAGTCTCTTTTCTCATTTTTTAAATAATGTTATTCATTTATTTCTGGCTCTGCTGGGTCTTCGTTGCTGCTCAGGGTTTTTCCCTAGTTGTGGCAAGTGGGGTCTACTCTCTAGTTGCTGCATGGGTTTCTCACTGTAGTGACTTCTCTTGTTGCAGAGCACAGGCTCTAGGTGCGTGGGCCTCAGAAGCACATGGATTCAGTAGTTGCAGCTCTGGGCTCTTGAGCTCAGGCTCAGTAGTTGTGGTCCAGGGGCTCTGTTGCTCTGTGGCATGTGGGGTTTTCCCTGATCAGGGATCGAACCCGGGCCTCCTGCATGGGCAGACAGATTTCTTAACACTAAGCCACCAAGGAAACCCTACAAAGGCTTTTTAAAGGTAAGAAAAAAGAGCAAATTAATTTAAAATAATCAAATAGGGACCTTCTAGAAAAGAAAAAAGTGATTAAAATTACCAATTCAATGGAGAGGTTAAACAGCAATTAAGTTTAAACTATGAGAGACTTCTTTGCACTGGAGACAGATTTAGAATGTAGCACAGAAAAACTGATAGAAAATAAAAACACTGAAATGTAGAAAACTAGTTACCAGTGGGAAGAGGGAAGGGGGTAGGGGATGAAGAGATACAACTATTATGTATAAAATAAGCTATGGTATATTGTACAATATAGAGAACATAGAAAATACAATAACTATAAATAGGGTATAACCTTCAAAAATTGTGAATAACATATTATATGCACATGCGTGCTAAGTCACTCCAATCGTGTTCAACTCTGCAACTCCATGGACTGTAGCCCATCAGGCTCTTCTGTCCATGGGATTCTCCAGGCAACAATACTGGAGTGGGTTGCCATGCCCTCCTCCAGGGATTGAACCCATGTCTCTTATGTCTCCTGCTTTGGCAGGGTTCTTTACCACTAGCATCACCTGGAAAGCCCACTATATTGTACACCTGTAACATATAATATTGTACAGCAAATATACGTCAATTAAAAAAAAAAAGACACTGAAATGATGTGGAGGCTAGATTTAGAAGGTCTGAAAGAAAGATCCCAGAGGGAAAAACTGAGCATGAAGAGGACTCAGAGAGCCAAGAACTATTGCTAAAAATTTGGACTCAGATGATTTCAGGAAGTACCTAATCCCTATTCTATTTAAACTATTACCATCCATAGAGAAGGGATATGCATCAATTCTTTCTACACTCATAACATTTATCCAAAATCAGGCAGAGATAACACAGAAAGAATAATACTAACTCACTTAAAGCTATCAATGCAAATATCCTAAGTATATATTAGGAAAACAACCCAATATTATATTAAAATAATAACTTACCATGACAAAGTGAAGTTTATCACAAGAATGTAAAAATAATATGACTTTTTTAACCTGGTAACTTAATTCATCCTATTAACTGACCAAGGAAGAGGAAAAAAAAAGGTCACTCTGGTATATGCTATAAAAGTCTCTTATGTAATTCTTCATTCCTTTTTGATTTTACAAATATAGAAAAGTTAGACTTCTCTGATGCTACAGTGGATAAGAATCCTCCTGCCAATGCAGGGGACATGGGTTCGATCCCTGGTCCAGGAAGACTCCACATGCCACAGAGCAACTGAGCCCGTTCACTACAACTACTGAAGTCCACGCACCTAGATCCTGTGCTCTACGACAAGAGAAACCACTGCAATGAGAAAGCCATGCACTGCAATGAAGAGTAGCCCTCACTCACCACAACTCAAGAAAGCTAGCACACAGTAGTGAAAACCCAGTGTGGCCAAAAAAAAAAGCTTTAAAAGAAACACAGAAAGGTGGAAAAAGCACAGTACCTCAAAATAATAACCATGTGAACTATATATTCTGGAAGCATTTTCTCAAAATCACTAAAAAGAAAAGCATGTCTATTAGCATCATTATTATTTACTATTGATCTGAAAATACCAACAAATGCAGGTTAAGAAAAAATACACAAATTAAAAATTAAATACTAATTAAAGAAGTAGCATGAAAGTTATAATTATTATAGAAAATATTATGTTTTAAGTGTAATTAGTCTGTGCTAAATCCTTTTACACACTTGCCTCATTTAATATAAAACTCTTGAGAAGCAGATATTAGTGTCTTCATTGTATACATGTATACATGTGTCTTCCACAATTTCTCAATTTAAAGAAAAAGAGACGACTCAACTGCATAATAAATTTCTGTAGATTTACAGAGAGGAGAGCATTTTATTATCCCATTTATTCTAACAATAAAAGAGGGAATTTGACATTTTAAATTAGCAACAAATACCAAATATTTCATTCTAATTTGAACCTGTTTAGAAAAACAACCTTGTGAAAGCTTTTCTGGCATAGGTCATTTTTACCTAAAGGAAAATTCAGGCTATTTAACAGCAGAAAAAATCCTGGTAAATGATCACTGGGACCAATGAGTCTACATGTCACTTTAAAATGTTCAACTTCTAAAAAGCCCTTCTGCAGCAGGCATTTTTGAAAGGTGGCAGTAAGGAGTACCCTCCTGAGAGAGTTCTGGAAAATATCAGGTTCCCCTTTCCAAGAACTGCATGAGTCACTGATTTTTCAAAACATAGTGACGTGAAAGCTTAGCAATGGATCAAGACATTGTTGGGAATTGCTGTCTCCCTAAGAGCTTCAAAAAAGCCTATAGCAAGACAGACCTGAGGCTTCTGCAAACTTGCCTGTCTTTGGCCTGAGAATATCATGGCAAAATTTCACAGCTTGCAGTAACAGTGACAGCGTCTATTCTCCATCTTCTCTTAGAAAATGCTAGTACCCGCTTTGTTTAGTACTAGCATTTTTCACCCTACCAGTAGAAAATAATTACCATGGGGAAGCTCTACTTGACTGATGAAACCACTTTTCTCTTGGAGACACTATTACAGTAAACCAGACATGCTGATTTCTTGGGTCTCTATTTTATTACCAGTATCTTGGCTGACTCGCTTTCAGTCTTGATTAAATTCAAGAGTTGAGGACATGCCAGTATAAGTGCTGGGTAGTTGGGATTCTGAGGTTGGTGGGGGTCCCAAAAATAATACTCGAACTGACCTTTATTAAGTATTTACAACAGACCGGCCATTAAGTGCTTTGTATGGATTGTGTCATCTTGGTCTCATAATCATTCTATGAGTTTCTTAAACCTAAGTGGGCAATAGATTCTCCAGGGGCATTCTTAAATGTGCCTCATTAGAAGTGTTTATACCATCTCATGAAAGATATTTCAATCTAGGGACCAAAGAAATTATCTTATTTTATCTTTCCTTCCATAAAAGCTTGGAGGAGCCTAAAATAAGGTAACCATGTGTCTCTCATGTAGTTGGATGACGGATTAACAATCCTCACTTTGATATTGTTCACTAAAAAGGGTTTAGGATTATGGATCAGATGTTTTAGGGCTTCCGTGGTGGCTCAGATGGTAAAGAATCTTTGCAATGTGGGAGACCCGGGTTCGATCCTTGGGTCAGGAAGATCCCTGGAGAAGGAAATGACAACCACTCCAGTATTCTTGCCTGGAGAATCCCATGGACAGAGGAGCCTGGCAAGCTACAGTGGTAAAGAACCCGCCTGCCAATGCAAGTGACATAAGAGACATGGGTTCGATTCCTGGGTCAGGAAGATCTCCTGGAGGAAGGAATGCCTACCCACTCCAGTATTCTTGCCTGGGAAATCCTGTAGACAGAGGAGACGGGACGGCTACAGTCCATAGGATGGCAAAGAGTTGGACACGACTGACGTGACTTAGCAGGCACACATACAAAGAGGTCTATTCTGAACTCTGTAAAATGGCTCATCTCTGGCCCCAATTACTCTCGTTCCTTTTCCTGCTTTACTCTCTTTATAAATTTCAACACCACTGATAATTATAGAATGTATTACTTGTCTACTTGTTTGCTAACACCTTCCTAAGAATGCATTGGAGCCGGGGCTTTGTTTTGTTCACCTGGTTGTATATTAAAAGATAGTCATTGTTATGAATGCCCCCTTCCTGGCTCACAGATTCACACCTGTGAGCTGGCAGAAGTTTGAGGTGTTGCACATGCAAGCCGCATGGAAATTTTTTTTTCACTGATGGCTCTAATTGATATCATTGAAGAAACGGGTAACCTAATTTGGAGAGTGAGGTTCTTTTGCACATAATAGATATATATCTAAAAAAGAAATGTTCTCTGAAATCACTGGAACAGATAAGTACCAAGGGTTATATTGTCATTCCCATTTCATGATAACTCCAAAAAGTGAGTGTATAACATGTTGTTTTGATTACTAGTTTATGTAACAGTTTTACTAAGTTGATTCCAAAGCAATATGTTCCAAAGTGGTTTATATGAGGACACTAATAAAGCAGCAGATCAAGCAAATAGACGAACTGTTATTTGGGCTGCTAACATGAATCGTTTCCATTGTCATTTGAAGACTCTCCAAATTCTAAAATCTAATAAGACTCAGACAAACCAAGAGTTCTAAATTCACAAGTCAAATCAAAGGCAAGGTCATCAAATGCAAGGCCTTTACCTTTTACCTGAGATAAGAGGGAGGTTCAAGAGGGAAGGAACATATGTATATCTATGGCTGATTCATGCTGAGGTTTGACAGAAAACAAAATTCTGTAAAGCAATTATCCTTCAATTAAAAAATAAATAAAAAAATTTAAAAGGGTCCTTTCAAGGACTTCACTGATTTGTATTTGATAATCAAAGCAGCAGACAAATGGGGAAAGGATCAGCCTTTCTTGTTTGAAGTCACCCGACCAACTCTGTTTCTTAGGAGAATGAGAACTGCAGAAATCTTTTTATCTGCAAATAAAATGCACATAAAGTCTAAAAGGAATCTAACAGATGTTTACTTATAAGTAAATAGATATCCTTAAATTGTTCCCCGATTACTGTATAAATTTCTCTGGAATGTAACGAGCAGATTCTTACTGGATTCCTAAAGTCAAGAAAATCATAAAATTTAAAGTTAGCTCTGTTCATTAGAGGTCTCCTCTAGGAATAATGCACAAATCAGTCTTCATTCTTAAAAGGGCAATCAGGACATTATAGAACAGTTAAGAAAATTTAAAGTGGATGACAGCAAGAGTGATTAAATAAACAGGCCAATAAAATAAGCCTGAAGTAGTAAATATGTTCTTGAAAAATTGATTTCCCTCACAAATTTCTCAGAAGTAAATTTAAATGTTCATTATTTGGCCTATAATATGAGAAAAAGGGGATCATAGGGGGAAGAACTAGAATCAATTAATAATAGATATTTATTTAGCAGCTACTTGTGTCCACAAAGATCTCTGGGGATACAGGTATATCTCCATTAGGTTCAAAAGTTGTCAAGAGAAACATAGCCGGCAAATGCCAAGTTTAAACAAGTTTCAAATGTAAACAAATCTAAGTGCTGGGGACCTGGAGTAGTGAGGACAGTTGCTGAGGAAGGAGGAGTTTGAAGGGAAGAGAAGGAAAAGATAAACAAAGAAGGGAGAGATGATAAGTAATGAAATCTTCGCAGACAGATATGGCCCCAAATTTCAAGGAGGGCTTCCCAGGTGGCTCAATTGTAAAGAATAAGCCTGTCAATGCAGGAGACACAGGTTTGATTCCTGGGTCGGATAAATTCCCTAGAGAAGGATATGGCAACCCACTCCAATATCCTTGCCTGGAGAATCCCATGGACAGAGGAGCCTGGTGGGCTACAGTTCATGGGGTTGAAAAACAGACTCAACTTAGTGACTGAACAATGACAACAATAAAGACTTCAAGGAGACCCCCCCAAGCTTCAGATTATCTATATGGGCTATGAGAAATGGTTGTAAATACACAAAGACAGAAAGATGAGAGTTAGAGTAAGTGTAAGACAGAAACACAGTGTTGCAAGCACTATTCCTTCTTTCCTTCATTTGACGAGTATTTGTTGAGTACCCATTTCCAGGAGCTGGGAACAATTCCAGACACTGGGTCTGTGGTATTAACAACAAACTATGTGTCCTCATGCAGCTTCCATTCAGTACAGAAAAATTAGAGGAAAAAACCATAAAGACTTGGTTTAAAAAATGTCAGGAAGGAAAGAGAAAAGAAAAAGAAAGCCTGTGATGCTTTTATAGTACACAATCTCCATCTGGATGGCTGCTATTTGTTTTTAGGCGTATTATTGCCAAAACTTTACTTATCAGTTTCTTAATTTTAACCTTTATTATGTGTGTTCTTAGTGCCCTTATTTTGAATTAATTTGAAGCACTGACTACTAAAAAGTACAGTACAGAGTTTATCATTCCAAAACAAGTCAAAACTTGAAACTGCGTATTTGGAAGAATTACATCTCACTAGGAAAAAAAACTGAATTCTAAATATTATTATTATCACAAAAGACCAGAATTTCCATAACATTCTGATATGGATTTGTGACTAATCTTCTTGTAATTCTCCTCAACAATTCACCATTTCCCATTCAATTTCCCTATTTCTCTTTCATCACAATGTCACAGTCCTCTGTGACTTTACCCTCCAAATATTGACTCTGTAGCATTCTTTTTGTATACATTTGTATATTGTCTACTGACATTGCTTATTAGCCCTAGACCTCACTCCTTCTCTAATTAACACGACAGTTTCCAGTGTCCCCTCCTGCCCATCACAGAATGTTGGAGCCTGAAAGGACTCTACCTAGAAATGCAACCTTCAAAGCCATCTTGGTCGTGACATTGTACAGGAGACAGGGATCAAGATCATCCCCATGGAAAAAAATGCAAAAAAGCAAAATGGCTGTCGGGGAGGCCTTACAAATAGCTATGAAAAGAAGAGAAGCGAAATGCAAAGGAGAAAAGGAAAGATATAAGCATCTGAATGCAGAGTTCCAAAGAATAGCAAGGAGAGATAAGAAAGCCTTCTTCAGCGATCAATGCAAAGAAATAGAGGAAAACAACAGAATGGGAAAGACTAGAGATATTTTCAAGAAAATTAGAGATACCAAGGGAACATTTCATGCAAAGATAGGCTCGATAAAGGACAGAAATGGTATGGACCTAACAGAAGCAGAAGATATCAAGAAGAGGTGGCAAGAATACACAGAAGAACTGTACAAAAAAGATCTTCACGACCCAGATAATCACGATGGTGTGATCATTCACCTAGAGCCAGACATCCTGGAATGTGAAGTCAAGTGCGTCTTAGAAAGCATCACTATGAACAAAGCTAGTGGAGGTGATGGAATTCCAGGTTGAGCTATTTCAAATCCTGAAAGATGATGCTGTGAAAGTGCTGCACTCAATATGCCAGCAAATTTGGAAAACTCAGCAGTGGCCACAGGACTGAAAAAGGTCAGTTTTCATTCCAATCCCAAAGAAAAGCAATACCAAAGAATGCTCAAACTACCGCACAATTACACTCATCTCACACGGTAGTAAAGTAATGCTCAAAATTCGCCAAGCCAGGCTTCAGCAATATGTGAACCGTTAACTTCCTGATGTTCAAGCTGGTTTTAGAAAAGGCAGAGGAACCAGAGATCAAATTGCCAACATCCGCTGGATCATTGAAAAAGCAAGAAAGTTACAGGAAAACATCTATTTCTGCTTTACTGACTATGCCAAAGCCTTTGACTGTGTGGATCACAATAAACTGTGGGAAATTCTGAAAGAGATGGGAATACCAGACCACCTGACCTGCCTCTTGAGGAATCTGTATGCAGCTCAGGAAGAAACAGTTAGAACTGGACATGGAACAACAGACTGGTTCCAAATAGGAAAAGGAGTACATCAAGGCTGTATATTGTCACCCTGTTTATTTAACTTCTATGCAGAGTACATCATGAGAAACGCTGGACTGGAAGAAACACAAGCTGGAATCAAGATTGCCAGGAGAAATATCAATCACCTCAGATATGCAGATGACACCACCTTTATGGCAGAAAGTGGAGAGGAACTCAAAAGCCTCTTGATGAAGGTGAAAGTGGAGAGTGAAAAAGTTGGCTTAAAGCTCAGCATTCAGAAAACGAAGATCATGGCATCTGGTCCCATCACTTCATGGGAAATAGATGGGGAAACAGTGGAAACAGTGTCAGAGTTTATTTTTCTGGGCTCCAAAATCACTACAGATGGTGACTGCAGCCATGAAATTAAAAGACACTTACTCCTTGGAAGGAAAGTTATGTCCAACCTAGATAGCATATTCAAAAGTAGAGACATTACTTTGTCAACAAAGGTCCGTCTAGTCAAGGCTATGGTTTTTCCTGTGGTCATGTATGGATGTGAGAGCTAGACTGTGAAGGAAGCTGAGCACCGAAGAACTGATGCTTTTGAACTGTGGTGTTGGAGAAGACTCTTGAGAGTCCCTTGGATTGCAAGGAGATCCAACCAGTCCATTCTGAAGGAGATCAGCCCTGGGATTTCTTTGGAAGGAATGATGCTAAAGCTGAAACTCCAGTACTTTGGCCACCTCATGCGAAGAGTTGACCCATTGGAAAAGACTCTGATGCTGGGAGGGATTGGGGGCAGGAGGAGAAGGGGACAACAGAGGATGAGATGACTGGATGGCATCATTGACTCAATGGATGTGAGTCTGAGTGAACTCCGGGAGTTAGTGATGGACAGGGATGCCTGGTGTGCTGCGATTCATGGGGTCACAAAGAGTCGGACAGGACTGAGCGACTGAACTGAACTGAAAGTAGGCACTTCTGGTGTTCTCTAATCAGCTTCCTTCCATGGCTTACCACTACCTCCTAAAGACTGTTCAAACTTCTTTTTTTGAGCATTTAAGACTGTCTGGTTTTTTGGGTTTTGTGGGGCTTTTTTTAGGTATCAACATGGTTTTCAACTTTACCTTTCCCATTCATTGACTCAAAAGTATTCTTTGAGCCCCTCTGATGTTTAAGCTGTGCTTGAAAGTTGAGTCACACAGCCCTGCTCTCTAGCAGCCCTCAGTTTCATGGACTACAGGGAAGAGTGGAGAGGGCATGGGACAAGGACAGGAATAACTCCTAAAGTGTTCAGAGTGGTGGTGACAGAGGTTGTTCAGGGAGCACTGGACCCACACATCCAACCCCACTCTTTTGCCTACCTTGCTGCATCAATGCTGATTACTTTGTTACTAAAACATGGCTCACTCTTGTCAATGTTCCCTCACACTCTTCCTTCCTGAGAAAAGTGGAATGTCTTTTCTCAGTTTTGCTCCTAACCCAAATATATCTGGTCTTTCAAAGACTAGTGATCATGTCCTACTCTTTTCTTTTTTTTAATTAATTAATTTATTTATTTATTTTAAATTTTATTTTATTTTTAAACTTTACATAATTGTATTAGTTTTGCCTCATGTCCTACTCTTTTAGACCCCATGGACTGTAGCTCACCAGGCTCCCTGTCCATTGGGATTCTCCAGGCAATAATACTGGAACGGGTTGCCATGCCCTCCTCCAGGGTATCTTCCCAACCCAGGGATCAAACCAGTGTCTCCTGCACTGCTGGCAGATTCTTTACTGCTGAGTCACTGAGGAAGCCCCTCAGACTAGATCAGATGCCAAATAATCTATGCTGATTTCCTTCCTTAGTCTTCTAGTCTTAATATATCTTGATTAGTTCTATTTCTACTCACATTCTAATTATATCCTTACTAGTATTAGAGTTTATTATCAAACCCATGTCTCTTACTACAGCTGTCTATCTCTTAAGAACAGCAACTGTTATTAGATATATATATATACCCCTTGCCCAAATAGGTATTTGATGAATGTTATCCCAGCTAAAATAACAGGGAATAAATTGTACACCAATTGCAAAATGGAGTAATGAGGGGATTAACTGTACAACTGGATCCCCACATATGTAGTAAAACTACTACACAAATTACTGTAAAAATTCACAACAGTGGAGAACAGAGCTACTACTAATAGACTAGGATCCCCAGGCTTGAAGGGGTTAAGCAGGTCTATCCACTAGGAGGAAAAAACGATTCTTCATTTGCCTTCATTAAAGACTAATTTTAGGTCTCTTGGTAATTAAATGAACACATTGTTTATGCTCCATACTGCTTTCTGCTCTGAGTCTTGGAAAATACATGAAATTTCCAAGAATTAAAGTTTCCATTAACACAAGTGCCAAATCAGGAGGCCTGACCTGTGGGAGAAAGCACATTTGTCTTTGCTGGCTCCTTTTCAAAAAGCTATAGAAAGATATTTACTATATAACCTTTCTTGTGCACAGTTGCTCTATTCTATCATCAGGACATCTACACAAGAGGGAGAAGCTGCAACATTTCAGAAAGCCACCAATTACTGAAGACGACGGTTTGAGTTCTAAAGTGTTGACAGCAGTCCCTGTTCAGGATAAAAATTTTTTTATTGGAAGAGACTTTGAGTGGTTTTTTTTCTTCTACTTTTTTTTTTTTTTTTTTTTTTTGGTCGCAGTTTTGTGTGTGTGTGTGTGTGTGTGTTATTCCCTGAGAACCAGCTTTGGCTGGTGAAGAAATATACAAAGTGGGTTTCAGAACATCTACTTGGATCATCCCTACCAGGCGGAAATTAAATGTAAATAATCACATGTGCACATAGCCCGGACGCCTCTGAAGAATATTTGCTGATCTCTATCTCGGGTTTTACTCGATCTGAAGTAGCATAGTTACCTACCCAGGTTAAAAAAAAAAAAAAATCTCTTTACGTCAATGCACTCGAACTCTAAGTTCTCTCCTCTGAGCTGGGAGCCTTTCAAATTCATGCTGGCGGCAGGGGGTCTCGGCTACTGGGGAAAGAGCCGGTTGTACAGGCCCCGCCCTCCCCCGCCGCCCCTCCCCCAGGCTGGTTCCCTAACTTCCCCGGACTCGCCTACCCCCGCCACCCTCTCCCGCCCCCATCTCGGAATTTCGGCTGCCTCAGAGGGCTGGCGCGCGTCAAAGCCCGAACTGGGAGACTGATTTGTGGAGCATCACCCTCAGCTCCTCTCCCCGCAACCCCTCCTCCGCCCCCGGCAGCAGCCCAGGGCCAGAGCCGAGCAGGGGGAGGGGGAAGAGCGACAACCATCCCCCTTCCTCCAGCCCGCCCCAGTGGGTGCAGATTCAATTGCACCTTTTATTACTTTAACTCTTCTCCCTAGGACACGCGGCCCCGGATCGGTCCCTCCAGCAGTCGCGGTTACCGCTCCTGCGCACGGAGATGGGACAGCAAGGGACCTGTCCGCGGCCGGCCGGCGAGTGCGGGGACTTGCGGCCGCCCAGCCAGCGGCCCGGAGTCTGTAAGTTTCAACACTCCTCCGGGGGAGGGGAGGGGAGGCTGAGTGCGTACCCGCAAAAGATTTAAAAGGTTGACAGCGTCGGAGGGATTTTCGGGGCACATTCTTTTAATGAACTCTTTACGCAGTCGGCAGGCTGTTATCCGGGTTTTTCCTGCAGCTTGTATGGTTGATCCCATTGTCATAAAGAAGTTCAAGTTATTACATTATGAGTTCAAATGGGAATTTTTTTAAAAAATGCAACTCATACTTCTTTCAAATGTAAAATACCTCTTCGTAAAATTACATAGCACACTGCTTATTATTTTGTCGAGTTATTTATACTGTGCAGGAGTGTCCACGGCCTTTTCTTTGCCTACTTCTAAAAATAACAGAAAAAGAATTCCCCCTCTCTACTTTTAATATTGCTACATCATGTGAATAGCTTACTAAATAGATCGTGATACCAAGCTGGCCTCAGTTTTCCTCGCTGTCGCGGTGCGCTTGGGTTTTTGCAGTAATCTACAGACGCGGGTAATCTCAGAATTATCATTAAATAAGCTGCTGTTTACAGGAAAGCTCCTGATTTTAACTAAGGTTGTGCCCTTAAGGGTTCAAAACGATAAGGACTATTAAAGCAGTTATGGTTCAGACCAAGTAATTTTCCCGAGATCTAAGAACTCAAGCACTATAAGATCATACCTTTAGCTTTGGACTCCACCTGTAAGATACAGATACACACCTCCATGCAAGGACGGAAGAGTCGAGGAAGGGTGGTGGGGTGGGTAGTTCTTAATCTTGGTTTCCCTCCCGCAGGACGGGTCTCGAGGGAAGGAGAGGCAGGTCGCAGACAGGTGCCTAGGCTGGCTATGGTGACGGGACGATGTTGGCCAGGAAGAGCATCATCCCGGAGGAGTATGTGCTGGCGCGCATCGCGGCGGAGAACCTGCGCAAACCGCGCATCCGGGACCGCCTCCCCAAGGCCCGCTTCATCGCCAAGAGCGGGGCTTGCAACCTGGCGCACAAGAACATCCGGGAGCAAGGACGGTTTCTCCAGGACATCTTCACCACCTTGGTGGACCTGAAATGGCGCCACACCCTGGTCATCTTTACCATGTCGTTCCTCTGCAGCTGGCTGCTCTTCGCCATCATGTGGTGGCTGGTGGCCTTTGCCCACGGGGACATCTATGCTTACATGGAGAAAAGCGGGATGGAGAAAAGTGGCTTGGAGTCCACCGTGTGTGTGACTAACGTCAGGTAAGAAGGCGTCGGGCTGAGGTGGGGTGGAAGACAGTACAGAAAAATAGATGAAATTGCCCTTTCTGTCTTCTCTCTGTTGTTTTGTTGACAGTGAACTAAAGACTTTATTTTAGTATGTTCAGAAACAAAAAAATAAAAACATAACAAAACAAAAAACGAATCTGATGTATTAAAATTTGGGGGGGGGGCGGTACAGCCTTGAATGAGGAGGCTTTGAGAATGTAGTTTCAATTCCTTGGGCTAGCCTTGAAAATATTATACTGGTTATTTAAAAAGGATTTCACTGAGTGCCTTCCTCAAAAAAAAAAAAAAAAAAAAAGCACACATTTAGTTGTCCATCTGAAAAGCTGCTGTCCATAGTTCCAGTATCCAAAAGGAAATATCTCTGATCAACAAAAAATGTTGTGCAAATGCTAGTAATGTTCCATGACTTCTCTTCCCGTGACATTTTCGGAAATAATGAAAAAAATTAGGAAAATACTGGTGGAGAGGGGATCTAAATTTTAAAAATAAATCTACCAGAAATGAAATAAATATTAAGCCCTTCTTTATCAAGATGATCTTGAATAGCTGATTGCCTGCTTTAATTCCAAAATTAAAAGTTATGTTAACATTCGGAACTAGAAAAAAGCTAATCTTTGATAGAAATTGATGCAAATGTTTGATGGAAGAGATTACGTAGAAGTGACTTAACATTGTGGTTTTCTCTAAAAGCTTTAGTAGGATAGGAAGGCAGTTCTTAGATTGCCCTGATTTTTTTTTCTTATATCATAAATATTTCAAAGATAAGTGAATTTGGTTTCAGTGATTCTCTTCTCATATTTTCACATGGCCTAAGAACATTTACTTGGGGGTGATTTGTCTCTTAATTTTTTTGTTTAAAGATGGAAAAAGATAACATCAATTGCAAAAGTATTCTTCCTGAAGAGAAATATTTGTAATAATACTAGCAATTTTTCCAGGACATTTTTTGAATAATATCCCAAATTCACAGAATTCATAAAACAAAGCAACTTGAACAGGCACCGTTCTGTCAGGAAACTGGAAAGAATAAAACCTTTACTGATCCTGAAATGTGAAATTAGCATACCACTGCAAGAAGCAGAAACCCAGACTGTAAACTTGCCCATTCTTCCCTTCCCTGACTAGTTGCGATGCCAGGTTATCAAAATGGGCGTGTAATATTTGTCACAGAGATCACATACCCCAGATTTCAGCTCAAATTTTGAGGAAAGCCAAATTGAATTGATCCATTGCCTTTACCATCAAGTTAGATAATATTTTCTTGACTTAAACTTGTCACAAACTATTGCCTCAAAGAAAATACAGGTAAAGAAATGTACGTGATCATCAGTACACCAAATATAAAGGAAACAAGATACTATGTTTAACAGATATGTATAGGTCAGATGTCATTATAATATTTCTCTTTAAGAAATTTATTGGCACTGCTATTGGTGAATCATTTTCCTATCGAGGTACACTTTTAATAAACTTGAAGTAGACCCACATGAAATGAGATAAAAGAAACAGACATAATAAACCTTGAAAAATAAATGACAGATTTTATTCACAAGATGAAAATACTGGCTTTCCTTGTGGAAAAACTCATTAGGCAATTGATTAAAGTTATGTCATTCCAAGGGAGATATTTTCAGTGATTTTGTAAAATAACTTGACAGAGTGCTCTGGTTATTAAAAGCTGTTTTACTGCTAGCTTTTATTGTTCAACAAGAGGTGTTTTGAGGTATGTTCATTCTTCTGATGGATTCCTGCTGGTGTGAACATTCAATTCACTGTGAGAAATAGTGTTGCAGATACAATGAAAGAAACTTGATTTTAGCAGTGTGACAATTTTAGCATTTTATTTATTCATTTTTCATTAGATGATTATCTAAACATTTTTAAACTTTTTATTGAAATATAGTTGATTTAACTTTAACATTTTAAATTTTACTTCTTACCTAAAAAATATTATTGAACATCTTTTAATGTTAAAAATCTTACTGGTTTTATTTTAATATTGTGGTACTATGTATACTTCAGTGCAATATAAATTTTAATCATAACCAACTGTACATAATACTTTTTCACCAAAAAAAAGTAGAAACAGAAAAATTTCTATTTTTTCCCCAAAGGATATTTAAAACATGACTAATAATATGTCTAATTTTTTTGCATTTCCTTTCCTTTCATAAGTTCAATGTCCCCCCTTGTCATCAAAACTGAAAATAACTTATTATAATGAACATTTTCTAGTGTATCCAAATAATATTTAACATTCTCCTTCTAGGCTGGTTCACCTTCCCTTTCATGTAGATGACTTTCTAACATGAGTCAGAAAGTAAACCAATGTATTTCTTCTTCTTATTCAGCATAAGTCCCTCTGTAGCAGAACAAACCAGAAGCTAAACACTTTCATCTCTTGAGGTTGTTTAGCACAACAGGTGTTCATTAAAAGGCTGAGTCTTGCACCATATAATGTTTGGAGCAAGTTCGTTCATAAATAAATAACATACACAAATCGCATATGAATAGTCTCTTATCTGGGCATATTCATCATTACACTGCTCCATGAAGCATGTATGTTGTTTAGTTGCTAAGTCGTGTCTGACTCTTTTGTGACCCGCATGGACTACAGCCTGTCAGGCTCCCCTGTTCATGGGATTTCCCAGGCAAGAATACTGGAGTGGGTTGCTGTTTCCTACTTCAGGTTGTTATTTCCTACTTCTGACCCAGGGATCGAACCTGCATCTCCTGCATTGGCAGACAGATTCTTTACCACTGAGTCACTGGGAAAGCCTGAAGTATGTATAAAGTCAAAGTGAAGTCGCTCAGTCGTGTCCGACTCTTTGCGACCCCATGGACTGTAGCTTACCAGGCTTCTCAGTCCATGGGGTTTTCCAGGCAAGAGTACTGGAGTGGGGTGCCATTGCCTTCTCCAGGGGATCAAAGTATGTATACATTATCAGAAATCAGTGTTGTGTCCGTGCCCCTTCTCTGGGGTCTCTTCTTTGCCATGGTTTTGGTTTATACAGTATATCTTGTTTGTAGCTAGTGCAAAAAGCAATCGTTGTCATTTTCCATGAATCTTTTTAGCAACAGAAAGGATAAGAAAGGCACTTTTTCATTTAAAAGTTAAAGGAATCATCTGCGACATCAACTATGCTTCAATTAAATAAAAAATAAAAATCCCTGATTATGAGCCTAGTAGAAAAAAAAAATCATCTTATGTGTGCTTGCTTACCATTCATGGTGTCCCACAAAAATATAGTGTGTATATTCAGAACCCAAATATTTAAACATTTTGCTCACTTGTGTGTGGCATTAAGAAACAGCTAATGCTTTGGCAGTTAACCTATCATCTATAAAATTAGAGAAGTTTGAAATTGGAGTGGAGGGCAGACATGACTAACACTGTTTCTATTAAGAAGCCACAGCAGTAAGGGTAAGGGTTATGTACTTAAGTGAATAAATTAAAGAGAAAAATGACCAAATGCGGTGCTTCTCAACTGGGGAGATAAATCAGAATTATCTGCAAGCTTTTCAAAAGTCTTGCGCAGGTCCACCCTAAACTACCAAATCAGTGTTTACACTGTGATCAGAAAGAGAAGCACAGTTTGAAAAATCTTCCCAAGAAAATCCTTACACATGTTGGCCCCTTCCTTGTGTCTTTTTCAGAAACTAGGCCAGAAATGAGAGGATTTGTGTCCTTATTAATTATGATCTTGACATAGTCACTTAATAATATTTACCTCAAATCCTTCCTGTAAAAGCATCAGTATTCTCTAGATCACTTAGAGAACAAAATGAAACAATCAATAAGAAAACATGTTTGGTTCCAAATAGCACAGCATTCTTTTTTTATTTAAAAATACTAGTATTTTGAAGGACATGTTTTGTACCACTCTTTTGCACTGTGCTTTCTCTATATAAGGTACATAGTGTTCACTAATGAATATGATTTTAAAGGTTGTAAATAATAAAAAGTTCACTCAGGACTCAGTATGTTCCATATAACTTGAGTCACTTAAACACAGCTTGGCAATAAATAATAGACATCAGCTTGAAGGATTTTAACAAAATAAACTATGCCTTTGTGAAAGTGAAGGGCTTCCCTGATAGCTCAGTTGGTAAAGAATCTGCCTGCAATGCAGGAGACCTGGGTTCAATTCCTGGGTCAGGAAGATCCCCTGGAGAAGGGATAGACTACCCACTCCAGAATGCTTGGGCTTCCCTTGTGGCTCAGCTGGTTAAGAATCCACCTGCAATGTGGGAGACCTGGGTTCGATTCCTGGATTGAGAAGATCCCTTGGAGGAGGGAAAGGCTACCCTTTCTAGTATTCTGGCCTGGAGAATTCCGTGGTCTGTATAGTCTATGGGGTTGCAAAGAGTCGGACACGACTGAGCCACTTGCACTTTCACTTTTCACTTGTGAAAGTGAAGTATTTCACAATGATACATGCAGATAAGAGAGAAAATGAACAAGTGCTTATGTTTAGAATAGGGCATTTGATACATTAAGTTGGCTAGTGTTTCCAAAAGTAGTTAATAGCCTTTGGACATGAACAGGTGAATGGATAAAGAAGATGTAGTACACACACACACACCAGGCTCCTCCGTCCATGGGATTTGTCAGGCAAGAGTACTGGAGTGGGCTGCCATTGCCTTCTCCAATGGAATATTACTCGGCCATAAAAAAAGAATGAAATAATGCCATTTGCAGCAATGTGGATGGACCTAGCCAGACAAAGAAAGACAAATATCATGATATAGCTTATATGTGGAAATCTAAAAATATGATACAAATGAACTTCTTTACAAAACAGAAATAGTTTCACAGATGTAGAAAATCAGGTTATGGTTACCAAAGACGAAAGGAGGGGAGAGGAATAAATTAGGAGTTTGGGATCAAAATATACATACTACTATATATAAAACAGATAACCAACAAGGACCTACTGTATAACATGGGGAACTATACTCAATATTATATAACCACCTATAATGGAAAAGAATCTGAAAAAGAACATATATAACTGAATCACTTTGCTGTATACCAGAAAGTAACACAAAATTGTTAATCAACAATACTTATGAAAAAAAATTAGCCTTTGAAAGAAGAACATGAGAAATTCAGCTTCACGTGTTATTTCATGATTCAAAAATCTGAACTGATGGCACTCTTTTCTGATCTCATTCCTTACAGGTCTTTCACCTCTGCCTTCCTCTTCTCCATTGAAGTTCAAGTGACAATTGGATTTGGAGGGAGAATGATGACTGAGGAATGCCCTCTGGCTATCACAGTCCTGATTCTACAGAACATTGTGGGTTTAATCATCAATGCAGTTATGTTGGGCTGCATTTTCATGAAAACAGCCCAAGCTCACCGAAGGGCAGAAACCTTGATTTTCAGCCGCCATGCGGTAATCGCCGTCCGAAATGGCAAACTATGTTTCATGTTCCGCGTGGGGGACCTAAGGAAAAGCATGATCATCAGTGCCTCTGTGCGCATCCAAGTGGTCAAGAAAACCACGACCCCGGAAGGTGAGGTGGTACCTATTCACCAACTGGACATTCCTGTTGACAACCCACTTGAGAGTAATAACATTTTCCTGGTGGCCCCTCTGATCATCTGCCATGTGATTGACAAGCGCAGCCCCTTGTACGATATCTCGGCCACTGACCTGGCCAACCAAGACCTGGAGGTCATCGTGATTCTAGAAGGAGTGGTTGAAACTACTGGCATTACTACACAAGCTAGAACCTCCTACATCGCTGAGGAGATCCAGTGGGGCCATCGCTTCGTGTCCATCGTGACGGAGGAGGAAGGCGTGTACTCTGTGGATTACTCCAAATTCGGCAACACCGTGAAAGTAGCTGCTCCAAGGTGCAGTGCCCGAGAGCTGGACGAGAAGCCTTCCATCCTTATCCAGACCCTCCAGAAGAGTGAATTGTCCCACCAGAATTCTCTAAGGAAGCGCAATTCCATGAGAAGAAACAATTCCATGAGGAGGAACAATTCCATCCGCCGGAACAATTCTTCCCTCATGGTGCCCAAGGTGCAATTTATGACTCCAGAGGGAAATCAGAACACTTCCGAATCCTGACAGCAAGACAACCCCCAGAAAGTCTTTGATCTGCTGTTGAAGAGTTTCTGCAGGGCATGGACATTGCACTGGAGCTGAAACACAATAATTTGTCCTTGTTTATCTTATTACACTAAATGATATGCATATTCCAACAGCAGCACTTTCTGTGTCAATAAATGGTAACTCACAAGGTGGAGGGTTCCTGTCTTACACTTGCTTCACCCTTGCAATATCACCCTGTCACCCTAAGTGATAAGCTTAGGTTATGCAGAGGAAATGCTCTCATTTCTGTCCACTTGAAACACAGGAATTACACGAATAGTAATAGACCTTGAATATAAAAGTGGGTCAAGAAATGATACTGCTTGAAATGCTTAATGGGTGACATCACAGATGTCTGTTTCTATGGTTCACCCTGGAAAAGGGATAGAATGGGCAAGAGGACCCAAAACTGTGTTTTTCCTATCTCCCTTTCCCTCTCTTTTTAAAACTGCACCAGGTAAAAAGCTTGAGGCAAAAACTGCTTAGTTCCTTTTTGTTTTGTTTTGTTTATTTTGCTGATTAATTTTTAAATATTGGATTGTATTTGTTCCTCAAATTGTATATTATGAGGAGAAATAGTATTAGGAAAATTGCACTTAAATGTTAAGCAGGAACATCTGTGAAATTGGAAAACAACAACTGAGTTCAATTCTAATCATGTTCCTACATGAACATAATGGAATCTAACTAGAAACCAAAATTCCTATTCTGTTAAATCAGCTTATTGCAGTGTAAGGCTTGATGTTTCAAAGCTAGAAATCACCCCACAATATGATTGATGAATGAAAGTTCCTGTTAACTTCTCATTCAGGCTATTGAAAACATGAACAGAAACTTGCTAATTTATTTTTGGATTTCCCACAGAAAAACTGCTTAGTTCTAATCACTTCTAAGTGGATTCTGTTCATTCACTTGGTTCTTCACAGTGACCTCCAGAGGTTTCTTTGTCCCCTTCATGGCCACCTGTTGGCAGAACCAGGCAAAGAGCTTTGGAGAACAGCTAAGAACATTCCTGTCTCACTTAGGACTGAATTCCCCAAAAGGACATATACTTCTTTTGGCTTCTCACTTCTTAAGAGCCTCCATTATAGTGAATATTTTATTAAAATATTTTCTTGTATTCACTGTAGTTTTGCAGTTTCTCTTTCACAAAATTATCCCTAATGAAAGCTGAAGGAAAAAAAAAAACACTCATTTTTAGAGTCATATGAAAGAGACATCACACCATGTTGATACTCACCTCTGAGGGTCCCTCTCTTTGAGATTTGTTCTTCCAAAGGAACTATGTTTTTAAAATTTCATGTTGATTTCATTTCATTCCAAGTTTTGGAATGTTCTATGGGCTTCCCTGGTGGCTCAGATGACAAAGAATCTGCCTGTAACGTAGGAAACCTGGATTCGATCCCTGGGTTGAAAAGATTCCCCTGGAGAAGGAAATGGTGACCCACTTTGATCTTGCTTGAGAAATCCCATGGACAGAAGAGCCTGGCAGGCTACAGTCCATGGGGTTGCAAAAGAGTCAAACACAACTTAGCACCTAAATAACAACAAAGACTCATGCATCTTACCAGATGAATGGAAATTGTTTCTCAGGTTACCAAGTCAATCATTTCTAAAAAATTTTAACTACTCCTTTGAATCCAAGACTTGTATATCAAACAGGTACCTGAAGCTCCACTTGGATACCTGCTGCTGCTGCTGCTAAGTCACTTCAGTCGTGTCCGACTCTGTGAGACCCCAGAGACGGTAGCCCACGAGGCTCTCCCCGTCCCTGGGATTCTCTAGGCAAGAACACTGGAGTGGGTTGCCATTTCCTTCTCCAATGCATGAAAGTGAAAAGTGAAAGTGAAGTCGCTCAGTCGTGTCCGACTCTTCGCGACTCCATGGACTGCAGCCTAATACACATTTAAAAGTTACCATTTCTAAAACTAAAGGTTTCATTCCTACTAGCAAAATCTGCCCCCCTCCCACAGCCTTTCTTCCAGTTACTCAGGCCAAGACTGGGAGTCCTACTTTACACCTCTCTTTTACATCTCACATATTCTCCATTAGCAAAATTTCATCCAGAGTATGACAAGTTTTCTATAACTTTATTGCCTCCTTCAGTCCAGTCTGGGTACTCATCACTTAGTATATAGGGATGCAGTGTACCAGTTGCTAGTATATTGAAACATTTCTATAGTGTTTGCTAAAGAAAAATCTACCTTAATAAGACTTAGCCCACCAATGATTATGGAGTTGAATATCAGACCTCCTGGCAGTTCTGAGTTAGATACGGGTCCCCCATTCCTATCCCAGGGCGTTTGAACAGACCCAGGAGGCAACCGCCGCACCAGTAAGAACATGCCAAGTACTTGCCTGTTGCTCCATGCAGTGGCAGCTCCACGTTTGTAAATGTGACACGGGCTGCGGAGCAGGTAATGTCCTGACGTAAGTCAGTGAGGCTGAGATGCAGGATTTCTGAGGCCAGGTGAGCCCTAGCACCCAGGGGCAAATCAAGCAATGGAGTAGGAATGGTTTCCCCAGCCACCTTCCAGCTGCAACCAAAGACTGGTGCCAAGGACCTCATGGCCATCAATTTCATGGGGAAGTCAATGGAATAGTCTGGTGGGGCCCATATAGCAAGTCATGGCTCAGACGGGGACATCATTTAGCTAGTGATAGTCACATCAAACAAAAGGTCACATCAATTTCTAAAACTCCACAAATGTTTTAGAACATTGCAATGATTTCAGAAGCTATTTTTGTTGAAATATATTTAACTGGCTAGGCAGTTTCAAAACTACTTTGTTTTAGAAAATAAGATTCTTTATGTGTGTAAAAGTCACTCAGTAGTGTCCAACTCTTTGTGACCCCATGGACTATACAGTCCATGGACTTCTCCAGGCCAGAAAACTGGAATGGGTAGCCTTTCCCTTCTCCAGGGGATCTTCCCAACCCAGGGATCAAACACAGGTCTCCCACATAGCAGGTGGATTCTTTACCAGCTGAGCCACAGGGGCAGACCAAGCATACTGGAGTGAGTAGCCTATCCCTTGTCCAGTGGATCTTCCTGACCCAGGAATCAAACTGGGGTCTCTTACATTGCAGGTGGATTCTTTTATCAGCTGAGCTACCGGGGAAGCCCCCTTTATGTATGTGTGTGTATAATTTTGACTTATGTATTGAATTTAGACATTATTTGATATTAAATATTTAGATTCTTTACTTGCATCCTAGTCATCCTACAGCAGCCACGATATTCTTTTACGTCATATTACATCATGCCTCTGCTTAACACCCGCCTATGGCTTTCCATTTTTCTAAAAATGAAAATAGAAACTCTTCCCAGCACCCATAAGCCACTACATCTTATTGCTACCTCTTCCCCTGGAGCATTTCCACCCCACTGCAGTGGTCTTGCTGTTCTGTGAAACAGACCATACATACTTTCATATCTTGAGTTTACTTCTCTGGAACATTTCTCTAGAAAGCATTCTGGATCTCCCTCTTTGATTATTTAGGATCTCTGCTCTAGTACCATCTCATGAGACAGTGCAATATAGCGGTTAAGAAAAAGAGACTCTGCAGCCAGACTCTCTTGGTTTAAATTTCAACACTTATCATCTATGAGGTCTTGACAAAATTAATTTTTTGCACCTCATTTCCCCATATATAAAATCAGAATGATCATAATACCTACTGCATACGTTTTTGTCAGAACTAAGGGAACTAACGTGTATGCTGCTGCTGCTGCTGCTAAGTCGCTTCAGTTGTGTCTGACTCTGTGCGACCCCATAGATGGCAGCCCACCAGGCTCCCGCGTCCCTGGGATTCTCCAGGCAAGAACATTGGAGTGGGTTGCCATTTCCTTCTCCAATATGTATAAAGGACTTAAAATAGTTTAATTCATTCACAAAAGACAAAAGCTT
Source organism: Bubalus kerabau (assembly GCF_029407905.1). Classification (NCBI taxonomy): domain Eukaryota; kingdom Metazoa; phylum Chordata; class Mammalia; order Artiodactyla; family Bovidae; genus Bubalus; species Bubalus kerabau. The sequence continues at coordinate 33,449,028 of NC_073624.1, read as the reverse complement.
GAAATGAAGGACTGCCTTGAGATTATCTGGATTCTTAGTAAATGACTAATTCAAGGCATTATATTTTCTCAGGACAGAGGAAAAAAAATCTTTGCAACATGAATCTGATCTCTTAAAAATTCTGCAGCAGAGACTTTAAACCTGCCCAATTCAGTTACTTTTCCTGATTCTTGGATACCTACCTACTACCTGTCATCAAATAGTATTACGTGCAGAATACTACAACGTGTAAAGACAAACATTTTACATACAGAAGACGTTTCTGGTTTCTTGTATCTATCATTCATTTGTTCATTCACTAATATATATTGAACTTCTACCACCTCTGACATTCACCATCTGGCAAAAATGACTGTCTTTCTTTTCTTTATGGAGGAGTAGAGATTTATAAGCAGGGTAGATGCTGATTCTGTACCCAAGTACTCTGAGATGGAAAGTATCAGGAGAGAAAAACTGGCTTCGGCGTCAGAATTGGAAAAACCAAACCTGAGGCCTACCCTTGGTTACTGGGCAGGCGTGGAAAGACAATGGAAGATACAAAGCTTTCCACAGATAGCTTTGCAGGGAGCTGGGTAAGAAAAGAGAACACTGCTCAATCTTAGGACTATCATTTTTTCCTGCCCTAACTTATCCCAATCCCACAATTTTATTCAATTTCATCACTTTCCACTTGACTCAAGACTTTCTCTGAGTAAAAAAAATCCTCTTCCCCTAGATAGATTTCTAACTATCTTGCCAAGTGTTCTGACAGTCAAGTGTCTCAGAACCAGCAGTGACTTAAAGAAATGACCTCAGTTCCCAAAGTCTAACTCCCAGGGAAGTTGTTATGCATGCATGCTAAGTTGCTTCAGTTGTGTCCGACTCTGCGACCCTGTGAACTGTAGCCTCTCAGGCTCCTCTGTCTATGGGATTCTCCAGATTTGAATACTGGAGTGGGTTGCCATGCCCTCCTCCAGGGAATCTTCCCAACCCAGGGATTGAACCCACCTCTCTTATGTCTCCTCCTGCACTAGCGCCACCTGGGAAGGCCAGATGTTATCCACTTGGTAAACATGGGCACAGCTTCTCCCTGTCCATTGGTTGGAATCATTTTTTTATTGTTGCTCAAAGATTTGGCATTTGTGGAACAAAAAATTTCCTCACTGATAATAAAATAATTACAGATAAAGAAGAAAGAATGAAAAGATATCTCTTGGGATTCCCATCCTCAACTTTTGTCATCTTCACCACATCACAAGTAGAGGCAGAACTGAAAATCGTGTCTCCAAGGACCAATGCATTAAAATAACCATAACAAATCCTACAGGCTGTTTAAGAGGAAATCCAAGGGCCACGCTCTTCCCATGATCTTTATGCACAGTTCTCATCAATGGTGATGGGAATTCCCCATGGACCTAGGAAGGAAGTGACTCTAATTACACCCCCTTGATAATTTCCTGCACAGATTCAAGTTCACGAAAAATCTTAATCAGCCTTCAACTTCAGATCAAAATACTACCTCAGAACCTGATTTCATTTTAGGGTGTTTCACTCGTACTCATTTTCAACTGTGTTCCCAGTTCTCATGGAGATTCCGTTGGTTGTACTGTATGATACCCTCCCCCAACTCTAATACTCTCGGGTTATTTAATTGAAACTCTTACTTTTCACAGTGTTTATTTTAATCACTTGAGAAAACAAAAATGTTAAGGCTGAATTTCCACATACTATTGGACTACTTCAGTTTGTTTTGAATAAATATTGAAAAAGTGGAAAATAAAATAGTTACCTGTAAAGCTGAAGTTAAAATATACTTTTTACTGAAATTCTACATATTAGCAGATTTTTTGGGAGTTTTCAATTACTCGCCATTGACTATTGAAAAAAGTTTACATTTTTTAAGCATGATAGTCCAGGGTCTTTGCAGTTTGATTCCAACACACTTTACAATCTTGTTCCCTAAACACTTCAAATAGTACAGTGTGTAAAATACTACAGGGTATAACATAAATGCTTCAAGTTCACTATTTCACTCATATTCTGCCTCCCATACAAGTCTAAAGTCTCTGAGGTTGAAGCTCTGCTTTATCTACCAAAATTATTGCTTTTACAAAGCCTTCCCAAGTCCTTCATCTAAATTACTTCTTCATCTCTGTAATTTGTACCTTTGTTGATTGGTTATTTCATAATAACCGGCTGTATATCATATATAACTTTCTGATATCATATACACCTCTGCTCAGATTGTCTTTTCCCCAGACTATTTATCACAGTGCTTGCCTGAAATAGATGGCGAACAGCCTGATCATTATCTACTCTAAATCCTCTCTTCCTTTCTTTCACAGCAAACAGAGCTGTTCGGTTAGAGCTACCACATTTTCCTGCCTCTAATGCTGTTAGCTGTGGCCAAGGGCCTGATTTGGGGCCAATGGCCTGTGAATGGAAGTCAAATGGACCACTTTCCATTCTTGATTTTTAAAACCCTGATTTTAAAAACCCATTTCTGTACCTTCTTTCCCCTCCCATGGACCAGACACACATGTGGTAGAGACCAGAAGGGACCAGACTGATGATGTAAGAAAATGTAGTATATGTGAGTGGGTGTATGGGGGTGTGTGTGTAGGAATATTATTTTGCCATAACAAAAATGAAAAAAAGCAGAGTGGATGGACCTAGAGAGTATTATCCTTAGTGAAATAAATTAGAGAAAGACAAATACCCTGTGATATTACTTACATTTGGATTTGAAAGAAATACAGACGAATTATATGCAAAACAGAAACAGGTTCACAGATAACAGAAAACACACCAGGGTTTGCTGGTGAGGGGAGGGAGGAGGGTGCAGATTAGGGGTAGGGGATTAAGAAATACAAATCACACAGGAATTTCTTGACAGTCCAGTGGAGAGGCCTAAATGTTTTCACTGCGAGGGCCTGCATTTGATTCCCTGGTTGGGGAACTAAGATCCCACAAGGTGTGTAGTGAGGCCAAAGAGAAAAAAGAATGCAAACTACTATGTGTAACATAGGGCTTCCTTGGTGGCTCGGTGGTAAAGAACCTCCTTGCCAATGCAAGAGGTGTGGGTTTGATCCCTGGGTCAGGAAGATCGCCTGAAGAAGGAAATGGCAACCCACTCCAGTATTCTTGCCTGGGAAATCCCATGGACAGAGGAACCTGGCAGGCTACAGTCCATGGGGTCTCAAAGAGTCGGACATAACTAAGAGACTAAAAAACAACAACAACATAGACAACATAGATAAGCAACAAAGATTATTGTGCAGCACTGGGAATTACAGCCATTATTTTGTAATAACTTTTAATGGAGTATAATCTATAAAAATAGTGAATCATTATGCTGTACACGTGAAAACAATACAACATTGTAAATCAACTATGCATGTGTGCTAAGCCACATCAGTCATGTTCAACTCTTTGCAACCCTATGGACTGTAGCCTGCCAGGCTCCTCTGTCCATGGCAGTCTTCAGGCAAGAATACTAGAGTGGGCTGTCATTTCCTCCTCCAGGGGATCTTCCTGACCCAGAGATCGAAACCATGTCTCCTGTGGCTCCTGCATTGCAGGAAGATTCTTTACCACTGAGCCACCTGGGAAGCCCCAAATCAACTATACTTCAATTTTAAAAAGAAGAAGAAAATATGGAAATAACCTAGGACACTAAATGGTTTTGTGGGATAGAGATATATCAGTCTGGACTGTCTAGCTTTTAGGCAGTTACATAAGAAAGAAATATACATTTTATGTTAGTGTCATGTCAGTTTTTTAAGCTGTTTGTACATCTTGTTGCTAAACTACAGCTTAGCATTAGATCAAATGGGAAGGCAACGCACAGAATGCCAGAAGACATTTGTCATTCTCGTGTTCTACAAAAGATGCATATCTATAATCCAAAAGGAACTCTAGCAAATCCATAAGAAAAATACAGATAACCAAATAGAAATAATTGACAAATAGCATTAAAAAGTATGTCTTAAGGGTCCAAAATCCCAATACACGTATCAAAAGGTGCTCAATGTCACTAATGCAAATGCAAATTAAAACCATGATGCAATGCCATTTAATAACACCAGAATGGTTAATCCAAAAAGGATAAAAGCAAGTGTTGGGGAGGCTGAGAAACTCAAATGTACTACTAGTGAAAGGGTATATTGCCTCAATCATCTGGAAAGACTGTTTGACAGGGTCTTTAAAACAAAATATGACAGATTCTATGATCCAGCAATTCTACTTTGGGTATATACTTAAAAGGCTTGTATAGAATGTTTATAGTATCATTGTTACTATAGCCCCAAACTGGAAATCACCCAGATATTCATCTCTAATAAGGTGGATATGTGAATTACATTATAGTTATACAATGGAATACTGTAGAACAATGAGAATGAATCATTTACAACTTCTTACATTGGTAGATACTTCAAACACACTACTGAGAATTCAAGAGTTAAAAACAGGCAGCACAACTGTGTGGTGTTTACCAGTCAGGACATCATTTATCCTTGGAGGGCCAAGGGTAATAACTGGAACACAGCATGCGGAGGCTTTGAGGGTTCTGTTTCTTGAACTCTGTGCTAATTACTCGGGTGTAGTCACCTTGGAAAAACCCACTGAACTGTATATTATGACTTGTGAGTTATTTTATATGCACAGTTTTCAAAGAAAATTTAAAAGAATTTAAGCAAATAATATTTAAAGAGAGGAAAAGGAGTGGTAAAAAAATGAATCACTTAAAACTAATCAATTCATTAAACTACTTTTCTAATGGTGGTAAGTGTATTAAATTTTCCCATATTGATTATTAAGTGACCCCATAAAATTGATTACATTTAAAATGTAATAATCTGACAATTTTTAGATTTATATCTCATGTAGGAGCATAACTGTGATCATTCATTTAATGATTATTTTTTAGCGACCGTTCTGTGCCAGGCATTGTGTTAAATTCTGGGAATACAAATTATAAGTCAAGTCATCATAAGATGCCTAGGGACTAACAGATTAGGCTCAATTATATTATTGTACATGCAACATATAATGTAATAGCTATGTTACATATATAACACACATATATACATAATATAAAATGTATATAATTATATATAACATATATTTAGTGCATACATTATAACAATATAATCTATAACATTCATTTATATGTGTTATATATAGTGTTTAGTATATACATATTATTATATGTTATATATTAATATTTTATACCATGTATTATATATACAGAATCATATATAATTATAATATAACAACTGCTTATTTTACATAACGTATACTCCATACAGAGGGTGTGTGTGTGTATACTCAGTCATATGTGACTCTTTGCGAACCCATGAACTGCAGCACACCAGGCTTCCCTGTCTTTCACCACATCCTGGAGCTTGCTCAAACTCATGTCCATTGAGTCAGTGATGCCATCCAACCATCTCATTCTTTGTCGTTCCCTTCACCTTCTGCCTTCAATCTTTCCCAGCATCAGGGTCTTTTCCAATGAGTTGGCTCTTTGCATCAGGTGGCCAAGTATTGGAACGTCAGCTTTAGCATCAGTCCTTCCAATAAATAATCAGGACTGATTTTCTATAGGATTGACTGGTTTGATGTCTGTGCTGTCCAAGGGACTCTCAAGTCTTCTCTAGCATCACAGTTCAAAAGTATCAATTCTTTGGTGCTCAGCTTTCTTTATGGTCCAACTCTCACATCCGTACATGACTACTGGAAAAACCATAGCTTTGACTAAACAGACCTTTTCCAGCAAAGTAATGTCTCTGCTTTTTAATACACTGTCTAGGTTTGTCATAGCTTTTCTTCCAAGGAGTAAGCGTCTTTTAATTTCATGGCTGCAGTCACCATCTGCAGTGATTTTGGAGCCCAAGAAAATAAAGTCTGTCACTATTTCCATGGTTTCCCCATCTATTTGCCATGAAGTGATGGGACCAGATTCCATGATCTTAGTTTTTTGAATGTTGAGTTTTAAGCCAGCTTTTTCACTTTCATCACTTTCATCACCATCATCATGAGGTGAAGCTCTTTCACCTTCATCAAGAGGCTTTTTAGTACCTCTTCACTTTCTTCCATAAGGGTGGTGTCATCTGCATATCTGAGGTTATTGATATTTCTCCCGGCAATCTTAATTTCAGCTTGAGCTTTATCCAGCCCAGCATTTTGCATGATGTACTCTGCATAATGGCATCACCGACTCAATGGACATGGGTTTGGGTAGACTCAGGGAGTTGGTGATGGACAGGGAGGCCTGGTGTGCTACAGTTCATAGGGTCACAAAGAGTCAGACACGACTGATTGACTGAACTGGAACTGGAACCCTGCATATAAGTTAAATAAACAGGGTGGCAATATATAGCCCTGACACACTCCTTTCCCAATTTTGAACCAGTCTGTTGCTCCAGCCTATGCTCTACAGTAGAGGCCTTTGTTGGTTATCTATTTATATATATATATATATATATATATATATATATATATATATATAATATTGGAGAAGGCAATAGCAACCCACTCCAGTACTCTTTTTTTTTTAATTTTATTTTATTTTTAAACTTTACATAACTGTATTAGTTTTGCCAAATATCAAAATGAATCCGCCACAGGTATACATGTGTTCCCCATCCTGAACCCTCCTCCCTCCTCCCTCCCCATTCCATCCCTCTGGGTCATCCCAGTGCACCAGCCCCAAGCATCCAGTATCGTGCATCGAACCCCACTCCAGTACTCTTGCCTGGAAAATCCCATGGATGGAGGAGCCTGGTAGGCTGCAGTGCATGGGGTCGCTACAAGTCAGACACGACTGAGCGACTTCACTTTCATTTTTCACTTTCATGCATTGGAGAAGGAAATGGCAACCCACTCCAGTGTTCTTGCTTGGAGAATCCCAGGGACGGGGAAGCCTAGTGGGCTGCCATCTATGGGGTCGCACAGAGTCGGACATGACTGAAGCGACTTAGCAGCATTATATTTATTTAATATTAGCATATGTTTCTTAATCCTAAACTCCAATTTCAGCTGAGACCTGCAAGATGAGAAGTTGCCAGAGGAAAGGCAATGAGAAGGATGCAAGCCTGAGACAAGGCTTGTTCAGAGGAATAAGACAAAGGCCATATGCCTGAAGAGTGAACATTTGAAAAGTCAGAATACTACAGGCCTCCACTTTTACTCTAGAAACAATGGGGAGATATTGAAAGGATCTTGGCAGGGAACATCATGTAATTTATATATGGCTGGATGGCATCACTGACTCAATGGCTGTGAGTCTGAGTGAACTCCGGAAGTTGGTGATGGACAGGGAGGCCTGGCGTGCTGCGATTCATGGGATCGCAAAGAGTCGGACATGACTGAGCGACTAAACTGAACTGAACTGATATATTTATATTTAGAGTTTATTGTGGTAGCTGCTAGTAAAATGGGAAAGAAAGGGACATGCTAGAGAACAGCAAGAAGGAGTAAGATGAAGTCTTGATGGAGGAAATGAATGAGAAAAAGGACAGAAATTAAATTCAGAGATTAGGGTCATATTATGAAAACTTTTTATACACTTCATTAGGTTCTCACGGCAAGTATACTGGGGTGGTTTGCCATTCCCTCCTCTGGTGGATCACATTTTGTCAGAACTTAACACTATGACCCATTTGCCTTGGGTTGCCCTACACAGCATGGCTCACAGCTTCACTAAGTAATGCAAGCCCCTTTGCCACGACAAGGCAAATATGCAAATGATACCACTTTGATGGCAGAAAGCAAAAAGGAACTTTAGAACATCTTGATTAGGGTGAAGGAAGAGTGAAAAAGCCAGCTTAAAGCTAAATATTAAAAAAAATAAAAATAAAACTAAGATCATGGCATCTGGCCCCATTATTTCAATGCAAATAGAAGGGGAAAAGGTGGAAGCTGAACAGATTTCTTCTTCTCGTGCTCTAAAATCACTGCAGATGGTGACTGCAGCCATGAAATCAGAAGACAATTTCTTTTGTGGCAGGAAAGTTATGACAGTGTGTTGAAAAGCAGAGACATCACTCTGCCAACAAAGGTCTGTATGGTTTTCCCAGTGATCACACACAGAGCTGGACTGTAAAGAAGGCAGAGCGCCAAAGACTTGATGCCTTTGAACTGTGATGCTGGAGAAGACTCCTGAGAGTCCCTTGGACACTGAGGAGATCAAACCAGTCTTAAAGAAAATCAACCCTGAATACTCATTGGAAGGACTGATGCTGAAGCCGAAACTCCAGTATGTTGGTCGCCTGATGCTAAGAGCTAGTACCTGATGCTGGGAAAGATTGAGGGCAGAAGGAGAAGAGGGCAGCAGAGAATGAGATGGCTGAATGGCATCACTGATGCAATGGACATGAATGTGGGCAAACTCTGGGAGATGGTGAGGGACAGGAAGGCCTGGCGTGCTGCAGTCCATGGGGTCCCAAAGAGTCGGACACAACTGGGTGACTGAACGATAACAACATGAAGACTTTTAGTGTTGGGGTGGGGAGTATGGATTTAATTTATAAGGAAAGAAAAAGTTTAAATCAAGGATATGATTGTGGTTTCACTTCATGAAAATGATTTTATTAACAATGTGTTGGACAGTCCTGAGAACAGAGAGGCATGAAGATCAAATTGGAGGTAATTGTGTGAAGTGAAAAGTGAAAGCTACACAGGTAATGAGGAGTTTGACGAGGATGAGAGTAAGGAGAGTACAAAAAAAACAGACATGCATGCACAGAACACTGTGGGAGAGGAAATCTTTAAAATTTGGAAATTTATGGATGAGAAAACAATCCCCTATTGATGAGTAGGGGATCAAAGAGTAATTATGCTTTATGTTGGGTTTTTCATCAACCAAAAAATGGATGATAAGGGACAAATGTGTGTGTGTGTGTGTGGCACCTGCATAGACAACTCAGATGACACCTCAGAAATGTATAGTCCTGCCAGAGGAGAGAAGAAAGAATGCCTAAGTAGAGAGAGAAAGAAAATATGCTAAACTTCAGAGAGACAAGAAGAGGGAAAATTCTGTGGAAAAAAAATATACAAGAAAGGGAAGAGAAAAACCTGGAAAATTTATCACAGAAACTCCAAAATAAGAGAACTCTCCAAAGGAAAGGAAATATCAATAGTATTAAAGTGACAGAGAAAACAAATCTCTTGCATCATTATGGCCACTTTTCAAATCTTATTTTCACTTCAGTCGCTCAGTCGTGTCCAACTCTTTGTGACCCCATGAACCGCAGCACACCAGGCCTCCCTGTCCATCACTAGCTGCTGGAGTATACCCAAACCCATGTCCATTGAGTCGGTGATGCCATCCAACCATCTCATCCTCTGTTGTCCCCTTCTTTTTAAGACAATTTAATATCCTGACTTGATTCAGCTGCATATGAGTCAAGAAGTGTCCTAGTCATGCTTCATCAGAGGTTACATATAGGTGCTGACAAACTTGTCAAACGTAGAAATTCCACGTTTTATCAGTTGGTTGCACATCAGTGGACAAGGACAGTTCTTGGTGCTTCTCAGCTATTGAAGCATTTGTTACAGTTCAGACCCTAAAAGTCCTGTTCCAAGGTATCCTCCAGTTCCCGTAGCCTCAGACTCCTTGGCTTTGCTCATGCATTACTCATTTAGCAAAGACTCTAACCTTGGTGAAGATATACAGGATGTGCACGAAACAGATTAATTATCCTGTCCTATGTTTTAGTTGTTCAGTATCTATGTGCTAAGTCGGTTCCGTCTTGTCCAACTCTTTGTGACCCTATGGACTGTAGCCTGCCCAGGCACTTCAGATTCTCCAGGCAAGAATACTGGACTGGGTTGCCATGCGCCTCCTCCAGGTGATCCTCCAGATCCAGGGATCAAACCTGCATCTCTTCTTTCTCTTGCATTGGCAGGAGGGTTCTTTACCACTAGCACCACCTGGGAAGCCTAAGAGTATTAGGTGGGCATTTTTCTAAATCCTTCTCCTCACCATAAACCTAGGTTGATAATCCAGGACTCTTTTTTTCATTTTTTAAAAATTCACTTTTAATTGGGTTATAATTGCTTTGCCATGTCGTGATCCAGAACTCTTGTAGCTGATCCAAGTACTGGTCCCATTAGCACCCTACCGTATTCCATCTTCAGTTCACATTTTTTTTTAATTTTTTACATTTTTTTAAAGATGGTCACTTGGCCCAGGGTCCTACTGAGATGTTGGCTTTGCACTTTTGTTCATGCCCTCTCTACTCTGTGTCTATTCATTCCCCTAAAGCAAAGGAATCTTCATCCACTTCCAAATCCTCAATTATTTTATGACTCGGGAATCTGAGCCTGCATCACATCATTTTCACATCCTTATATTTAAACACTTTAAGTGCTTTCTAGTAGGGCAGGCATAGGAGAGCTTAGAAATGTTGAGTTATTTCTCATATGCCATAGAAGAATGAAGAATTATAGATTCTTAAGTAGTGCCCATTCACCTCAACTAGAGAAAGCCTGAGTGCAGCAACAAAGACCCTGTGCAGCCAAAATAAATACATAAATTTTCTTAAAAAGAAGAATTGTAGATTCTTAAGATGTTAAGATTACAAGGAAAAAAAAAAGATTACAAGGAAATTCTGAGGTTATGTAAGGCAACACTCTTCATTTTGTGAGTGAGCATCCAAAAGGCAGTGTTGTTTAAAAGAAAGTTGAATCAATTTGCCTGCTTCTCAGTATCCTTCCACTGTACAATATAGTTGTTTGGGGGGAAAAGGGCAGAAATATTAAAGCCACACCATATCTATTACAATTACATGTATCACGTATAGTACACAATTGATATCATGTCATATATATGAAGTGATTTTAACTGTTAGTTGCTATATTTTTAAACTGGCTTGAAAGGCTTTCCCAATTTTCTGTATGATAAGTGAATGGTGCTACTTTGTTTCAATGTGCATTGAAATCAGACCACTCAAACAATGCTTACAGAAAGTACTTGCTTCTCCTGTTTCGATGCTTAGTGACCCAAGTTGAAGGTGAGAGGGCAATTGAGTCACCCAGAATCTGGGAAAAGAAGCTTCTCTATTGCATCTGCCAAAAGGGAGACTCCATTTTAGTTAATAAGAAGTCTGCATTAATTCAACATTTGGATGAGGTCCAAAGTCAGTTGCAGTAAATCTCGATAACTACTGCTCATTTCAAGCCAGAACCAGGCAGTTTGTTTATTTTAAACGTTTGCTCGATGGGTTACTCCCCTGGGAAAATGACCTTATTTTCATCTCAGGCCCAAGGGAAGCTTCTTACACTGTGGAATCTTCTTCTAGAACATGTCTGGAAAGATGAAAGTTATAGCTTATATTCAGCATCATAGGGTTCACTTCATTAACAAAGTTTTTTTTTTATTTTTAAAAATAAAAGTAGGACGACTGATAATATTGAAACCCTTCCTACTCCCTGCCCCCACCTCCAGTCTGAAATCAGACTAGAGAACTGCTAAATGGGATTCCCAGGTAGTGCTAGTGGTAAAGAACTAGCCTGCCAACGTAGAAGACTAAGACATTCGGGTTCCATACTTGGGTCGGGAAGATCCCCTGGAGGAAGGCATGGCAACCCACTCCAGGATTCTTGCCTGGAGCATCCCACGGACAGAGGAACCTGGCTGGCTACAGTCCATGGAGTCGCAAAGAGTCAGACATAACTGAAGCAATTTATCACACTTGCACACAAATACCATCTACACTAGGGCATTCTCTTTACTTTCAGTGCCTCAGAGGGACTAAGATCAGCTTTAAAAGTACTCTTATGGGTAAAGTCAAAGGAAACCCCAGAGGTGACAGAGGTACCAACCCTGTAAAGCGAAAGCAAACTCAAAGATTTCTATGGACCATGGGTGGGTGTGAAGCAATGTGACAGGTGAACTAACTGCAAAAGACACCAGCTTCCAGAATGGGCAGGAAATGAGTTTGGAATGATCTTGTGTAAATGTGAGATGTGTTACTCTAGAATTCTCCCTCCTCTCCATCTTCTCCCTCCTTCTTCCGCCTCCCATGCCTCCTTCCCTTTCCCACTTTCTTCCCCTTCCCCACCTCTTTTTCTTCATCTCTGTCTACAAAATTACCAGCTAAGCAGGTGTTTGCTGCACTTGCCTTTGGTTAGGAACCAGGTCTCTCTTGCCTATTCATCTAAGTTATAAATGCCCCTTGGAAGATAACAGCTTATGTTACATCAGTCACTAACACAACTCTGTGCCTTGGTTAATTTTTTGACTTTTCTTAAACACCAAGCTGAGAAAAGAAAACTGCAGAAAAGGAGCTTTGTACTTGGAAGTAAAACACCATAAGCACAACTCTGGAGCATCTGTCTTCACCTTCTTAAAAGGTTGAATAGGAAAGCTATACAAACATAGATGTAAGCCATGTTCTCAGCATCCTCAGAAATCCTTGGGTCTGGAGAGAGGGGGTGATGGAGCGAGGGAGGGAAGGGAAAAACAAGATGACAAAAGAAAAAGAGAAAAGAGTAAATAACATAGTGGTGAAAAGACTGGATCACCATCTCACTTAGAACACCAAGCCATCAAGTTTACACCTTGTCAAAAATCACTCCATTTCTGGAGCCAGACTTCCACTGCATGCTCAGTCACTCAGTTGTGTCTGACTCTTTGCAGTGTTTTGAACTGTAGCCCACCAGGCTCCTCTGTCCATTGGATTTTCCAGGCAAGAATACTGGAGTGGGTTGTCATTTCCTCCTCCCAGGGGATCTTCTCAACTCAGGGGTTGAACCCAGGTCTCCTGTGTCTCCTGTAGTCTCTGCAATACAGCCTCTGCACATACATACAGCCTCTGTACATACATATAGCCTCTGCACATACACACAGCCTCTGCACGTACATACAGCCTCTACACATTCAGCCTCTGCACATACATACAGTCTCTGCAAATACAGCTTCTGCACATACATATAGTCTCTGCACATACACACAGCCTCTGCACATACATACAGCCTCTACACATTCAGCCTTTGCACATACATACAGTCTCTGCAAATACAGCCTCTGCACACACTGTCTTGTCCTCCATCTGAGGTCAAAAAAAATCATTTTGACCAGGATGCTTACCAAAGATACATTGAGACTAGACACCTTGTCCAGAAACATGGTGAAAACAGGCTCCTAGTGACAATTTCAAGATGCCTCAGTGTGTCAGGTAAAGCAAAGTAGGCTGGTGAATGGCAGCCTGTGCAAGATAAAATCTGTCAATATGCCAGGCCAACCCTGCTTCTTCTGCTGGTGTCTATTACAAGCCAGAAGCAGAAAAGGAGAATGGAAAACGAGAAGTGACCCCATAAAGCTCTGTGTCCAAATTCATAGACTAACCTTCCTAATCACTCTTCAGATACCCTAGACACAAAGTCTATACAAACAAACAAACCCCCCAGATATAAATATTAATAGGAAATTTTTTTCTAGTACTCCATTCTCTCAGAACATTTACTCAAGACATCTTGGTTAGAATAATAATCAGGAATTAAAAACAAGTATAAGTCCCTTCTTCGCATAATCAAAAAGTTTCCCATAAAAAAATGCACTACCTCTCCAGCAATATTGGGATATGCTGAAAAGGAGATAGTGTTTTCTTGGCGGAAAAGATTTTCAAAAACAAGGGTTGTCCTCCTTCATGTTCTATATTCACAGCATTCAGTGTGAGCTTTATTACATTCAAGGCATTAATAAAAAAATAGTGCATCATAAAAATAGCTTCTTCAGTACGCTACCCATATTTTTTCAGGGTCTAGGCAAACCGCTTAATGACCTATGATTTGCCCACTAGTAACTGAGATACCAAATAAACTTTGGCAAGGATCTAACCAGGAATCTATTGCTGAAGCCATAATTGTTTCCATGTTTAAAGTAATGGTAGAAGACAGCCTATATTGGTTTTAAATTTCATAATGCTTGAAAAATAACTCAATAAAAAATTTGCATTTAAGCCATTGTTTAAAAACACTTTGCAGTTGTAAATTTTATGCGAGAGAGGTTTTCCCAAATGGGTAGAAATTATAGCATAATATAGAAAATACTGGCTAGCAACTTCACTTGTGGTTTCCCATATGTAAAGAGAACAGATAAATGTGCTGGGAAGACACCATGCTAAGACTCTAGTGTTAACAATATCGGTTTAGGTTCCTCAGAGAGGCACAAGCAGCAGGTGGCAATGAAGCTCCCATGGTAGTATATTCAATCTTAAGAAAAATAAACTTGTAATATCAGGGATTTAAAAAACAAATTAATTTGAGATAACCATTCATTATACAAAAGACAAGCCCATATAGTGACCTAAGCAAGATGAGAAACTAAAAAGATCCAGGCCCTCCTTCCTTCACAGAAACAGAGTTAACAATGATATCAGACCAGAATACTTATGTGACAACTCTAGAGACCAGTTGAGAAGCTACACCATTCAAACCAGTGTAAACCAAGAAGGAATTTCAGGGAAATGGGTAGGCTGAGAATTTTGTCAGTTTTGCACGTCAGTCCATGCCTCTCCCACTACGCGGCATAATGCTACTGAAGTGCAACTGTGAGAAAGCCTCCCGTAATGGGACTTCCCTCCTCTCTCTGGACAGAAACAAAAGAGGAGGCCAAGCATCCAGTGTTCAAGCTTGTCTGGAGGCTACCCGAGAGACTGGTTTCTGTCTCTCCTGACTCCAAATGCTAACTGGACCGGTGGCATAATTTGGAAGATGCTGAAAATAGGCCAGAAACTAGTCACATTAGAACTACAGTTCCACATGCAAATACCAAGAAGAATAAGAGATCAGAAAATGTTTGAAAGGTCCTGGATCCTCTAGCCAGGGTGATTGGTGAAGGTCTTCTCCTCTAGAAAGCCACTATGCAAAAATTAGGTGAATCAGGTCTTTTTTTTTTTCCCCCAAATGCCCAAATCTCAGCAAAAGATTAACAGGAACACAAATAAACAGGAAACCCTGGCTCCATTAATGGAACCAAATAAAACTCTATGAACTAAATCTAAAAAGATGCAGATCTTTGAGCTGCCTGAAAATGAATTTAAAATAATTGTCAAAATAATGTTCAATGAACTAAAAGGGAATATAGATACACAGTGGGAAAAAAATCAGGAAAATTATGTATAAACAAAATAAGAATATCAATAAAGAGATAGAAACTACTAAAAAGAATCAAAGGGAAATTTTGTAGCAGAAAACACACACACACACACACACACAATTGGGGTGGAATATTCACCAAAAAGTTTTAACATCAAACTTACCAACCAGAAGAAAGAATTAGTGAACTTGAAGAAAAGTCATTGAAATCATCAAGTCAGGAGCAAAAAGAAAAAAAAAGAAGAAAAGTGGAAAGCGCCTACAGGACTCATGAGACACTATCAAGTGACCAGTGTATGAATTATAGGACTCCTAGAAGGATAAGAGAGGAAATGGCAGAGAACTTATTTGAAGAAATAGTGACTGAAAACTTCACAAATCTAAGGGGAAAAAATAAACATAGAAATTCAAGAAGCTTAGGAAAAAGCAGAATCTTAAAAACAGCAACATAAGCAACTTGTCACAGAAAAGGGAATGTCCATATAATTACCAGTGGATTTGTTAGCAGTATTTTTGCAGGCCAGAGGCAGTGGGATAATGTGTTCAAAGTGCTGAATTTAAAAAATCTGTCAACCAAGAATACTGTATCTAGAAAAACTATACTTCAAAAATAAACAAGCTAAGATTTTCCCAGATAAGCAAAAGCTGAAGAGATTCCTTAACACTAGACCTGCTCTAAAAAAAAGAAAAAAAAAAAAGAAAAGCTAAAGGGAATCCTTCTAGTTGAAACAAAAGATAGGTAGACAGCTACATAAAGCCACATGAAAATATAAAGTTTTCTGGTAAATTAAATATACATTTTGGTGCATAGAATTTAAATGACAAAATCACAAAAAGCAGCTCTAACTACAAAAAAATCAACTATGTCAATTGGTATACAATAAATAAAGATGTAATTTGTGACACCAATAAAATTGTCAGGGAGTAGAGAAAAACATTCTAAACCCCAAAATAACACCCTGGAAAAAATTAAAAAGATTAGAGCAGAGATAATAGAAAATAGAAAAAAAAATCAATGAAGCTAATAAAAATTTTTTTGTCTGTTAAATTCATAAACCCTCAGCTAGATTAATGTCAGAGAATAAGAGAGAGAGAGGAGACTAAACAGTTAAAATCAGGACCAAAAGAAAGGACATTATACATATGCAGGGAAACCACAACTCTTCTGCTTTTAGGTAATCACAGAGTAAATAGTTCAGAACTACCTTCTTGCTGAGAACAAGAAAAAATTGGGAAAGCATTTTTAAAACTGTCTGAAAGCAATAGAGGGTTAATAAGCTAGTAAAGAATGATGAGACAAAATCCATAGAAAGATAAAGGTTTAAAAAGGTGAGCTAGGACCACTTTTCTTCTGCAGGAATTCTTAAATTCTATGCAGGTAGTGATAACACAATGACACACTAGGAAATAATATGAGTTAACCAGCAGAAACAACAGACAGTAGAAACAGACTAACAAAAAGCTCCAGATATTGGAGTTATCAGAGAGGTGCTTTAAAACAACACTCACTAGATTCAAGGAAATGATGAGATTAAAAATTTTGGCAGTGAACTGAAAATAGGCATATTTATATAATAGATTAGGGCTTCCCAGGTGGCACTAGTGGTAAAGAACCCACCTGCCAATGCAAGAGACATAGGAGACATGGGTTCGATCCCTGGGTGGGGAAGCCCCCTGGAGGAGGGCATGGCAACCCACTCCAGAATTCTTGCCTGGAGAATCCCATAGACAGAGGAGTCTGGCAGGCTACAGTCCATAGGGTCACACAGAGTCAGACACAACTTAAGCAACTTAGAACTCAAAGAGTATAGCAGCAGGTGTGGGAAGAGTGAGATAATTAGTGAACTGAGAGATCAAAATTCACAAATCCATAATGAAACATGAAGAGACAAATGGGTATTAAACCTAAAAGAGAAACTACAAGACAGAGGAAAGAGTAACAGTCTAACAAGTAATAATACTTGTGCTTGGAGTTCCAGAGAGAGATAGAAGAAAATGGTCAAAGGCAATGTTTGAGGAGATAGTGGCTGGGAGCATCTCGAAATTAATAAAACCACAGATTCTAGAATCCCTTACATAGTCAACCAGAGAAGTAATTAATCAACTTTCCAAGGACAAATTTGTGAAATGTAAGCATACTTTGGGAAATATTATCTGTAGAACTGAAATAATACCCCTTCACAGGATCGTTGTATGGTCAAATGTGGTAACATATATGCACACCATAAATAAGTTCATTGTTATTTTGACTATTTTATTTTAATAGTCTGAACTCTTTCATTTACTGAGCTAAAAAATCTTGTAAAGGCCTTTATTTCATACGTCTTGAAAATACTAGGTTACATACCCACCTAACTTATAGATTCGACTCATGTAACAATACCCATTATAATACATGAGTTTCACGTTAATTATTCTCCCTCTTGGGGTTCCAGGTGGCTCAGAGGTAAAGGATCGGCCTGTCAATGCAGGAGATACTAGAGACACACATTCGATTCCAGGTCAGGAAGATCCCCTGGAGGAGGAAATGGCAACCCACTCCAGTATTCTTGCCTGGATAACTCCATGGCCAGAGGAGCCTGGCAGGGCTACAGCCCGTGGGGTCGCAAAGAGTTGGACACGACTGAGTACACACAAACACATTCTCCCTCTTAGCCTTTGTAATTTTTGAGTGTAATATTTATCAATCTTAAAAAGTTGCTGGAATGATTTGGAATTACTAGAGCCAAGTGTGGTTTTTCTGGCATCAAGGATGGAATGTGGAAGAAAACCAGCAAACTAAACCAAAACCTGAAATTCAATAGTCCTTCGATGACTGTGGTATGGGATCAATATTGGTTTATATGCTTGTGAAGATAAAGATCATGAAAACTCCATGGTTTATGTGATGCCCAAATAAATCTTTTTTAAAAATCCATATCCTTTTCTTAAAAACCACTGTAAGATAATTACTGAACATTTATAATGCCAGGGAGTTGGGAAAGCAGAAAACTTGAAACTCATAAACATTTTAATGATCTAATAAGAGTTATTTTCACCTACAGCTATTGATCAAACTCCAGGAGAAGAGAGATTATTCAGCCAAGTTTACTATCCTCACATGACCTATGTTGGCTGTTTATCTTTTTTGCCCTCTGTTGAAATTCAAATCAAGACTTTCATGTTAAAATAGGAGGATAATTTACTGAGTGAATAAAGGAATTGACTTGCAGAGCCAAACGAACAAGAAAGCATCACAAACATTTTGGTTTTTTCTGGGATGTTTACTTTCAAAATCATAGATATATGTACGTTAATAAGAAATTATTTAACCAATAGCAAATCATCGACCCAAAGTTTCACTGTCATAGTTGCTTGCACTCACTACAGAAAGATACAATTTTCTCTCCACATCAGATGTCATGACAATGTTTTCATCCGGGGCCAAGTTTTCAAAAATGAAATACAACAACCAGGAAAGTAAACAACTATTATTATAACTATAGAAAATTAATACACTTTAATTGGAGTCAAATAAATTTTAAATTAATTTGTTTAGCAAATATGTATTTGGGAATCAACTACAGAAAGACAAGGACCAGAGAAAAAGATGAGAAGATACAGAGCAAACTTGAAGGGTTGTACTCTAGAGGTCAGCACCCATGCAACCCACAATTACAGGGTTGTTCAGTAGCTAAGATGCACAGTTTTCGCATAAGATATTATGGAACCATAGATACAGGTATTTCTAAGTATTCTTGGCGAAATCCACAGAGAGTACAGAGAGGTCCACCAAAAAATTGAGAGTGAGGAAAAGGGGGCAGCATTCTAGTCTGTAAGAATAGTTTGTACAAGTGAATTATATTAAATGCTTAAGCATAAAAATAACGACAAGGGGAAAGTAGTCAGTCAGTCGGTTCAGTCACACAGTCGTGTCCGACTATTTGCGACCCCATGAATCACAGCACGCCAGGCCTCCCTGTCCATCACCAACTCCCGGAGTTTACTCAGACTCACGTCCATCGAGTCAGTGATGCCATCCAGCCATCTCATCCTCTGTCGTCCCCTTCTCCTCCTGTCCCCAATCCCTCCCAGCATCAGAGTCTTTTCCAATGAGTCAGCTCTTCGCATGAGGTGGCCAAAGTACTGGAGTTTCAGTTTTAGCATCTTTCCTTCCAAAGAAATCCCAGGGCTGATCTCCTTCAGAATGGACTGGTTGGATCTCCTTGCAGTCCAAGGGACTCTCAAGAGTCTTCTCCAACACCACAGTTCAAAAGCATCAGTTCTTCGGTGCTCAGCCTTCTTCACAGTCCAACTCTCACATCCATACACGACCACAGGAAAAGTAGTAAATGAGATTAATTAGGTAACTGGAGGGCTTCCCTGATAGTTGAGCTAGTAAAGAATCTGCCTGCAATGCAGGAGACCTGGGTCGAGTAGATCCCATGGAGAAGGGATAGGCTACCCATTCCAGTATTCTTGGGCTTTCCTGAAGGCTCAGACCACAAAGAATCCGCCTGCAATGCAGGAGACCTGGGTTTGATCCCTCGATTGGGAAGATCCCCTGGAGGAGGGCATGGCAACCCACTCCAGTATTCTTGCCTGAAGAATCCCTACGGATAGAGGGGCCTGGCGGTCTGCAGTCCATGGGGTCACAAAGAGTCAAACACAATTGAGCAATTAAGCACAACACTGCACAGATATTCAGGGACTAGATATTGAAGGAGTTGAGACTTCAACCAAGAGGCCAGTTGTTTTCGAAAGAAACCAGTGGTTCCCCAAACCACTCCACTCTGTGGAGTCCAAGAGGAGACCTAGTAGATGGCCCTGCAGACCAGGCCTCTTTGAGTAAAATGATGTCATTTTATATATTGAGGATTCCAGCAACATTTTAATTGAAAATCACTGCTGAAAGCGATAGGAGCTACAAAGGACAGTTACCCAGGTTTTCTCAAGAACTGAACTAATTAAAATATATTTCACAGAATTAGTTTCAAATTGTTTCAATATATTCCTGTTTTAAAAGCCATATAATTCATTTTAAAAAGACAAGGTAAAATGACAAGAAACAGGCAGGGACCCAGAAGATGACTGAGAACACCAGCTGAATTCTAATAATCTGCATTTTGCTGTGTTAGATCATCTTTAAGTGAGTTGGCAACACACTTAATATGACACACATCATCTGTTCCATTGAAAGTTGCCGTGTCTGACAATCACAGATATAAATGAGAGCTCGGTTTAGTGATGATACCTTTATATCTTATAGTTCTTAAATATCCTTCAACATATAGGAAGAATAAAGAAGTTATTAACAGCAGACTATCCTACCTTTAGGTATAATAATTCTAAATTCCACCCACTCCAGTACTGTTGCCTGGAAAAGGTCTGTGGACCCTGGCAGGCTACAGCCCATGGGGTCACAAAGAGTCGACACAACTGAGCAGCTGAGCACAGACAAGGGCCCACCTTAATCCAGATTGAGCTCATCTCAAAATCCACAATCACATGTACAAAGATTGTTTTTCCAAATCAGGTCCTCTTTGTAGGTTCTGGGGGTTACAAGTTGGGCATACCTTTGGGGGCAGCTATTAAACCTGCTGCAGTCTGGTAAGAAAAAAAAAAATTCCAAATATTGTGTGAAATTGATCAACATGACCTTTAACAAAACTAGATTCTCACTTAAACAACAGAAGTTCCAATACTTGAGGGTATCCCAGGCATTAATCATTAAACAAAATCAATAGGGAGAGATAGCAACTGCTTATCCCGTGCTAACTATACCATGAAGACACTCTTTGTTAAAATGTAGTTGGTGTGAAATTAACTTTCAAAACCCTTAAACCAAGCAAAGTATTTCTAAAATATTCTTTATTATAAAATATGATTCCCAGAATGGTTCCCATTTGGTTATTTTGAGAAGCTGTGATTTTAAACAAAAATCTACATATAAATCTCAAAATTAATTGTGCTATTATTGATGAAAATATAGAAACTAGAACAACCACATGGAAGACTGTCTAGACAAGAATGCTGAGGCTTACGACTGAAATAATTTATTATTTGCTCAAAGCCAGCAGTATGCTTAGCATGAGGCAAGACAGCCAGAGAACAGGATCCTCGCCATTGGTCTCACAACTTAAGCCAGACACACAACCAACCAAATCATAAATCACAACAGCTAAAAAATGGTGTAAATTTCACAGGCGTGAATTCTGGTGTTGATACACTTTCTTGGCAATAGATACCAGAAATAATCATCATAAAGATTGTCAATGCATGTTATTAATCCAGTCCCATAATCGGCTACCTGACTGAATTATAAAAGCAGATTTTTGACATTTACACGCAAGCATGGGAATGCATATTTTTAGCAGCAGCACTTATAAAACATTTTATTACATGATGATATGCAAACAAATCATACTTCAGGTCCTTCACTTCTTCTTGTGTGTACATTCATCTGTTCCCACTTTCTGTTCTTTCTTACCTTCATGATCAGTGGTCTTTTTTAATAAATAGGAGGGAGCAGTAAGCCAATAAGATTAATTTTTTCCCTGCTTTTTTTTTTCTCTTAGGGTAAATTTTTTATATCCAGTCATATGGATATTAATATCACTGTGGCTCAAGACATCAGAAAAGCAAGAACCAGGGACATCCCTGGAGGTTCAGTGATTAAAAATCCACCTTGCAAGGCAGGGGATGTGGTTCAAGCACTAGTCCAGAGACTAAGATCCCACATGCCCTAGAGCAACTAAGCCCACATGTCACAACTGCTGAGCCTGCTTGCTCTGGAACCTGAGTGCCACAACTAGAGAGGCTGCATGCTGCAACAAAAGATCTCACATGATGCAACTAAGATCCCATGTGCCGTGGCCAAATAAATACACATTTTTAAAAAGAAAGAAAAGCAAGAACATCAAATATTTTCCCTGTTGTCACCTTTCCAAAGAGTGACCAAAATCTTGATAAATAGCTTTGAGATTAGAAACCTACACTTGGGGACAATTTGCAAAATTTCTGTCTTTATCCTTCTGTAGAAATTAGGTGATATTTAGGTTTTGACTATCATAGAACACCTTTGGACCTCTGTTTCCTCACCTGTAAAATGGGAGTTGGTATGCATTCGATAGGGCTTCCCTGGTGGCTCAGAGGATAAAGCGTCTGCCTGCAATGCAGGATACCTGGGTTCGATCCCTGGGTTGGGAAGATCCCCTGGAGAAGGAAATGGCAATGCACTCCAGTATTCTTGCCTGGAGAATCCCATGGAGAGAGGAGCCTGGTGGGCTACAGTCCACGGGGTCGCAAAGAGTCAGACACGACTGAGCGACTTCACACACACATGCATTCGATAAAAGGGAAAAGGAGGTTGGGCTCATAAAGATGAGTTTGGGGGGATGATGTGGGAAGGAGAGTCATTTTTTTTCCTCTTAGCAATGGAGACCCTCAACAAAAGACAAAAGAGCTCATAACTGCTGTGGTCATGACGCAATTCCACAGCACCTGGTGTCATCATGGCCACTCAAGGCCACTGTGGCATGTACTTGAGATGGATCCCCTGAGTCCTTGGTCCCATCCTGCCCACACAACATGCTTTTATTTTGCCCTCTTTGTACCCAACTCTGGGCCTCAGCAGTGAACTCTATTCCTTCCCTGACTCTCATCTTTCCTGCCGGTCGTTTCATTTCAGTCCATTGCAGGTACTTCCGCTCACATCACTTCACATGACTAGCTAGTCCACAGTAACCACACTGCCATCTTACTGTGGCCCTTGGCACGGATCAGTCTACATTACCAGACTACTACCAAGACACACACAGCATTTATTTTTTCATAACGTCAAGCAAAATCATAACATGGATTCTACTGTCAAGTAAGTGAGTTGAATCCAGAGGTTAAAGTTGTTGTTAATTACCTAGAAACTTGCCTTCTGTATTTCACAAGGAAGAGAACACAATTCAGAGAAAGAAAAAAGCCAACAGTTCATAGTATGTGCATTACAATAGTGCGCTAAATCTCTTCTACTGTTTCCCGAGTTATACAGTTCATTTTCATTGGCTCACATAAACACTCAATGCTGTTAAAGTTAGCAGTGTGACCAGCACCAGGCTAAAAGTAGACTAGAAAGAATTTGCTTATATACACAACTATAATAATTTGAGAAGCTGTAATGAGCTATGCCTTAGCCTATCATTTACTCCCTCCATCCCACCATAATCTTTTTCTGCAGCCATTCTGAAGAGATTCATCCTTTTTCTTCCCTGGGACAGATCTCAGCAACTAAAGCTCCAAGTCTCTAAATTATTAAGCATTCACTGAAGGCTAGGCCCCAACAGACGGGGGCTATGTAAAGTGCCTCATTTAAAATTACCATTACCCTGGGGAAGAAAGTGGAAAAAAGTTAAGCTCAGATCAGGCAGGTAACTTGTTCAAGGTCACACAGTTTACAAGTGCCTAAACCAGGAACCTGGTGGGCTGTAGTCCATAGGGTCACAAAGAGGATGACATGACTGAGCATGTATGCACACATGCACACAAGCCAAGATTAAACCACACAGCCAGAGGATGCTAGAGCTTGAGATTTTGACTATATTCTCCATGTTCTCAAATGTTAATCCTGATAGGAGAACAGATCAGGCAGAGGAAGGCAGTGTCCTGATAGTAATAAATGGCTTCCTTTCTGGGGCAAATATTTGTTATTTGTCTTTTTTCCCCTAGTCATAGAAGCCTGATGTTGTTAGGTGTGGGAATGGAGCATACATTCTCAGTCATGTCTGACTCTTTGTGACCCCATGGACTGTAGTCTGCCAGGTTTCTCTGTCCATGGGATTCTCCAGGCAAGAATATTGGAGAGTGGGTTGCCATTTCCTTCTCCAGGGGATCTTCCGTACCTACCCAGGGATCAACCAGGCATCTCCTACATTGGAAGCCAGATTCCTTTATCACTGAGCCATCTGGGAAGCCCAAGGTGGGATGGGAATGTGCCTAGCTAAATACATTTTCATCTTTCCTTGCAACTAGAGATGGCCACATAACACATGGCTAAAAATATGTAAATTAAATTCTGCTAGGCTGTTCTAGAAAAGGTTGTGTTTTCAAGCTTTCCCAGAAGGAAACAAAGGACAAGCTTAATTAGAATCTTCCCCCCTCATTTCTTCCAAATCCAAATGTGAAAAAAAAAAAGGCTGGAGGAGCTTACATTTGCCATTTCAAGACTATAAAGGAAAATCTAAAACAAAGTAAAGACAAAAACTCCTGGATACCTTGGCAATGAGATTGGAACCCACACCAGACCACCTCCTCAAGATAGCCTGTAAAAAGATAAGACCTTCTTTATATGCTCTGTTGCTGGCTGGGTGTTCTGTTTCTTGTAGGTAGACACTGGCAGCAAACACAGGCTCTTAGAAACCAGCGTACCCTAAATTGGCGCTTCTCTACATGGTTACTCTTCCATCCCAAACACATATTACCAACCAAACATTTAAATGATGTATAAACTATAGAATCAATGTTTAGCTATGTACCTTGAGGTCAGCTGTTTCCTTACTCCACATAGATGCAATGATTTTCCTTTCTGTCATTTATTTGTTCACTCCTCATTTATTTTCTGTGCATATGTTTGTTTCCTTCCCCTAAATATTATATTTCTTCTGGGACAACAGAGGGTTTTGCATGCGTGAGGAATTGATAAATACTTGTTAAGTGAAATGCAATAAATCAAAAGGTCACTTTTTATACGTTTTGGTGAATTTTGTCATCTCTTTAATGTTCAAAACTTGCTTTCAGGCTGAGGTTTTATTTGTTTCCTACTGCATGTAAGAGTTATGTGAAATACTTGTCAGTGTTATTTAAAATCATGTAATGATCTCTTGTTTCTATCTTCCCTTGATTCTCATTTAACTAACTGAATCAAGGAATATATTGAAATTTAGTTTTGAGTTTCTTTGGTTCAACTCAGTGGAGGACCATGCCCTGACACAACATTTTCAGGATGGCCAAGGCAGAGGACAAATCCAGTCTAGTGAGAGATATTCTTTCCCAGAGTTACTGGAGCTGTCTTTCTGAAATCATCCATCTATACATGTGCTGGGACATCAATAGAGAAATGAAGTCACCAAAAGGTGAAAACAGTCTTCAGAGATGAGTTGTGTTATAATTTAAAGCCATAGTATTGGAGTGGGGTCCCCAGACTGGCACCATCAGCATGCTCTGGGAACTTGTTAAAATTTAAAATTCTCAGACCTTAAAAATATGTATTTTAACAAGTTCTCTAGGTGATTGTGGTAATGCTAAAGTTTGAGAACTACCACTTTTTTTTTTCAAACTGGATAAACAATAGAAGGGACTGACCTGGCAGTCCAGTGGTTAAGACTTCGTTTTCCAATGCAGGGGATGAGGGTTCAGTTCCTGGTCAGGGAACAAAGATCCCACATGCCTTTTGGCCAAAAAACCAAAACATAAAACAAACAGTATTGTAACAAATTCAATAAAGGCTTAAACAATAAAAGAAGGAAATAATTAAAGTGCCTTGAAGAATCTGGAAAGAGAAAAGGAGATGTGAGAAGGAAAAAAAGGTAAGTATGTTGGCTGATCACTATGGGACATCTTTTCGTGGTTATCCCCCATACCACCTTAACAAAATGTTTTTGTAAAATCTATAAAAGATATCACAATGGCTTTTGGGAAAATTGATGTGACAGAATGTGTGTGTACGTGTAGAATCTGGTCAGGGTGGGGACCGAGTTCTGGGCATAGGTTGATATGGTGGGAGGGGGAGGGAGAAACTGCATGATCCAACAGAAGGGACAGGAAAGGCCGCATTGACATCTAAGTTACACGGGGAATTTCCCTAAAGAAGTTCTCCTAGTGACATCTGACACAGAAGCTACATGTGTTGCAAACACTTCCCTTCCCGTCCTTCTTCACTCCTGGCACCCCTGCATAAGTGCACCGTCACCCTACATACAGAAACACATAGAGACCTTCCTAGATGTAGGAAAACATCCATATTGCTTCAGCACTTCTTTAATTGGACATTTTTATCAACTTTTATAAACGCCCTGCTATCAAGTCCTGATGTAACATCCTGATATTGTTTTTCCTCCCTGATCACGTATCAGAGTCAAGGTTCTTCCTGAAAAGTGGATTTCCTGTTATCTTTAGGGAATCTTGGGAGGAAAATATACTCTTGAAAACAGTTACAGAAATCCTCCTTCAGAAGTTTTGTCATTTATTTGGAATTTTAACCTTCCACCTAGATACAATTTTCGCTCTTGCATTGATTTGTGATCCCCTCCATCTAGCCTGTGAGCTTCTTTCTATCTCGGACTTGGCGTCAATTCATCTTTGGGTTCTCAACAACTAGTAACAGTGCCTGACACATACTGAATACTCAGTAAATGGGTTTTTATTATATTATTTATGTATTTAGGCCACACTGTGAGGTGTGTGGGATCTTCAACCAGGGATCGAACTTGAGCCCCCTGCAATGGAAGCATGGATTGTTAACCGCTGAGAAGTTCCTCAGTAAATCCTTGATGAGTAAGTGAACGGTGTTATCAATAGATGCTAACCTTTCTAAGGCCTCAGCTTTTCCCACTGGACTCCTGTGCTGGACACTTGCCCTCTGCCCCCTCCTCTGTCTTGTACTTTGACCCTTTGATGGCTTTGGCCAATGGAGATCCATGACAAGAGATTTGGAGGGAAAGAAGAGGGTTAGGTTAGAGTGTATATTCCCTTGCTGCCTTCTTACCAGTGGAGCCACCTTGAACTGGTTCTGTCCCTTGACCTAAGGTCACTGCTCCTTTCAAGGTAACATCCTCCATGCTCTTCTTTCTCATTCTAGTAACTTCTTCCTGCCATTCCTTTGGGATAAAGAATGGTAATAGCTCTCCTGACCCTAACCAGGTTGACCAGCCTTTGTGGTTGTTCTGCACCTTACCCACATCCCTGTAAATAGACCCATTATTAAGCCATCCTTAAATTACCCTGCTCTGAATGAGTCATCTGTTTATTGTTGGAACACTGACTTACATAACTGTCAAATATAAAAATATTGGAAAGTCTTCCATACCTTTAAATATTCTCCAACAACTGGCTTGTTCTCAATACATGTTATTTCTGCATAAATATGCTATTTTAGATATTTCATAAGCATAACATTTTACACCAAGGGAGTTATGAAACTTACATCCTCTCTAGCCTCCTGGAGAGGCAGTGAAGAGGGGCTCTGATCCAAGCTGAGTCTGTCTATAAAATGCTCTAATAAAGCCAGGATTCCTGCAAATAACTTTACACAAGTAAAGGATTTCAGAGAATGCACAAATATACATGTAAAAGATATTTCATTTGCTATTCACATGCATAATACAATTTTTCCTGTGGGTATAATATCTTTGACATATTCCTTTTGCTTTTTTTATTTCTTAGAATAGCTACATCTTAAACTTTTCTTTTTAGCAGTGAAATCACTTATGAAACTTATTAAAAATGTACTTTGAAATCTATATTTCAAAATACTAAAAACTTCTAAAAGCCCATCAGATGGTTCCAACTGGAACCCAGAGTGGTGCCCCAGATATATTACAGTGGTACAGGACTAGTATTAAATATTTTTGCCTCTTTGATTTTTTATATCCTTTTGTAAATGTCATACTACAGTCCAGGATTGTAGATAACCCACATTCTTGTCTTTGTATACAAGAGAAATGGAGAAGAAAATATCGTGAGAATCAGAAACCCTTACTTGTACTATTCCATGGCTGCTGCACCTTGGTAAGAAAGTGAAAGTGTTAGTTGCTTAGTCGTGTCTGACTCTTTGTGACCCTATGGACTATAACCTGCCAGGCTCCTCTGTCCAAGGAATTCTCCAGGCAAGAGAGTGGAGTGGGTAGCCATTTCTCTCTCCAGGGGACCTTCCCAACCCAGGGATCGAACTCAGGTCTCCTGCATGGCAGGCGGATTCTTTCTGAGCCACCAGGGAAGCCCTAACTTACCTATAAATAAAACAGTTGCGGTTAATGATCTCTAGAGTCATTCCCAAATCTGTAAAATTTTATCCTGGTATCTTTAGGGAAAAAAGGAATATGTTTCTTTTCAAAACTCAGGCTTGGGCTTCCCTGGTGGTACAATGGACGAGAGTCCACCTGCCAATGCAGGGAACATGGGTTCGAACCCAGGTCTGGGAAGATTCCATATACAACTAAGCCCATGCACCACAACTACTTGAGCCTGGGTGTTGCAACCACTGAAGCCCGTGAACCTAGAGCCTGTGTTCCGCAACAAGAGAAGCCACCACAATGAGATGCTTATGCACCTCAACGAAGTGTAGTCCCACCTCACTGCAACTAGAGAAAGCCCACAGGTAGCAATAAAGACCCAGAACAACCAAAAAATAAATAAATATTTAAAAAAAAAATATGTCCACCACTCAGGGCCTTAAAAAAAACAACTCAGTATCAGGACTTCCCTGGTGGCCCACTGGCTAAGAGTCCATGATCCCAATGCAGGCAGCCTGGGTTTAATCCTTGGTCAGGGAACTAGATCCCACATGCAGCAACTAAGAGTTCTCACGCCACAACTAAAAAAGCTGTGAGCTCCAACTAAGACTTGGAACAACCAAAAAGATAAATAAATATTTTTTTAAAGACTCAGTCTTTATAACTGTGTCCTAGCTGTATAGAACTCCAAATGATATGAAGCCCTATATTCATTATTTCCAATTAAGAAAAAATCAACTATGCTGTTCAACAAATTCTCGAAATTCTTTCTGCCTATAATTTCTGCTTCATTAATTACCACAGCTAAGTTAATCATTTCACATAATTATTGAAACAACCCCTTCCTCAAATCTCACCCTCCAGCACTCCTGACCTCATGCTAACATTATGAGGAAGGACTAGGACTGCCCATAACACCTTCTGTGTGCCTTACTGGGTCTATGATACCCAAATATGTTCCTTAAAATCTTACAATCAATGTACTCCACCAGGTCACTCCCCATGGCTTCCCTTTTATGATTAGAATTTACAGAAGACCTTCTTCAGTCTGGTGGCTCAGACAGTAAAGAATCTGCCTGCAATGTGGGAGACCCAGGTTCAATCCCTAGGAGGGAAAAATCTCCTGGAGAAGGGAAAGTCTACCCACTCCAGTATTCTTGCCAGGAGAGTTCCCATGGACAGAGGAGCCTGGCAGTTGACAGTCCAGGGGGTTGCAGAGTAGGACACAACTGAGTGACTAACACTTTCCCTTTTCCTTGATCTATTCAATCTAGTGCTCTTGAAATGGTTCTTATTTTGAACTTCTTTGCCAAATCTGTATCTGAACACATACCCAAGTTTGGCACTTTTTCCTGTGACTACTTGCTTCCTCCATAAAGCCTCCTGAGGCCAGAAGACCAATTAACACCTCTGTGTCCCCTTCAATGACAGCAGGACCTTAGCAACTCCCCCCTTACTCATCCAGCAGTCCTGTTGAGCACCTATACTAAGGGAGTACTCCGTGCATCACTCACAAGTACTTGATGTCCTTTTACACATGAATATGAAACCTTGTTATTCATTGATCAAATGGATAAATATCTACTTGTGCTCACTTGTATCAGCATAAACCTATGAGGATATGGAAATAACATCTGCTCACTGTAGTACAGTCATGGCATCAGTTGTCAAGGTCACATTGCTTGTTACTTGAAGGCATACTAGGCTTTCAGAACTCTCCTGCTCAGGTACCAGTAAACATCAAGATATGCTGCTCATATTCTCGTGCTATGATGAAGGCCTTTCTACCCTACTGCCAAGAGTACTGCCTGCACACAGCCCCTAGGGTCAGCCTCCTTCAAATATTGCCTTGACCGTACAATTCTTGCCCAAGTCAATTTCTCTTTGAAGATGGCCTGTATCTAAAAACTGTTTGGCCTGGGACCAGAAAGTTCCATCTTTCTCCTTTCAATCTAAGGTAGTTGTGAAGTCCTTTAGAATTTCCCACAGAGCTGACTGAGGCTTTTGCTGAAACTGTCTAGAAGTTTGACTCTTTCCTCCATCGAGTTCGGCTTCCTTACTCTCTCTTTCAAAAGCGTTGATCCTAAGAGCCTCCGTAAAATCCCTCCAGGATCTCCATCTTAGATTTTGTTTCTCAGGAACCTCAACTTACAAGACACATAATGGTTGAGCAAAGGTTCCTACTACTAAAGGAGTAGGAATTTAGAGCAAGAGCCCACCTACAGCAGATAAGATCTCAGTTTCCCAACTTCATTTTCATTTTTTAAAAAAGAAAGAAAATGGAAGCAACCTAACTGTCCACTGACAGATGAATAGGTAAAGAAGATGAATGGAAACACACACATAAAATGGAATACTCCTCAGCCATAAAAAGGAATGAAATAATGCCATTTGCAGCAAGATGAATGGACCTAGAGATTATCACACTAAATTAAGTTAGTGAGACCGAGAAAGACAGCTATCCTATGATATCACTTATATGTGGAATCTTAAAAAATGATATAAATGACTTATTTGCAAAGCAGAAATAGACTCACAGACATAGAAAATGAACTTACAGTTACCAAAAGGGATGAAGTAGAGGGATAAATTAGGAATTAGGAGTTTGGGACTAACCTATACACACTCCTATATATAAAATAGATAACCAACAAGGACCTACTGTATAGCACAAAGAACTATATTGGACACTTTGTAATAACTTATAATAGAAAAGAATCTGAAAAAGAATAGATTTATATATGTAGCTGAATCACTTTTCTGTACACCTGAAACTAACACAACATTGTAAATCAACTATACTTCTATAAAAAGTAAATAAGGACAAAAAAAAAAAAAGAATGAGATGCAGTGACTAAACAAACTGATTCCATCAAGTACCTGTACTTTTCAAGTCACTAAATTTAGTGAGTAGAAATAAATGTTTAGTGAGATATGATTTTTTCCTCAGGAAATATTTTATATTCATAGTAAGATTTTTAAAATATGAACACCTAAATATTACTATATCCCCAAAATAACAATAATTTCTTAAATATTCTAATACTCGATCTATATTCAAATGTTTCCAGTTGTCTCAAATTTTTCTCTTGCAGTTGATCTAATCTGATGATAAGAATCAAAAAAGTTCACAAACTGCATGAACTTCATAAACTCTTAACTTATTTTAGTCTATATAGTTCCCCTACCTCTCACACTACTGAATTTACTGGAAAAGTCAGATTATTCATCCTTTATAGAATTGTACCTCTATTCTAGAATTGTATAATCAGTATTGTAACTGAACTATAGTTGATATATAGTGTTGCATTAATTTCTTCTGTAGAGCAAAGTGATTGTTATATATATATATACATTTTTTTATATTCTTTTCCATTATGGTTTACCATGTGAAAGTTAAAGTCACTCAGTCGTGTCCGACTCTTTGTGAACCCATGAACTATGTGGTCTACGGAATTCTCCAGGCCAGAATACTAGGGTGGGCAGCTGTTCCCTTCTCCAGGGGATCTTCCCAACCCAGGGATCAAACCCAGGTCTTCCAGATTGCAGACGGATTCTTTACCAGCTGTGCTACCAAGGAAGCCCAAGAATACCAGAGTGGGTAGCCTATCCCTTCTCCAGCAGATCTTTTTGACCCGGGAATTGAACCGGGGTCTTCTGCATTGCAGGAGGATTCTGTATCAGCTGAGCTGCCAGGGAAGCCCATGGTTTACCATAGTATACTGAATATAGTTCTCTGTGCTGTACTGTAGCACTTTGTTGTTTATCCATTCTATATATAAAAGCTACATCAGCTAACCCCTACCTCCCACTCACCCCTCTCCCAAACCTCTCCCCCTTGGCAACCACCAACCTGTTATGAGTCTTTCTGTTTCATAGATAGGTTCATTTGTTTCATCTTTTAGATTCCAAATATAAATGATATCATACAGTATTTGCCTTTCTGACTGACTTCACTTACTATGAATATCTCTAGTTGTATCTATGTTGCGACAAATTGCATTATTTTGTTCTTTTCTATGGCTGAGTAGTATTCTATTGAATATATGTACCACATCTTCTTTATCCATTCATCTGTTTATGGACATTTAGGACATTTATGGACATTACTTCCATGTTTTAACTATTGTGAATAGCGCTGCTATAAATATAGGAATACATATATCTTTTTAATTACAGTTTTGTCTGTATATATGCCCAAGAGTGGGATTGTTGGATCATATGATAATTTTATTTTTAGTTTTCTGAGGGCCTCCATACGGTTTTCCATAGTGGCTGCACCAACTTGTATTCCCACCAACTGTGTAGAAGTGTTTCCTTTCCCTCACACCCTCTCCAGCATTTATTGCTTGTAGACTTTTTAGTGATGGCCATTCTGACTGGTGTGAGGTGGTGCCTCATTGTAGTTTTGATTTGCATTTTTGGGGCATATTATCCACATTGGTTGATTCAGTCTTTATGGTTACTCCAAAAAGGCTAAGACACTCAAAGAGTTAAGGTAATTTACTAAATATCACACCATTAATAAGTTAGTTAAAAACAATAGGATTTTTAATACTACAAAAGATAAATGGATATAAGTTTTCAGCTCTTAAAAAAAGAAGCACTAACTAAAATATCTCCTTTCTGCATAACTCTTTAATACAAGGTTTTAAAAAGATTTATGCTCTCTGATTAAAGTGGAGACCATGCTGCTAAGTTTGCCTTTCGAAGCCACGTTGGAAGCTTCTGCCAGCGCTTGGTTAGATGTAGAGAGAAAAGAACTCTTCTTGCTCCTTGTCATCTACATACTTGACAGAACAAGACCTTTACAGCAAAGCATAATCACTCTTTAAGGATGTCAATGATTTTATCTACCAAGAATAAACTAGCGTTGGTACATGTCAAGTAATTTTGTGAAACACAAGGTTTTGGTAACTTGAAGATAAACGGTATTAAATTATACTTTCCCCCAGATCAACATATCCTTCCCTGGCTTTTTTTTGGTCAAAGACCATCCCCTAAATGTGCTCTTTAAACTCCTGTGAGGGCTTATTTAATTTATGGCCCAGAGAAACGTGTTAAGTATTAGAGAATTGTGCCAAGAGACTGCTTAACGGGGTTTTTGTTAACTGACCTGAAATTTTCTGGGCCTTTTACAAGACTTGACAATTTCAAACTGAATTTATTCTTGTTTGTAATAGTCAGACAAATCAAAGTGAAAGGGACCAAAGAGACCTCTGGAGCTAAGGTCTCTGTCTCATGTAGACAGTTTAACAGCTGCGTGTGAAATAACAGCATGCCATTAAAGATACTTTGGGAGGGCCGGTTTCACCCATAAAGCAGTAGATTTCCTGCGAGTATTGCAGAATGTTGCCATTGGCTCCTCACCGCTGGAAGGCTACTCTTGGAATCCTACAAAACTGGCTCTCTGTGACTCCTCTAGAGCAAAGATCACATTCAGCAAATCGTAGGAAGGGACAATAGGTCACTGGCTCATGAAAAAAATACGTCTCTATCCTAGTGGTGTTCATGTCTTAAATAACGTTGAGCCCTTAAGGAACAATCCCTCTTTTTTTTTTTCCAACTTCCTGCCAGACTCTTTATCAGAGGAAATTAAATACCTATCCTTGCAATCTTTATGTCCTGAGTAAACAGTGTCCGGAAAATTGTCAAAAATCATAAAATACCAATTTTTCCAATGTTAGGAATTTTTGTGCTTCTTCACACATGAGTTTTTTTTGAAGTTCAGGTTTTTTTAAAAAACATTAAACTATAGTTGATTTATAATGTGCTCATTTCTGCTGTACAGCAAAGTGATTAAATCATTCTTCTTCATATTATTTTCCATTATGGTTTATCACAGGATATTGAATATAGTTCCCTGTGCTATATACACTTCCCAAGTGGCACAGTGGTAAAGAATCTGTCAGCCCATGCCGGAGATGCAAGAGACATGGGTTTGACTGCTGGGATGGGAAGATCCCGTGGAGTAGGAAATGGCAGTATTCTTGCCTGGAATTTCCCATTGACAGAGGAGCCTGGAGGGCTGCAATCCATGGGGTCGCGAAGAGTCGGACACGACTGAGCGTACACACACTTGCACACTCATGCTATCCAGTATGACCTTGTTGTTTAACCATTCTATATAAAAGAGTTTGCAACTGCTAATCCCAAACTCTCAGTTCATTCCTCCCCAACCACCTTCCCTCTTGACAACACCAAGTCGTTTCTCTATGTTTTACATTGCTTCTAATTCTTCTAATAATAATATTGACTTAGAAAACAGTACATTGTCTTGGTTAAAGTGGCTATAAATTATGGATATTGATAGTGACTATTGTGTCAGTCACTCAGTCATGTCCAGCTCTCAGAGACCCATGCACTGTAGCCTGCCAGGCTCCTCTGTCCATGGAATTCTCCAGGCAAGAATACTGGAGTGGGTAGCCATTTCCTTCTCCAGGGGATCTTCCCAACTCAGCATTGAACCTGGGTCTCCTGCATTGCAGACAGATTCTTTACCATCTGAGCCATTTATTAAACACACACTAATCCTCTCTATGGGCCAGGTACTAATTGTACAATTAGTAAGCATATGACTTCAACCACCCTGAAAGATTTTAAAAGTTTGGAGGAAAAGGAAATACAATAAAACTCAGCCCCATTTATGACTCACTACAGATTATGATTTTAAATCATTGAACTGTTCAGCCTCCCCAAAATGAAGCTAAGAGTGACCTCTTTTCTCCTTCCCTTCTCTAGAAATGCTATTTACAATCCTCTCACAATGCAAGAGAAGATGGGAGCTTAATACAGTCATATTTTATCAAATGATGACTTTGGGAAGAAAGTAATGAACCTAACATCAGCTCCTGGCAAAATTCTTACATGTACCAAGCATGTTGCTTATTCTCTTTTGCTATTATCTGATAGCAAACTCTTTGCAACCCCGTGGACTATAGCCCGCCAGGCTCCTCGGTCCCTGGGATTCTCCAGGCAAGAATACTGGAGTGAGTTGCCATTTTCTTCTCCGCAGGATCTTCCCGACCCAGGGATCAAACCCACGTCTCCTGCATTGCAGGCACACGCTTTAACCTCTGAGCTACCAGGGAATAACCGATAGAGAGTTAGATGGATAGATAAATAAATAAATACACACATATATTACAAACTACATATAACATTTAAATTATTACACATACATGAAAACATATACCAAAAACTTCTATAATGAAGGAACATTACCTAAGCATGTATGGAGAAGTTACAAAAATGTTTTCAATGGAGGAATGTATATTTATTAAGGGAACTCTGCCAAGGGCATTCATATTCTGTTAGCAGTTGAAAGGAATATGTTTTGATTCCATTTTATAAATGAGTAGCCTGAGGATGAAGCCTCTGGCACAAGGTCCTATGGGTATTAGAGCTAATCATCTAAACTAAAGCACCCTCTCACATTCTCAAATTGTCAACTTTCTTATCGTAATAACCTCACCATTTCCGGCTGATTTCCAACAGCTGTTTTTGTTATTGTTCTCGATGTTGTTTTCATTTCCTGCTCCCCATTTATGTAGAGATTTTTGCAGAATAAATCTGCCTTTTAGCCAAGATCAATTTGTCCTACTTTAATTCTCATCAAATGATATAATACGAGGTTGACTCTATTGTAATAGCTGCCAAACTCTGCTGACATTGAAATCACCTAGGAATCTGGAAAGACACACTCATGTTGTGTGCCCATGTGCAGGCATTCTAATGTAATTAGTATGATTTGTGATTGGGAAATCTGGGTGTTTTAAAGGTCCTATTTTAAAGTTTTAATGTAAATTGACACAGTCACTATGGGAAACAGTATGGAAGTTCCTCAAATAACTAAAAATACAGCTGCCATATGATCCAGCAATCCCACTCCTGAGTATGTATTCATACAAAACTGTAATTTTGAAAGATTCACGCACCCCAGTGTTCACAGCAGCACTATGTACATTGGTCGAGACATGGAAGCAACCTAAATGACTATCAACTGAAGAATGGATAAAGAAGAAGTGAAGTAAGTCACTCAGTCGTGTCCGACTCTTTGCGACCCCCTGGACTGTAGCCCACCTGGCTCCTCTGTCCATGGGATTCTCTAGGCAAGAATACTGGAGTGGGTTGCCATTTCCTTCTCCAGGGGATCTTCCCGACCCAGGGATCGAACCCAGGTCTTCTACACTGGAGGCAGACGCTTTAACCTCTGAGCCACCAGGGAACCTTCCTTAAAGAAGATATGGATAAAGAAGATGTGTATACACACACACACACACACACACACACACACTGGAATACTACTCGGCCATAAAAAGAATGAAATAATGCCATTTGCAGCAACATGAATGGACCTAGAGATTATCATACTAAATGAAGTAAGTCAGACAGAGAAAGACAAATACCGTATGATATCATTTATATGTGAAATCTAAAATATGAAAGAAATGAATTTACCTACAAAACAAAAACAGACTCACAGACATCGAGAACAAATTTCCATCCTTGGCTAAATATCACTCCCCATCTAGTTTCCATATACACCAAAAGAGGAAAACAGAGCTTTTTTTTTTTTTTTTTTTTTTTCTTAAAGCATCCAATCATGGTGATGGGGCTTACCTTAAAATAGGACCATCAACCTTAAGTACATCCTTAGTGTGGCCAGTAGAATTCTACTCATTTCCTTAAAATTTATTTCCTCATCCATTTTCCTGCTTTCTCACTTTAAACTGATGGCTGACATACTAGTTCTATAGAAAGATAAGTTGAGAGACAACATCTACATGGGTCTACCACCAAACCTACCACACCATTTTTGTGTGTTCATATGCTTGATCTTCATTCATGTGCCATGGATGAGGCTTCCACTTACATACTGAACTCTACCCTCTCACTTACTTAAGGCCCTCATTCAGGTAATGGTCTTCTTTTTAAAAGAGATTATTTCTATTAGCATACATTTTATAATATTGATAGGTCCTATTTAAAGAAAAAGAAAATTTTCTCTTGACTCCATGTCTCCCTCTAGCAACTGCCTCGTTTCTCTGACTTCACTGAAAAACTTCTCAAGAGTTATTTATTCTCACCCTCTTCATATGCTCCGTAGTTACATTATTTCCCTGAATATCCCATTTTTCTCTTGAACTCACTCTAGTTGGGTTATTGTCTCTGTACTGAAACAGCCTTTTACCTGGTCCACAATGACCTCTCCATTTCCAAATCTGAAGTTCAAGTGTCAGTCTTCATTTTGACCTCAGCAGCATTGGAGACAATACATCTCTCCTTTCACTTTCAATCAACTTCTCCACTCAGCTTCCAGAACTCCACATTCTTTTGTTTCCCTCCCTACCTTTCCAGTTACACCTTCTTGGTATCACTGTTGGTTCCTTCTCACCATCTTAGACATGAAACTTCAGAATTCTTGGATTTCTACACTACTTTTTTTCTCTTTGTACATTTATTCACAGGTCATTTCAGTCAGTCTCAGCTTATAATCACTATGGCAAAATGATTTGCAAATTTTTGTCCCCAGCCTGGGCTACTTCCCTGAACTCAACTTAGATATCTCATTGCTGATTCGACACTATCCCTTGAACGCTCCTGCTGCTGCTGCTGCTGCTGCTAAGTCGCTTCAGTCTTGTCCGACTCTGTGCGACCCCATAGACGGCAGCCCACCAGGCTCCCCTGTCCCTGGGATATAGTTGGATAGTAATAGCCATCTCAGGCTATTTGTATCTTCAAAACAAAGTCTTGACAGCTGTGGATATATGTTCATGAGGCCTACCTTCCTGCACCTGGACTCAGAGAGGAAGGGAGAGAAGAACTGGAAGCTTTAGGCTAAAATGAAGGAGAAAAAACATGAACCAGAGATGCAAGTAAAGTGTGTTGAAACTGACTAGAAGCCATAGAGTAAGATATGAGTTAATTATCAGCTGCTGCTCTAGGCACAGCTTCTGTGTCTTCACCTATTCAAAGAGGTTTTTTTTTTTTTTTGGTAAGTTTTCCTGATTTATTAAACTAAAAA
Source organism: Bubalus kerabau (assembly GCF_029407905.1). Lineage (NCBI taxonomy): Eukaryota > Metazoa > Chordata > Mammalia > Artiodactyla > Bovidae > Bubalus > Bubalus kerabau. The sequence goes on along the minus strand of NC_073624.1, from coordinate 33,410,937 downwards.
TAAAAGCTATGAAAAGATATAAATAAATCTTGATTCCTTCCAACACCACCTACTCTTCCTCTAGTCACATCTCAGTAACTTGCATTATGTTTCTTTAAGTTGCTTGGAACCAAAATCTTGGCTATCATTTTCTCCACACAGCACATCCAGTCTATCAGCAGATTCTGTTGGCTACTCTTTGACTATGCATCTTGAATTTAAGTACTTACTACTTGCTCTACCACCACCACCCTGGTCTAAGCTACCATGGACTGCTGCCATTAACCTATCTGAGCTTACCTTTCCCACAACTCTTACCCTTCAGTTTAACTTCCACCTGTGGCTGGAAGACTTTTATTAAAATAGAAGATATACCACATCACTCCTCAGCTCTGTCCTTCCCAGGGATTCAGACTCACTTAGAGTAAAAGAAAAGTCACTATATGGATGGACAAGATCCTCCATTATTTACCCCTTTGTGATCTCTGACACCCCCCTTACCACTCTCCCCCTCCCTCAACAGTCTTCAGCTTCCCTCCCCTTCCTGCTGTTCCTCACCCTCAGATGTGATAAGCACTCTCTCATTTGACTTCACTTCCTCTTCTCTTTGTCTGGATTCTTTTCTTGCAAATCTACAGAGTTTTCTTCCTCACTGTCTTCAGGTCAATTCAGATGTTACTTCCTCAAAAGCACATCCCTGATCATTCTACATGAAAATTTACCCTGCTTTTTAAAAATCACTTATAGACACCAACACGTGACACCAGTCAATTTTTCTGTAAGGGCCAGGTTGGAAATATTTTAGGCTTTGGAAACCAAAGTTTTTGTGTCTGCCATAACTACTTAACTTTGCAGTTAAGGAATGGGCATGTAGTGAGAAATGGGCATGACTGTATGCTAATGAAACTATAATTATACAAATAGGTGGTGGGCCAGGTTTGGTCTATGAGCCATAATTTGATAAGATGTGCCTTATATAGTACTTATTTCTTTCCTAATTTCATCTTTTAGAATGTAAACTCATTGGCAAAGACTTCTCCATTTAATAGTGAAAGTGAAAAGTGTAAGTCACTCAGTTGTGTCTGACTCTTCGCAACCCAATGAACTGTAGCCCTCCAAGCTCTTCTGTCCATGGGATTTCCCAGGTAAGAATACTGGAGTGGGTTGTCATTTCCTTCTCCAGGGAATCTTCCCAACTGAGGGATCAAACCTAGGTCTCCTGCATTGCAGGCAGGTTCTTTACCATTTGAGCCACCAGGGAGGCCCCCATTTAATACAAGATGGTCAATTAACATTTTAAAATAAATACTGAAGATGGCATAAATATACTTTTTTTTAAATTGTTGTATCTCTTTCTGTGATATTCTGCCATGAGTTGATCAATACCAAAGGACAATATTTTCATCATTCAAGAGGTAACTGTGCATGTTTGGGTAGAAATTTCAGCAGTTTCTACCATGGAAATGTATTGTTAAAAAATAAAAAAATCAGTTACTGGTCATTGGTAGATTTTTTTAATAAAAGTATAAAATCAATTCTTTGCATGTTTTCTGGTCAGGCATACTATTATTGTTTGGCATCTTCAAATTGCACTTTCTTAAAAAACAAAAATTGAATTGAATCTGAATCAAATTGGAAAATAAGCTGATCTATGTTTAATGTTTTAGAATAACATAAAATTATAATTAAATATTTGCAATAGCAATCCATTTTTCTGAGAAAAGTTGTTTTCCCTCTAAATAAGGAAAATGGTCATTATTTCTAATTTCACAAACTGTAGAAGATGCACATGAGCTCAGCCTGTCAAATACACATCATGCCTGGAAATCAACATCAGTCTTGATATAGATGTTTCCAGTGGAAGATTGCTCCAAACACCATCAGAATCCCACTGCCATTAAATTCTAAATTGTTAGCTCAGAAACAGAGGAAACGCTTATGAGACTTAGCAACCAATCTTACCAGTTGTTTGTATGGTGACTGTTTAATGGTCAGGATTGCTTCCAAAGATAGGTTCAGACTAAAGTCTATAATTTACTCAAGTTGAATTTGTCAGTAACATAAAAGTTTTCAATTTTGCAACTAGTCCTGAAACTAAAGCAAAATGTTTTCTTCCTGTGGTTATTTGATTTTATTTCCTATGTGTTCCTAAATTATGCTTTTTAAAAAAAAAAAAAAAACCTTCCTGGTGTTCCTGACAGAAGCTGTTATGAGAAGATGTCAAGATAACTTATTTTCTTAAATTTCATAGAAAATGTGAGAAATTTTCATAGACTGTGAGTTCCCAAGACACAGAATACTTCAGCATTTATGGATATTTTCCAAGTATCCATAGCCATCAGTTAGATATTTCTGATTTGCTATTAGATCATTATTCATAAGAACATAAAATAAGAATTAAGAAAAAAGTTTCCTTCTTGATAAAAATCTGTCTTTGCTTCAAAATTGTTGCTCAAAAGAAAAATAAATACATACACAGAATTATCCAAAATAATTGAATTGTTTTCTCATCTCAAGGTGCTGTTCCCCACGGTCACTTTTGGAAAATAAATCTACTGCTCTTGCACTGTCTCTGAACGTAAAAATTCTCTATCTAGGCCTTGGATTACCATCTTATACTTTTCTAAAAACAAACGTCCACTCTTTCAGTTTATAATACATATTTCTAAAGGAAAATAAACACATTTCATTCAGATGTTTGTGAAACCAACACAGACACTGTCATCCAAAGAGCAGAATTTATGGGAAAAAAAAAAAGAGAAAAGATGGTTCTGGGATCTTTCAAATCCCAAAGGAAGAGAAAGACACATATCACTTAGCAAAAATTCCCACCAGAAATAAATACACATGTATTTGAGACAACGAAAAGCTGAATGAAGCCCAAAAACAATAGACAGATAAGGAGGTTTAGATGAGTGAAAACTATTTTTTGTTGTTTATATTATAATGTTACATATAGATTCTGGGGGCAATTTTCCAGTGATAAATTTTTAAACTTTGGTCAGATATGACAGTCATTTAAGATATTTACTATTTTAATAAATGTTGGCTTAATGAGGGCCACCAATGTGTTAAAATGCCTCAGAATTAAAATATGTGCTTCAGTTTCTCGTTTTTGTTTGAGATTTATTGATGAGCAAAAGCTCATGTTAGTATTCTAAAGAAAGGTAGCAGATGTGTAAAAGAAGAGCTGGTAAAGCTACTTTGGAAAGCCTCTTGTCAAAATGTTCTTTGCAGATGTAGGTCACCACCAGCTGGACAGCCTACTTGCACCCTTGGACTAGGGTACAGGCTGGCTGTTAGCTATCTTTCAGCAAGTTTAGTCTAACTTGAAATAAAGAACATACAGAATGTTATAAACTTTTTCTTGGTGCATCTCAAATAATCCTAAAGGTTAATGCAATTCTAAGCAAGAAAGAAAGAAAGATAGCGCTAAGTCATGTCCGACTCTTGTGATCCCATGAATTTTAGCCTTCCAGGCTTCTCTGTTCATGGGATTCTCCAGGCAAGATGCTAGAGTGGATTACCATTTCCTTCTCTAGGTGAACTTCCTGATCCAGGAATTGAACCCACGTCTTCCGCATTGCAGGCAGATGCTTTGCCAACTGAGCTGTATGGGAAGCCCAATTCTATGCAAAATTCTAAACAAATCTTTTTAACTTGACAAATAATTCTAAACTTCCATAAAATTGCAATGGACACACACAGACACTCACACACACAAAAGCTAATGAATTTTTATAAAGAAAAAATACTAACATGAGGAATTTATCTCAGCATGTGTGAAAATTTACTATAAATCTACTATATTTACTAAAATTTACTATAATAATCAAAACTGAGGAGTTAGAACAAGGATGGACAGATCAGTGAAACACAATAGAGACCCCAAGAATACATGTAGTTATATAAGAAATTGGTGTATGATACATGTATGATGAGTAAGAAAATATGTCATCAGCAAAAACAACTGCAAAAAATTTAAAAAAAGTATGACTAGTAGGGAAAAAGATTATTCATTATCTTTTTGATACTTGCTTTTTAATTACCCATCATAAATATTCTCTTATGAATATTCACAAACATAAATAAATGGTTCTGGAAATTGATCAATTATTTGGGCGAAAAAAGCAAATATTATTAATGATAGCTCTAAGTGCATTATACGGAGAAGGCAATGGCACCCCACTCCAGTACTCTTGCCTGGAAAATCCCATGGACGTAGGAGCCTGGTAGGCTGTAGTCCATGGGGTCGCGAAGAGTCAGACACAACTGAATGACTTCACTTTCACTTTTCACTTTCATGCATTGGAGAAGGAAATGGCAACCCACTCCAGTGTTCTTGCCTGGAGAATCCCAGGGATCGCGGAGCCTGGTGGGCTGCTGTCTCTGGGGTCACAGAGTCGGACACAACTGAAGCGACTTAGCAGGAACAGCAGCAGCAAGTGCATTATAAAGTTAAATATTAAAAATCCGAAGCAGAAATATCAAAGCTTTGAGAAAATGTAAATAAATATTATAATGCTTTATATGGAAAAGCTCACAAAGAAAAAGTTATTAAATTCAGTTATTTACAAATTCAGTACTGTCAAAAATTTACATGTATGGGTTCAAGTAATGTCCCTAATATATAATGAATTCTTATGAACTTGACAGCAACATATCACATGCCAAATTAAACTGGGGAAGGATTACAAATGGGCAGTTCAAAGAAAGAATTTAAATGTCTGTTAAGTAAAAGAAATCAATATTCTCCTTAATAAGCAAAGAATGTAATTAAAAATAAGAAAAATTTTACTTATAAAAAATTAAAAATATCTATGTACTCAATGACAATACTGAGAGCTGCAAAATGGAGTGAAAGAGCACTGATAAGTTGTTAGAATTATAAATTGGTAAATATTTTCCAGAAGAAAGATACACAGATAAAACATTTAAGAAAATAAAATCACAACTGAAATAACTTAAAGGTCCAATAAAAAGTAAATGGTCATTTATTATTAAATACATGATCATTAGCAAGACTGTGCATTTGAATACTATTTCATAACAGAATATTCATGATGGGTTATTTAAAAACAAGTATCAAAATCATATGCAATATGATCCCAATTTGTTAATACACACATTTTCACAGGAAAAAAAAAAACAGTATAAAAATAGATAAATATATTACTTACAATTTTTTTTATCATTTCAGATTTGCCTTATTATCTTGGTATTTCCCAGGATACCCCAAAGGCTCTATGGGATCCATAGGGTCACAAAGAGTCAGACACAACTAAGTGACTAACACTTTCATAAGAGATGGTCCCTGTCTGTAAGGTGCTTACAATTTCACTCCACACAAGGTTATTCATAAGAGAAAATTCAAGTATATATGAGAGGACACATTCAAATATCAAAATAGGGAATAATTTGCATTTTCAAATTCAGAGGCTAGTGGATTAGAGTGAGCAAGCAAGAGTGTCAGGGCTGAGTCTTGAAGGAAGATAATAATTTGTTGAATGAGAAAAGATAGGTGATAGAGACTTGAGAAGGGACACTCAGGACAGGATGTGACTTTTCCAAAAGACAATGACAGCACATGTCTGACAATATACTGTTCTTCATATTCTTTGTATTTTCCATGGTCATTTAAAAGTTGTATGATATCTAGAAAACTAACAGAAATATGTTACTAACTTTTCAGAGTATTTGAAAACTTTCATTTTCTGACAAAGATTTTAGAGTAACCTTTTTGACAAAAAGTCAAAGCTCACATTCAAAATTGACAATGACGGAAAGACAAACACCATATGATATCACTTACAGGTAGAATCTAAAATATGACACAAGTGAACTTATCTATGAAACACAAACAGACTCACAGATATAGAGAACAGACGTACAGTTGCCAAGGCAGGGGTCGGGGAGAGGTCGTGGGGAGGGACAGATTGGGAGTTTGGGATTAGCAGATGCAAGCTGGTATATATAGAACGGATAAACAACAAGGTTCTACTGTATAGCACAGATTCTGGGAAACCCTGTAATGGAAAAGAAAATAAAAAAGAAAGTAAAAAAATGACTAATGAGGTATTTAAATGCATGAGCATTCTAAAATTTTTTCACAATTATAGATAGACAACAATTTTGGCTTTGAGACTCCATCTAAATTCCTTAAAGACACGTGGAACGATCTATTACTAAAAAGTAGCTATGAAGAGCAAGACTTGTATATGTGCTGTGCAGGAAAAGACAAAACTTTCCCATGACCTAAAGAGACTCTGCAGAATGACCACAGATGGTTTATACCAGAAAAGCTGGAAAAATTATATGAAGTCTTGTGAAAAATCTTAGCCTGGAAAAAAATAAAAGGGAGCAAATAAATAAGAGGTCACTGGCAACCTCCGAATTAAAGGAGGTCTCTACGAATCAGCCTCGCTGAGATTTTAACATATGGACTTTAAATCACAACGATCTGGGAGAGATGAGAATCAAAATGAGTTCCAAATCCCTGAGCTTTATTATCCCATTGTTACACACTAGGGAGACTTATGGGAGCCTCTCCCATAAATGTTTTGACTGTAGTAAAGAAATGACTTGTTCTCGCTAGACCTTTTTATAAGGAAGCGATGCATTATGCCAGGAAGAGTGCTGAGTAAATGGTGGGTGACCAGAACGCTAGCTGTCCTGGTATCTATCATAGGGAAGTGGTATAGAATACTTGACTTGACCGAGTTTTCACTTGCAGAACCTGTAGTTTAAAAGACAGTGATTGCAACTAGAATAACACAATCAGTTCTAAGCGGACTGTGAAAATCTTGTTCAGTAGTATAAATCAGATTGTTCAAAAATAGGAGATTCTAGTTGAATTCATAAAACTCTGAACAGTGGGAAATATTCTGTAGACTACCAGGAAAAGCCTAACGGTTCCTGGGGTCATAGATTCTACCTTATTAGAGCCAAAAGTCTCCTGGCCTGCCCTCCTTTTTTCTTTTCTTTTCCTTTTTGATTTTATAGATTTTTAATGTTAATATCAACCCCCTTTATTTGCTAATAATACCATTCTCAGGTCAAATGCAATCTCACATCAGCCTTGAGGTAAAAAAATATTTTATTTATAGGACTTCCCAGGTGACTCAGTGATAACGCATCCACCTGCAATGCAGGAGATACAGGAGACAAGGGTTCAATCCCTGGGTCAGGAAGATCCCTCAGAAGAGGGAATGGCAACCCACTCCAGTATTCTGGCCTGGAAATGGAAAATCCCATGGATAGAGGAGCCTGGTGGGCTACAGTCCATGGGGTTGCAAAGAGTCAGATGAGCAAATAATAATTTGAATAACTCTATGAGATATATAGCATTTTACAGATGAAATAACTTCAGGCATGAGAGAAACTAAGTCATTTGTCATAGATGAGACAACTAAGTGTCAGAGCTGGAAACTGAACCCACAATCACCCACGCTGGAGTCTGCCTCTTAAGAAGCTGTCCTCTGCCTCCTCCAATCTGAAGGAGCTAAAACCCAGTTGGGGCAAAGAACAAGTAAGCACCTTCTAAATAAGCACTCAGAAGGATCAATGTCATTAAAAAAAAAAAAAGAACAGGTACGTTGAATTCCCCTCAGAAATTATGGAAACTGAGGCACAATCAAATAACAACTTATTAGAAAAATCCACATTTAAAAAATCACTTTAAAATTTCAGAGATGTTTTGTGTAATCAAAGATACAACCTCAAATTATCAATGCTTGCTCCTTTTATGGTAAATGATGTGGAAGCAATGGCACAATTTTCTTCACTCTCCCTTACAAATAGCTGTGAAAAGAAGAGAAGCGAAAAGCAAAGGAGAAAAGGAAAGATATAAACATCTGAATGCAGAGTTCCAAAGAATAGCAAGAAGAGATATGAAAGCCTTCTTTAGCGATCAATGCAAAGAAATAGAGGAAAACAACAGAATGGGAAAGACTAGAGATCTCTTCAAGAAAATCAGGGATACCAAAGGAATATTTCATGCAAAGATGAGCTCAATAAAGGACAGAAATGGCATGGACCCAACAGAAGCAGAAGATATTAAGAAGAGATGGCAAGAATACACAGAAGAACTGTACAAAAAAGATCTTCATGACCCAGATAATCACGATGGTGTGATCACTGACCTAGAGCCAGACATCCTGGAATGTGAAGTCAAGGGGGCCTTAGAAAGCATCACTACGAACAAAGTTAGTGGAGGTGATGGAATTCCAGTTGAGCTATTCCAAATCCTGAAAGATGATGCTGTGAAAGTGCTGCACTCAATATGCCAGCCAATTTGGAAAACTCAGCAGTGGCCACAGGACTGGAAAAAGTCAGTTTTCATTCCAATCCCAAAGAAAGGCAATGCCAAAGAATGCTCAAACTACTGCACAACTGCACTCATCTCACACGCTAGTAAAGTAATACTCAAAATTCTCCAAGCCAGACTTCAGCAATATGTGAACCGTTAACTTCCTGATGTTCAAGCTGGTTTTAGAAAAGGCAGAGGAACCAGAGATCAAATTGCCAACATCTGCTGGATCATGGAAAAAGCAAGAGAGTTCCAGAAAAACATCTATTTCTGCTTTATTGACTATGCCAAAGCCTTTGACTGTGTGAATCACAATAAACTGTGGACAATTCTGAAAGAGATGGGAATACCAGACCACCTGATCTGCCTCTTGAGAAATTTGTATGCAGATCAGGAAGCAACAGTTAGAACTGGACATGGAACAACAGACTGGTTCCAAATAGGAAAAGGAGTTCGTCAAGGCTGTATATTGTCACCCTGTTTATTTAACTTACATGTTGAGTACATCATGAGAAACGCTGGACTGGAAGAAACACAAGCTGGAATCAAGATTGCCAGGAGAAATATCAATAACCTCAGATATGCAGATGATACCACCCTTATGGCAGAAAGTGAAGAGGAACTAAAAAGCCTCTTGAAGGTGAAAGTGGAGAGTGAAAAAGTTGGCTTAAAGCTCAACATTCAGAAAACGAAGATCATGGCATCCGGTCCCATCACTTCATGGGAAATAGATGGGGAAACAGTGGAAACAGTGTCAGACTTTATTTTTTGGGGCTCCAAAATCACTGCAGATGGTGATTGCAGCCATGAAATGAAAAGACGCTTACTCCTTGGAAGGAAAGTTATGACCAACCTAGATAGCATATTCAAAAGCAGAGACATTACTTTGCCAACAAAGGTTCATCTAGTCAAGGCTATGGCTTTTCCTGTGGTCATGTATGGATGTGAGAGTTGGACTGTGAAGAAGGCTGAGCGCCAAAGAATTGATGCTTTTGAACTGTGGTGTTGGAGAAGACTCTTGAGAGTCCCTTGGACTGCAAGGAGATCCAACCAGTCCATTCTGAAGGAGATCAGCCCTGGGATATTTTTGGAAGGAATGATGCTAAAGCTGAAACTCCAGTACTTTGGCCACCTCATGCGAAGAGTTGACTCATTGGAAAAGACTCTGATGCTGGGAGGGATTGGGGGCAGGAGGAGAAGGGGACGACAGAGGATGAGATGGCTGGATGGCATCACTGACTTGATGGACATGAGTCTGAGTGAACTCCGGGAGTTGGTGATGGACAGGGAGGCCTGGTGTGCTGCGATTCATGGTGTCGCAAAGAGTCAGACAAGACTGAGCGACTGATCCGATCTGTTAATGAAAATGCAATTTAAAAAAAACAAGTTTTGCATAGTGGAAGATTTTAAGACACTGTGATTAAAACAGCACACACTGCAGTTAGCTGGGCTGAGCAGAATCATGGTCCCAGGACTTATTGGCTATGACATGTTATTTTAGTCATTGCTGTATCCTGAATACCTAGAAAAGGGGCTGACACCTAATAAACTGGTAATAAAAGTTTATTGAATTTTTAGCACTTAATTCATTTTTTTCCAGAAAATGGGAACTTGGTCTTTCTCTCACAGACACACACAAACACACACACACACAATCAAGACTTTCAAGTATAGTACAGCATATCAACTTTGTTCTTTTTCTTTCTCAGTCATTTTTGAGAATAACTGCTTCTCCTGGGATAGTAATATTTGTAGAACAGCATTAAAGCTATGTTGAGAATATTTTAACCATAGATTCAATGGGCATGAGTAAGAAATTCATATTTTGAAGTCTAAAGGAGTTGTTTTGCCTACTTTGATCACATTAAATGAAACACATATTTCACTCCACGCTATGGTCCCATGGACCTGTCTGATCAAAATGTCTTTAACTAACACTTATTTTTCTGAAAAAAAAAAAAAGGCAAAAAAAGTTGAGGAAGTGCTTGGATGGCATCTCAGAGTCCGAGTGAAGGTCACACTCCCTGAGCAAACCTCTGATATCTACTCTTCTGAGCACTGGCATCATTCAATACAAAACTAAAAATCATACAAAGAAACTAAATATTTCAAAGCATCCATAACCACCATAATGAATAACTTCTAGCCCTCAGTCAGGAAGATTTCTTGGAGAGGGAATGGCAACCCACTCCAGCATGCTTGCCTGGAGAATTCTATGGACAGAGGAGCCTGGCAGACTACAGTCCATGGGGTCACTGCAGTTTTTTGTTTTTGTTTTTTTAAATATGGAAGACAGGAAAATTGAAAGTTCTATTTGGTAGAACATACTTTAAGGCATTTTATGGAGCCCTACACCAAAGTTACAGGATAAAAATCTCTGGAACTGACCAAGACCCATAGCAACTGTTGCATGAGCTCCGGATCTAAACCCGGCAGTTCCCTGACCCCATACTATGTAAAATACCCACCATACTATCCACCCTACAGTATCCTAACCAATCACTTAATGTCACCATTCCAGTAGGAATTGTCTGTCTTGAGGCTATAAAAATTGGCTGCAAGCCTGAGAAAGCATTCAGCTCTCCATTGAGCCGGCCTGCTGTTCTAACAGTTGTCTCCCAATCTAATGAACTTCATTCTCCTCTCTTTCTGCCTCAGGTCTGGAAGTCCTTTTCCAACCTAAGCATGGACCATGACATTGTTGACTGCCTATTTAAATTTGCATTTTCTTTTTATTGCAATTCCAATCATAATTAGACTAGTCAATTCCTCTCAAACTACAAGACTAAGAGAGTTCGATTCTATCCTCACTTTATTACTAGCAAGCTGAACAATTTAGCACAAATAATTTGACCTTCTTCAACCTAACTTTCTTCATATTTAACTAAGACAGTTGGAATAGAAAATTCCTAAAGGCCTTTTTAGTTCTAAAATGCAATGAATTTTCAGGCTAATGACAAAAATGAGATCTAAAAGACGCACTGTGTTATAAACACTCATTAAATGTTTTAATTTGTTTATTCAATAATGATGGTCAATATGTATTGAGCCAGGCACTTCTTTAACACTTCATGTATATAAACACTTTTAATCCTTCCAGTATCTTCATAAGATAAGCACTGCTGGTATTCTGATTTTATAAATAAGAAAAGAAAAGCACAGTGATCGCAAAGCTAGTGGCCAGGCATTGTAGATGAGATTCAAACCCAGGCCATCTGGCTCAGACCCCATGTGTTGAAGTACTCTGTCTGAAATTCTCCTACAGCAAATTCCAAAACACTCGTCCTGTTCCAGACAAGGGAAGACCCCACCCCTGGCCACCCCTGCTGTTGGTATGGATTCCATTAGAATGTCATGTCTTCTGAGAAATGCTTTTTCTGGCAGAGAAAAGTAGTTTGAAAGTTAAAGTTGATTTTTCCTCCAGAGCACGCATGCATGCTCAGTCATATCCAACTCCTTGCGACCCCATGGACTGTAGCCCACCAGGCTCCTCTGTGCATGGGATTCTCTAGGCAAGAATACTGGAGTAGGTTGCCATTTGCTCCACCAGGGGATCTTCCTGACCCAGGGATCAAACTTGTGTCTCCTGCACCTCCTGCATTGCAGGCAGATTCTTTACCACTGAGCCACCTGGGAAGCTCATTCCCTAGACAGCAATATACATATCCCCAAACTCTATCTTTTACGTATTTTCTTTTTTTTTTATTTAAATTTATTTATTTTAATTGGAGGCTAATTACTTTACAATACTATATTGGTTTTGCCATACATCAACATGAATCCACCACAGGTGTACACGTGTTCCCCATCCTGAACCCCCCTCCCACCTCACTCCCTGTACCATCCCTCTGGGTCATCCCAGTGCACCAGCCCCAAGCATCCTGTATCCTGCATCAAACCTGGACTGACGATTTGTTTCTTATATGATATTATACATCTGGCTTTTAAATTATGTACCTGGTTGGGGATTTAAAAGCAATGCTGATATAAAAATAATTTGTTCTTTGTGTCAAGACACGCAGAAATGAATGCTGTGTAATTACCTCAATCTTATAAAGACACCATTAGAAGATTCTTTGAAAATATGAGTATTGGTTTTTTAAAATGTAATTGCTATTTGTTCTGGCCAAGGCTATTATAAAATGTGGGCTAGGTGAAGGAGAAAAATTGTGCTGACAGCAAGTTGTACATACCTGTAAGTATATTAATGTGTACATGTGTGTATTTATAAATATGAATTACTAAAAATAGTAGACGTCAGCTAAAGTGCTAGCCTATTATCAGCAAGTCCTAAGGAAAAAATAAATTAGTACGATTTTATCTATCTATATACATTTGAAAACGTGTATGTGCTTACTGAGGCAAGTTCATAAGGTCTAATTCAGAGTAAGCCAAAAACATATTGAATTTACTCTGTAACAACAGACATGGGCTTCTGCCATTATGATACAGGACCAGAGGACTATGAAAGAACAGCGATGCTGGTCATTCTCTGGGGGTAAATTACAGGTGGAGATTAAAGAGCTGCCTAATCTCTTCACCACCTCCATTGTGGGCAGGCCATGATCCTGCTGCTGCTGAATGGAAGTGTGAATAATAGAAGCAGGCAAAACTTCAGATGGTAATGAAAGAAGCTGTGTGCCTCACCCCACACTTCCCAAAGAAGGCAAATACACTTTCTACTGGGAAAAGCATGTAAAAAGAATAAATTATGAATCACAAACCAAGATCATATCATTCATAACTGCCAACTAAAGAATTTAAGATAAAAAAGAAAACCTTGGCAATGACCTAGAGATTAACATACTGAGTGAAGTAAGTCAGACAGAGAAAGAGAAATATTGTATGACATCCCTTATATGTGGAATCTAAAAACAAATGATACAAATGAACTTATTTACAAAACAGAAACAGACTCTCAGCCTCAGAGAACGAACTTATGGTTCGCAAGGGGAAAGGAATAGAGGAAGGGAGAGCTAGGGAGTTTGGGATGGACATGTACACACGGCTATATTAAAATGGGTAACCAACAAGAACCCATGTGTAGCACAGGGAACTCTGCTCAGTGTTATGTGGCAGTCTTGATGAGAGGGGAGTTTGGGGAGAATGGATACATGAATATGTAAGGCTGAGTCCCTTTCTTGTCCACGTGAAACTATTACAACATTGTTAGTCGGCTATATTCCAATATAAAATGAAAAGTTAACAACAACAACAAAAAAAACAAGAGAAACAAAGGAAAGAAAGAAAACCTTACCAATACTGAGTCAAAATATGCTTCCTCTCTTGACATTTTAGTAACATAATATCTAATTATCTTTATTATCTTAATGAATGTATACAATCTGAAAACAGTGTGGGTACTCAATAGCTTCTAATAAATATTTTAAATAATATACTATCGGTTATGATTTATTATAATGCTTTCACTCTTCTGGGTTATTTCCTTCTGACTAACATTTTATAAAGGGGAAAAAAAAAATACCAGAGGGCTCAAGACCATATACAGTATGATTCCATTTACATGATGTACAAGAAAGTAAAATTAATCTATACTATAGAGGCTAGATAAGAGCTTGGAAGGTTATCTTGTAAAGGAAGGATGCATGGAAGAGGTTTCTAGGGTTCTTGTAAAGTTCTGTTTCTTGATCTGGTTGCTGAATACCTGGGTGTGTTTAATTCATTAGGCTTTCATGATAAATACACATTTGGTATATATGCTATACTTTGAAAGTTAAAAAAATAAATTTTATTCCTAAGTACTAGCAACTATCAGAAATCATACTTTTTAAAAAACATTCTTCACACCTATTAGACAGGCTAAATTGGCCATACCAAGTGCTGATGAAGATATGGGACATTTGGAATTTTTATGCATTGCAGTTAGGAATGCAAAATAGTTCAGTTTGGGAGTTTCTTATAAAGTACATGGCCCAGCAATCTCACTCCTAGGTATTTACACTAGAGAAATAAAAAATTATATGTGGATGAAAAGCTATACACAAATCTTGATAGTAGCATTATTCACAATCACTCAAAACTAGAAGCAATCAAAATATCCCTCAAGAGGTGAGTGCATAAATAAGTGCAGGTATATTTATACAATGAAACACTCCTCATTAATTTTTTAAAAATCCACACATGTAACGACACAGATAAATTCCTAATACCTGACCCTGAGTAAAAGAAGTCAGCCTCAAAAGGATACACACTCTGACTAAATTTGTATGACATTCTGGAAAATTCATACGGTGATGGAAAATAGATAAGAGTTAGAAGTAAATGGGGTGTGACTACAAAAAAGCAGTATGAGGGAAGTTGAACAGGTGATAGATTTACTTCTGTATTATTATTATTATGGAAATGATTAGGCAAATTTAGACATTAAAACTCAGATAACAACCATGCACCACCCAAATTTTGAAATTTATTATATATTTTAAAATAATTAGAAATAAGGTAACCTTACTAATGGCAACAAAAATATCAAGTGCCTAGGAATAAATCTAACAAAAAAGAAGCAAGCCTACTGGAGAAAATAATATATTATAATGTTTTTTGAAAGATATTAGAGAGTATGTAAATTAACAGAAAGATATATAAATTATTCGGAAGATTCAATATGATAAAGCTGTGAAGTGTCATCAAATTGATGTGAAGAATTAGTACTTTCCTAATACCAAATGGCAACCCACTCCAGTACTCTTGCCTGGAAAATCCCATGGACAGAGGAGCCTGGTAGATTGCAGTCCATGGGGTCGCAAAGAATCGGACACGACTGAGGGACTTCATTTTTTCATTTCAGGATTTTTTTTTAACTTATTTGACAAGATGGTTAAAATTTACATGGCAGAGAAATGGTTGAAAAATAAGCCAACTTGCTTTTAAATAAAATAAAATTAATAAACTCATTCTATTTGTAAATAAAACAATATAAAGCTATGGTAACAAAGACTGAATATTGATGCATAACAATATAATAGGTCTACAAAAAATCTCATGTATATAGATGAATTATAAGAGAATGAGATTGCATAATCAGAGGAGAAAGTATAGATCTTCAATAAAAGAGTTAAGAGCAATAAATTTGTCTCCTTACTGTCATGATAACAAAAGGATGGATAAAATCACTTTGTAAAAGAACAAAGTTAAAGGACTACACTATCTGACTTCAAGACTTACTACTTAAAGCTACAATAATTGAGAGAGTATTGTATTTGTGTCAAGATAGACAAATAGACCAATGGAACAAGATGGAGTAGACAAATAGATGCACAAATCTACATGTTAAATTGATTTATGACAAAGCTGCAAAAGCTTCTAATGAAGAAAGGACAATCTTTTCAACAAAGGGTGCAGAAACAATAGGACCTCTATATTAAAAAAAAAAAAGAGTGAACTTCAATCCTTAATTTTGCATCACAAACAAAAATTAACTCAAAATGGTCCATCAGTTCAGTTCAGTTCAGTCACTCAGTCGTGTCTGACTCTGTGCGACCTCATGAATCGCAGCACAGCAGGCCTCCCTGTCCATCACCAACTCCTGGAATTTACCCAAACTCATGTCCATTGAGTCGGTGATACCATCTAGCCATCTCATCCTCTGTCATCCCCTTCTCCTCCCACCCTCAATCCTTCCCAGCATCAGGGTCTTTTCCAATGAGTCAACTCTTCGCATGAGGTGGCCAAAGTACTGGAGTTTCAGCTTTAGCATCAGTCCTTCTAAAGAAATCCCAGGGCTGATCTCCTTCAGAATGGACTGGTTGGATCTCCTTGAGGTCCAAGGGACTCTTAAGAGTCTTCTCCAACACCACAGTTCAAAAGCATCAATTCTTCAGCACTCAGCCTTCTTCACAGTCCAACTCTCACATCCATACATGACCACAGGAAAAACCATAGCCTTGACTAGACAGACCTTTGTTGGCAAAGTAATGTCTCTGCTTTTGAATATGCTATCTAGGTTGGACATAACTTTCCTTCCAAGGAGTAAGGGTCTTTTCATTTCATGGCTGCAGTCACCATCTGCAGTGATTTTGGAGCCCCAAAAAATAAAGTCTGACACTGTTTCCACTGTTTCCCCATCTATTTCCCATGAAGTGATGGGACCAGATGCCATGATCTTCGTTTTCTGAATGTTGGGCTTTAAGCCAACTTTTTCACTCTCCTCTTTCACTTTCATCAAGAGGCTTTTTAGTTCCTCTTCACTTTCTGCCATAAGGGTGGTGTCATCTGCATATCTGAGGTGATTGATATTTCTCCCAACAATCTTGATTCCACCTTGTGCTTCTTCCAGCCCAGCATTTCTCATGACGTCTATTTAAAGCCTAAATTTATAAATCTTTTAGGAAAATAAATTGTAGGCAAGAAAGTCTGGGACCATGGGTTAGGCTATAATTTATTAAATATGACTCCAAATACACAATACATAGAACAAACTGATAGACTGGACTTCATCAAAATTAAAAATGTCTATACTTTGAAGGAGAGTAGATTAAAAAGGCAAGCCAAAGACTTGTTTCCAGACATTTACAACTCTCAAAACTTGATAACAAGAATTTAAATGTCATTAAAAATATATAAATTTGAACAGATACTATAGAAAATAAGATATACAAATGATACATTAAAAGATGCTCAACATTACTGTCCACTAGGGACAGGGAAATTAGAGATATGTATACCACTACACATCTATTAAAACATCAAAAAAAATCTTAAAACTGACCATGTCAAGTGTTGGCAAGGATGTGAAGCCACTGGAACACTCACATACTACTGCTGCAAACGCAAAATGACACAACCACATTGGGAAATAATTTAACATTTTAAATTAAAAGACGCTTGCTCCTTGGAAGAAAAGCTATGACCAACCTAGACAGCATATTAAAAAGCAGAGACATTACTTTGCCCACAAAGGTCCATCTAGTCAAAGCTATGGTTTTTCTGGTAGTCATGTATGGACGTGAGAGTTGGACTATGAAATAAGCTGAGCACCAAAGAGTTGATGCTTTTGAACTGTGGTGTTGGAGAAGACTCTTGAGAGTCCCTTGGACTTCAAGGAGATCAAACCAGTCAATTCTAAAGGAAATCAGTCCTGAATATTCATTGGAAGGACCAATGCTGAAGCTGAAACTCCAATACTTTGTCCACCTGATGCAAAGAACTGACACATTTGAAAAGACCCTGATTATGGGAAAGATTGAAGGCAGGAGGAGAAGGGGACAACAGAGGATGAGACGGTTGGATGGCATCACTGACTTGATGGACATGAGTTTGAGTAACTCTGGGAGTTGGTGATGGACAGGGAATCCTGGCGTGCTGTGGACCATGAGGTCACAAAGAGTTGGACATGACTGAGTCATTGAATTTAATAAAATTAAACATATATCTATTATATGATTAAGGCATTCCACTCCTAGGTATAAATCCAAGAGAAATAAAAACATATATCCAAACAAAAACATGTGCACAAATGTTCATAGCATATTCATGTGTTATAGCTAAAAACTAGACACAACCCAAATGTGCATCAACAGTTGAATGAATGAATAATTTGTAGTAAATACATACAATTGAATTTTACTCAGCCAGAGAAAAAAATGAACTCATTATATAACATAACAGTAGATAAATCTCAAAATAATTATGTTGAATGAAACAAACCAAACAAAAAAGAGTACATGCTGTATGATTCCATTTTTATAAAAGCCTAGAAAATGCAAAATAATCTACAGTATAGCAAGAAGTTCATTGCTTGCCTGGGAATAGAGGTTGGAACAGGATGCAAGGGATAGATTACAAAAGAGTATAAGGGAATTTAAGGTGTTTTAGTATATTTATTATCCTGATTTTGTTTATGATTTCCCACAGGTGCATATGTTAAAATTTACCAAATCACACTCCGCATTAGTTTTCTTTTTTGGCTGTGTGGAGTCTTGTTGCAATTCACGGGCTCTGTTGCTCCACAGCATGTGGGATCTTAGTTTCTGGACCAGGGATCAAACCCATATCCTCTTCTGCATTGGCAGGCAGATTCTTAACCACTGGACCACCGAGGAGGTCCCCTGTATACGTTTTCTATTGCTGCATAACAAATTGTCACAAACCTAGTGGCTTACCGTGACACTAATTTAATATTTCACCATTTCCATGGGTCAGAAGTCCTAGTCAAAGTATGGGTTAAATGGGTCAAGATCTCACCAGGCTTAAATCAAGGTGTCAGCTATAACCATTATCTCATTGAAAAACTGGGGTCTACGAATTCAGTGCCTTGTGGTTGTAGGATTAAGATCTCTGTTTTCTTACTGGATGTCAACCAGGGGTTTTTCTTTTAGCTCCTAGAGACTGAGAGTTCTAGTCACTTGGCCTTTTCACACATAGATACTTACTTCCTCAAAGCAATCAGGAGAATCTCCCTACAGTCTGTCCTGATAGAGTCTTCATAACATAATGTCAGCATGATGATCGCATTGTATTCACAGGTCCCACCCAAACTCAAGGGAGGATTTTTAGTTTGCTGGGCTACTGTACTAAATGCCATAGATTGGATGGCTTAAACCACAGAAATTATTTTCTCACAGTACCAGAGACTGGGAAGTCCAAGATCAGGGCTGATTTGGTTCCTGATGAGAGCTCTCTTCCTGGCTTGCTGATGGTTGCTTTTTACTATGTCTTCACTTAGCTTTTCTCCTCTCTCTTTCTTCCTCTTATCCTAAGGCCACTAATCCCACCAGGAGATTCCCATCCTTAGGGCCTAATTGAATACTAATTACTCCCAAGGGGCCCATCTCCAAATACCATCACATTAAGGGTTAGAACTTCAACATATGAATTTTGTGAAGATGCATTCAGCCCATACAGAGGGTATTATATAGGATTTGTACACTAAGAAGTGGAATCTTGGAGCCATCAGAGAGGGCTGTCTAACACATATTCTCTAAATACGTACAGTTTATGTCAACAGAAAACATCAATATAAAAAAAGAAGAAATTATATAAGGGGAAGTAAATTAGATTAACCTCAGACTTTTTGAAGTAATGTGTTATTACTTAATACAAAATCATGTAATACAAAATATAGAGCAATATTTTAGATACTCAAAGAACGAATATGTGAGCTACAGATTTTATACCTCATAAAACACATATTCAAATATAAAGGGCACAAGCAAATTTTTATTAACATGCAACAACTCAGGGAATATTGTTTCTATTTGCTTCATTAGAAATCTACTACAGAATGTACTTTAGACAACCAAAATGAATAGAAAATTATCAGCATTAGAGCAGATGATGAGTATTAAACATATACAGTAGTTACTTGTAGAACTGACAGTGAGAAAATAAAGAAGAGAGTATAATATGTAATGTCTTTATGTTTAAGCAAGACAGTGAAGTTATAAAAAATTGGGTTTAATGTATAAAACATTTTCAAAAAATAGTTTTAAAATCCTTAGCAATTTTTAATCATAATGGTTTTAGTATGCTATTTTAAGACTATTCTCTTTGTAACATAGGGTAAAGTAATAGGGTAATTATGGTAAATTCTAATTTTACTTTCTCTTGTATTCATGAGAACTGGGATACTTGATGTGAAGAAAGTGGTTACGGTTAAGTAAAAACAAATAAACATAACCCACCATATGCATGCATGCATGCTCAGTCACTTCAATCCTGTCTGACTCTTTGCGACCCTATGGACTATAGCCTGCCAGACTCCTCTGTCCATGGGATTCTCCAGGCAAGAATACTGGAGTGGGTTGCCATGCCCTCCTCCTGGGGATCTGCCTGACCCAGGGATCCAAGCTGTGTCTCTTAAGTCTTCTGCATTGGCAGATGGGTTCTTTACCATTAGTGCCACCTGGGAAGCCCCCTAGATGCCAGTAACACCCCCAAGTTGTGACAATCAAACATTGCTAAAGTGAGGGGTAGGCAAAATTACTCCTAGTTAACATTAATTGATCTAGAAAAAGCACATGTTACTTCTGATATTTTTCTACTGCCTAGAATTTAGCTGTATAGTAGTCCAACAACGTAACAAGCTGGATAGCCATGCCCATCTAAAAGTTTGGAATTCTACTGTAAGAGAGAGAGAGAGAATGTTTGGGGGCAACTAGTAGTCTCTGCATCTATTTCAGGCATGTGGACCACCAAATTTCTGAAGTCCCATCTCATGTCTGAGATACCAGCGCAGAATACACAATGGGGTTGGCTTTGGAGAGGAGAGAACAAGGGTGGTCACCAGGAGGAATTTCTGGGGTCCTTAGCCAGAATTCAAAATCTATATATAGTACATGATTTAAAAGAGAAGAAAGAAAAAAAGGGAAAGCTGGTTAGAGATCTGAGTGAATTCCAGTTTGCCACCCATAGCCCAACCCTTGAAGTGAAGAATTAGATCAGTTTTATATAAGAGTTTTTAAAAATTCAAATTGCAACAAAGTTAACCTGGCTTCTCCTTAAGCCTCCCAGAACAAAACCAAAAATGAAACACCACACCCGCACACCTTCCCACACCTGAATTTTAAGTGGAAATATATTGATGTGATTTTCTAAACTAGCGTATGTAAATGTGTGTATGCACACACATATGTCTGTGTGTATATACACTCAGGGCTTCCTCGGTGGCGCAGTGGTAAAGAACCTGTCTACAATGCAGGAGACACAGGAGATACCGGTTCAATCCCTGGGTCAGGAAGATCCCATGAGGAGGGCATGGCAACCCACACCAGTATTCTTGCCTGAAGACCCCACAGCAGAGGAACCTGGTGGGCTAGTCCATAGGGTCACAGAGTCGGACACGGGTGAAGCAACTGAGTACACACACACGCATTCACACTCACATAAAAAGATTTCCTCCCTTTTCTACTCTTCTTCACAAAGGGTCCTCTGGCTACATGATCCTGCCAAGACAATCAAGAGTTGTACATAATTCCTTGTGTAGGATCGAGTTCCTTACCGCTGAACTCAGGCATCTCCTCATATGACGTGACAATTAGGCTCTACACCCTAGTGATCACACAGCCTTGGTTTCCCATACCTATAAGGAAATTTTCGGGGGAGGGGGGAACACATCTATCAGTTAAGTCGCTCAGTTGTGTCCGACTCTTTGCAACCCCATGAATCTCAGCACTCCAGGCCTCCCTTTCCATCACCAACTGCCAGAATTTACTCAAACTCATGTCCATCGAATCAGTGATGCCATCCAGCCATCTCATCCTCTGTCATCACCTTCTCCTCCTGCCCCCAATCCCTCCCAGCATCAGGGTCTTTTCCAATGAGTCAACTCTTCACATGAGGTGGCCAAAGTATTGGAGTTTCAGCTTTAGCATCATTCCTTCCAATGAATACTCAGGACTGATCTCCTATAGGATGGACTGGTTGGATCTCCTTGCAGTCCAAGGGACTCTCAAGAGTCTTCTCCAAAACCACAGTTCAAAAGCAGCAATTCTTTGGTGCTCAGCCTTCTTCACAGTCCAACTCTCACATCCATATATGACCACTGGAAAAACCATAGCCTTGACTAGACAGACCTTTGTTGGCAAAGTATATCTCTGCTTTTCAATATGCTATCTAGGTTGGTCATAACTTTCCTTCCAAGGAGTAAGCGTCTTTTAATTTCATGGCTGCAGTCACCATCTGCAGTGATTTTGGAGCCCAAAAAATAAAGTCTGACACTGTTTCCCCATCTATTTCCCATGAAGTGATGGGACCAGATGCCATGATCTTCGTTTTCTGAATGGTGAGCTTTAAGCCAACTTTTTCACTCTCCTCTTTCACTTTCATCAAGAGGCTTTTTAGTTCCTCTTCACTTTCTGCCATAATGATGGTGTCCTCTGCATATCTGAGGTTATTGATATTTCTCCCGGCAATCTTGATTCCAGCTTGTGCTTCTTCCAGCCCAGCGTTTCTCATGATGTTCTCTGCATATAAGTTAAATAAGCAGAGTGACAATATACAGCCTTGACATACTCCTTTTCCTATTTGAAACCAGTCTGTTGTTCCATGTCCAGTTCTAACTGTTGCTTCCTGACCTGCATACAGGTTTCTCAAGAGGCAGGTCAGGTGGTCTGGTATTCCCATCTCTTTCAGAATTTTCCACAGTTTGTTGTGATCCACACAGTCAAAGGCTTTGGCATAGTCAATAAAGCAGAAATAGATGTTTTTCTGGAACTCTCTTGCTTTTTCCATGATCCAGTGAATGTTGGCAGTTTGATCTCTGGTTCTTCTGCCTTTTTAAAAACCAGCTTGAACATCTGGAAGTTTGTGGTTCACGTATTGCTGACGCCTGGCTTGGAGGATTTTGAGCATTACTTTACTAGTGTGTGAGATGAGTGCAATTGTGCGGTAGTTTGAGCATTCCTTGGCATTGCCTTTCTTTGGGATTGGAATGAAAACTGACCTTTTCCTGTCCTGTAGCCACTGCTGTGTTTTCCAAATTTGCGGGCATACTGAGTGCAGCACTTTCACAGCATCATCTTTTAGGATTTGAAATAGCTCAACTGAAATTCCATCACCTCCACAAGCTTTGTTCATAGTGATACTTTCTAAAGCCCATTTGACTTCACATTCCAGGATGTCTGGCTCTAGGTCAGTGATCACACCATCGTGATTATCTGGGTCATGAAGCTCTTTTTTGTACAGTTCTTCTGTGCATTCTTCCCACCTCTTCTTAACATCTTCTGCTTCTGTTAGGTCCATATCATTTCTGTCCTTTATCGAGCCCATCTTTGCATGAAACGTTCCCTTGGTATCTCTAATTTTCTTGAAGAGATCTCTACTCTTTCCCATTCTGTAGTTTTCCTCTATTTCTTTACATTGATCACTAAGGAAGGCTTTCTCACCTCTCCTTGCTATTCTTTGGAACTCTGCATTCAAATGGGAATATCTTTCCTTTTCTCCTTTGCTTTTTGCTTCTCTTCTTTTCACAGCTATTTGTATGGCCTCCTCAGACAGCCATTTTGCTTTTTTGCATTTCTTTTCCATGGGGATGGTCTTGATCCCTGTCTCCTGTACAATGTCATAAACCTCCATCCATAGCTCATCAGGCACTCTATCTATCAGATCTAGTCCCTTTAAATCTATTTCTCACTTCCACTGTATAATCATAAGGGATTTGATTTAGGTCATACCTGAATGGTCTAGTGGTTTTCCCCACTTTCTTCAATTTCAGTCTGAATTTGGCAATAAGGAGTTCATGATCTGAGCCACAGTCAGCTCCCAGTCTTGTTTTTGCTGACTGTATAGAGCTTCTCCCTCTTTGGCTGCAAAGAATATAATCAATCTGATTTCGGTATTGACTATCTGGTGATGTCCACGTGTAGAGTCTTCTCTTGTGTTGTTGGAAGAGTGTGTTTGCTATGACCAGTGTGTTTTTTGGCAAACTCTATTAGCCTTTGCCCTGCTTCATTCTTTACTCCAAGGCCAAATTTGCCTGTTACCCCAGGTGTTTCTTGACTTCCTACTTTTGCATTCCAGTCCCCTATAATGAAAAGGACATCTTTTTTAGGTGTTAGTTCTAAAAGGTCTTGTAGGTCTTCATAGAACCGTTCAACTTTAGCTTTTTCAGCATTACTGGTTGGGGCATAGGTTTGGATTACCGTGATATTGGATGGTTTGCCTTGGAAACGAACAGAGATCATTCAGTCATTTTTGAGATTGCATCCAAGTACTGCATTTCAGACTCTTTTGTTGACTATGATGGCTACTCCATTTCTTCTAAGGAATTCCTGCCCACAGTAGTAGATATAATGGTCATCTGAGTTAAATTAACCCATTCCAGTCCATTTAAGTTCACTGATTCCTAGAATGTCAACGTTCACTCTTGCCATCTCTTGTTTGACCACTTCCAATTTGCCTTGATTCATGGACCTGACATTCCAGGTTCCTATGCAATATTGCTCTTTACAGCATTGGACCTTGCTTCTATCACCAGTCACAGCCACAACTGGGTATTGTTTTTGCTTTGGCTCCATCCCTTCATTCTTTCTGAAGTTATTTCTCCACTGATCTCCAGTGGCATATTGGGCACCTACTGACCCAGGGAGTTCCCCTTTCCGTGTTCTATCTTTTTGCCTTTTCATACTGTTCATGGGGTTCTCAACACATCTATACTCCTCCATAAAACAGCATTTGTTAGGCTTGAGGCAGTCTAAATGTAAACTTAGGGAGAAAAAAATTCTAACTTTGCAAATACAGAGTTCAAACAATTTATATTATTAAAGAAAAACCTTAACACTGCAATTTGAAGTTACCACATTTGGTTTCCTCACTGAATTTCAGAGTTTCTCTAAGAGGAACCCCTGGCGAAGGAAATGGCAACCCACTCCAGTGTTCTTGCCTGGAGAATCCCATGGACAGAGATCCACAGGGTTACAAAGAGTCAGATATGACTGAAGCAACTTAGGACCAACAGACTAAGAGTAAGAGGGTGGGGGCAATTGATCTTTCTGTATCTGCACTGGGAAGAGCTCTACACAAAGGCAAATTCCTCCATCAGCACCAGAAGATGGACAAGAATCACTATTCCCCAGTTGAAAAGTTTTCCAACCACCACACTGAAATCCAGAAGCTATGGAGCACTCGACATTTTAGAATAAGGCTTCTATTGAACAAATTGAATTTGGTCACAGAGGTTTGCCAAAATGCCATGTGGTTTGTGCATTCCTAATACCTCAATTGTCCCCAAGCAGATTTTTAAACATACAAGTTATTTGTTCAAAATGCCAAGATTCCATGGGAACATTATCCTCTATTTTAAAAATAAAGTTTAAAACTATTTGAAAAGGAAGTATTAATCAGTCAATACTGAGTAGCCAGATTCACAACTCACAGAAATATGTGATACAGTTTTAATCTCTTCTGTGGAGACAGATATTAGAGGCCCCTTGGAGACACAGACTTTTAGGCTCAGTCAGTAAAGAATCTGCCTGCAATGCGGGTGACCTCCTGTGATGCATGGGTCAGGAAGATTCATGGGTTCAATCCATAGGTCAGGAAGATTCCCTGGAGAAGGAAAGGCAATCCAGTCCAGTATTCTTCCCTGGAGAATTCCATGGACAGAGGAGTCCGGTGGGCTACAGTCCTTGGAGTCGCAAAAAGTCAGACATGACTAAGCAGCTAATGCTTTCACTTTTTTTCACTTTCTATATTAAAGCCATGCTCTTAAGTCTCTTTGTCCTTTTAACAAAAAGTTTCAAAGCACTGAATTACCTTATTTACTTGTCACTAAAATTATTCCAATTATAACCACATGGGCTCCTCTGGGGCTTCCCTGGAACAGACCCCTCCCCTGTGTCCTCTGCCTGCCTCTTGTTTGTAGAAGAGTTTTGGTATACTAGTCCTCCTCTGAATCACAAAAGCCTGGCTCCATAGTTAATGATTAAAAGGAGGTGAACATGTAGTGATTAAAAAAAAAAATAGTAAGTTAGGCCAGGAAAACTGGTAACCATTTAAACAGTAAGTCAGCCACATGACAGCCATAGAATCTTTAGTTCCTCCCTAAAGTACATAGTGATGGACAGGGAGGCCTGGCGTGCTGCGGTTCATGGGGTTGCAAAGAGTCGGACATGACTGAGCGACTGAACTGAACTGAATGGAAAGTACACAGAAGATAGTATCTGGTGCACATTCTTGAGTTGTTCTACAGCGACTAAAGAGAAAGTCGCTCAGTTGTGTCTAACTCTTTGTGACCCCATACGCTGTAGCCCACCAGGCTCCTCTGTCCATGAGATTCTCCAGGTAGGAATACTGGAGTGGGTAGCCATTCCCTTCTTCAGAGCATCTTTACAACCCAGGGATCGGACCCAAGTCTCCTGCATTACAGGCAGATTCTTTACCAACTGAGCCACCACAGATACTAAAGCCTCCACCAAATGGAAGAAGTTGACTACATGATGACCATGGGCACGTAGCCCCCAGACTTACTGGAGTCTGAGAATTCATAATGTGAACCCCTGTGACACTGGCCAGTTTCCTCACCATCAACCAATCAGAGATTTGTGCACGAACTGATCATATACCCTGCAACTCCCTCCACCACCTTGGTTTAAAAATGCTACCCTGAAACCTCTTGGGGAGTTTGGGCTTTATGAGTGTTCATTGCCCCCCACTCCTTGTCTGACACCTGCAATACACACGGCACTTTCCTTCACCACAACCTGGTGTAAGTAGATTGGCTTTACTTCTTCTGGCCCCACGTTTGGCTGGGTAGTGACTAAATCATTCCATTGAGGAGCATTGTTTCTTGTCCAAAGAAAAGAAACGTAATTTCTAGGCTAGTTCTGGGAGTGCGCTGGGCAGACACTCATGGAGGTGTTTGGAGGTTCCCTGGTACCT
Organism: Bubalus kerabau; assembly: GCF_029407905.1. Taxonomy (NCBI): domain Eukaryota; kingdom Metazoa; phylum Chordata; class Mammalia; order Artiodactyla; family Bovidae; genus Bubalus; species Bubalus kerabau. Next base: position 33,384,317 of record NC_073624.1, on the reverse strand, counting down.
CAGAGGGTAAAGAATCTGCCTGCAATGCAGGAGACCTGGGTTCGATCCCTGAGTCAGGAAGATCCCCTGGAGAAGGGAATGACTACCCACTCCAGTATTCTTGCCTGGAGAATTCCACAGACCAGGGAGCCTGGCGAGCTACAGTCCATGGGGTTGCAAAGAGCTGGGCAAGACTGAGCGACTAACACTTTGACTTTTTTTTCCACTTTCATGGAGGTGTTTCAAATGCTGCGATAAGCGTGAGAATTGAAAATTCTTTTCCCCAGTAGAATATCATTAGGAAAATTCCAGACCAAAAGGAGACAAGGAAATGAATGTTTATAGAGTGCAACCAATGTGGAAGATAGAGCTTTGCTCCTTTGTAAGTTAAGTTTGAATCAACCTGCTTTTATCCTGGGAGTAGATTGAGAAACAGAGAAAGGGAACTCACCGTTGTTGAGTATCGAATGTGTGCTGGCACTTCCTAGCCTGTGTCTCAGTGAAGCTCACGTGGGCATTGTTATCCTCATTTTATATCCATGTCCATGTATCTGGCATGCAAGAAAGTGCCCAAATCATACCCAGACCTATGTATTGTAATTGTAAAGATAACTGTATCTCGCTGATAAAACGTGTTCCCTGGACTATAGCCACATCCTCAGTAGTGGAAGGAGCCCTGAAAATTACCCTTCTCTGCAGCAGCTAAAATCAAATCAGCTCATCACTCCAAGCTATTGAAAATGATCCAGATAAACCCCACAATCTAAAAATACAAAGAAAAAAAAAAACATCCATTTCTAGCTCTTTTTCCATGTCTCTTGAATTTTGAGTGTGAAATGTTTGGTTTAAAAACATCCTCATCAAGCCAAGTTTAAAGAAGAATGTCCAAGCAAAGTTTTGGTTCAGCACAATTACAGGGTGTTTTTGTTCAATCTTTACAAGGTTTTCTTAGATATTTTTAAGAAATGGGGAAAAGAAGGTTACACGAAAAAGTTTGTTTCCCAAGCTGAAACATGGACTTGTGGATACAGGATAGTTGAACAAGAAAATTATTCTTGGAGAAAAGAGCTGAGAAAGAAAATATGCCATATTAAGGCAAATTGAGCAGGAGGTCATGAGACCAGGGTCATGTCAGTTCCCATTTCACCTGTGGACAGCCTCACTCTTTCATCCTTAAGGAAGCTGTGCCTAGGATGTGACAAGGATTGTTTATGATACATAATGCTTCAAGTCACATATATGCAACCACACCCCAAAAAGAGATTCCTCCCACTGCCAACTAATAGTTTTACATACGCTTTAATGCATGGAATCCAAGATAATCTTTTACTGTTTACTAAAGGCGTTTCTTACTGAAGGGCATTCCAACTTCCACACAAGATCACCTTATTTCCAGTGTCTGCTTCAAGGTTTGGCTCATATGGTAAAGAATCTGCCTGCAATGCGGGAGACCTGGGTTCGATTCCTGGGCTGCGAAGATCCCCTGGAGAAGGGAATGGCAACCCACTCCAGTATTCTTGCCTAGAGAATCCCATGGACAGAAGAGCCTGATGGGCTACAGTCCATGGGGTCACAAAGATTTGGACACCCTGAGTGACTAATATATATATATATATATGCCTCAGTGCACATTTTTGCACTTTTTTTACACCAGGAAACTATGACTCTAGTATGCTGGCTTGTCATTGGTAATACAGTAGGAATTTTTAGGCATCTATCTTAACTTAGTCATTGATTCATTGGTAGAATAACATCAAGCAGAAGAATAAGGGATGGGGTTGGATGTGGAGAAATGGATGAATGGGTTATTACTCCCATCTGGTGGCAAAGATGCAAAAATACAGGCAACACATTCAGTTCTTTTCAGTTCAGTACAGTCTCTCAGTCCTGTGCCACTCTTTGCAACCCCATTGATGCAGAACTCCAGGCCTCCATCCAGGTAGTTGTCCATCACCAACTACCAGAGTTTACTCAAACTCATGTCCATCGAGTCAGTGATGCCATCCAACCATCTCATCCTCTGTCGTCTCCTTCTCCTCCCGCCTTCAATCTTTTCCAATGAGTCAGTTCTTCACATCAAGTGGCCCAAGTATTGGAGTTTCAGCTTTAGCATCAGTCCTTCCAATGAACATCCAGGACTGATCTCCTTTAGGATGGACTGGTTTGATATCCTTGCAGTCCAAGGGACTCTCAAGGGTTTTCTCCAACACCACAGTTCAAAAGCATCAATTCTTCGGCACTCAGTTTTCTTTGTAGTTCAACTTTCACATCCATACATGACTACTGGAAAAACCAAAGCCTTGACTAGACAGACTCTTGTTGGCAAAATAATGTCTCTGCTTTTTAATATGCTGTCCAGCTTGGTCATAGCTTTTCTTCTAAGGAGTAAGCCTCTTTTAATTTCGTGGTTGCAGTCACCATCTGCAGTGACTTTGGAACCCATAAAAATAAATGCTGACACTGTTTCCATTGTTTCCCCATCTATTTGCCATGAAGTGATGGGACCAGATGCCATGATCTTCATTTTCTGAATGTTGAGCTTTAAACCAACTTTTCACTCTCCTCTTTCACTTTCATCAAGAGGCTCTTTAGTTCTTTGCTTTCTGCCATAAGGGTGGTGTCATGTGCATATCTGAGGTTATTGATATTTCTCCCAGCAATCTTGATTCCAGCTTGTGTTTCATCCAGCCTGGCATTTCTCATGATGTACTCTGCATATAAGTTAAATAAACGGGGTGGCAATATACAGCCTTGACGTACTCCTTTTCCTATTTGGAACCAGTCTGTTGTTCCATGTCCTGTTCTAACTGTTGCTTCCTGACCTGCATACAGATTTCTCAAGAGGCAGGTCAGGTGGTCTGGTATTCCCATCTCTTTCAGAATTTTCCACAGTTTGTTGTGATCCACACAGTCAAAGGCTTTGGCATAGTCAATATAGCAGAAATAGATGTTTTTCTGGAACTTGCTTGCTTTTTTGAAGATCCAGTGGATGTTGGCAATTTGATCTCTAGTTCCTCTGCCTTTTCTAAAACTAGTTTGAACATCTGGAAGTTCACAGTTCATGTACTGTTGAAGCCAGGCTTGGAGAATTTTGAGTATTACTTTACTAGCATGTGAGATGAGTGCAATTGTGAGGTAGTTTGAGCATTCCTTGGCATTGCCTTTCTTTGGGACTGGAATGAAAACTGACCTTTTCCAGTCCTGTGGCCACTGCTGAGTTTTCCAAATTTGCTGGCATATTGAGTGCAGCACTTTCACAGCATCATCTTTCAGGATTTTAAATAGCTCAACCTGGAATTCCATCACCTCCACTAGCTTTGTTCATAGTGATGCTTCCTAAGGCCCACTTGACTTCACATTCCAGGATGTCTGGCTCTAGGTGAGTGATCACACCAACGTGAGTATCTTCACATGTCATGAAGATCTTCTTTGTATAGTTCTTCTGTGCATTCTTGACACCTCTTCTCAATATCATCTACTTCTGTTAGGTCCATACCATTTCTATCCTTTATTGTGCCCATCTTTGCATGAAATGTTTCCTTGGTATCTCTAATTATCTTGAAGAGATCTCTAGTCTTTCCCATTCTATTGTTTTCTTCTATTTCTTTGCACTGATCACTGAGAAAGGATTTCTTATCTCTCCTTGCCATTCTTTGAAACTCTGCATTCAGATGCTTATATCTTTCCTTTTCTCCTTTGCTTTTTGCTTCTCTTCTTTTCACAGCTATTTGTAAGGACTTCTCCGACAGCCATTTTGTCTTATTGCATTTCTTTTCCATGGGGATGGTCTTGATCCCTGTCTCCTGTACAATGTCACGAATCTCCATCCATAGTTCATCAGGCACTCTATCTATCAGATCTAGTCCCTTTAAATCTATTTCTTACTTCCACTGTACAAATTGTAAGGAATTTTATTTAGGTCATACCTGAATGGTCTACTGGTTTTCTCTACTTTCTTCAACATAAGTCTGAATTTGGTAATAAGGAGTTCATGATCTCAGCCACAGTCAGCTCCTGGTCTTGTTTTTGTTGACTGTATAGAGCTTCTCCATCTTTGGCTGCAAAGAATATAATCAATCTGATTTCAGTGTTGACCATCTGGTGATGTCCATGTGTAGAGTTTTCTCTTGTGTTGTTGGAAGAGGGCGTTTGATATGACCAGTGTGTTCTTTGGCAAAACTCTATTAGCCTTTGCCCTGCTTCATTCTGTATTCCAAGGCCAAATTCGCCTGTTACTCCAGGTGTTTCTTGACTTCCTACTTTTGCATTTCAGTCCCCTATAATGAAAAGAACATCTTTTTTGGGTGTTAGTTCTAGAAGGTCTTGTAGGTCTTTATAGAGCCATTCAGCTTCTTCAGCATTACTGGTTGGGGCATAGACTTGGGTTACGTGATATTGAATGGTTTGCCTTGGAAACAGAGATCATTCTGTCGTTTTTGAGATTGCATCCAAATACTGCATTTCAGACTCTTTTGTTGACTATGATGGCTACTCCATTTCTTCTAAGGGATTCTTGCCCACAGTAGTAGATATAATGGTCATCTGAGTTAAATTCAGCCATTCCAGTCCATTTTGGTTCACAGATTCCTAAAATGTCAATGTTCACTCTTGCCATCTCCTGTTCGATCACTTCCAACTTTCCTTGATTCATGGACCTAACATTCCAGGTTCCTATGCAATATTGCTCATTACTGCATCGGACCTTGCTTCCATCACCAGTCACATCCACAACTGGGTGTTGTTTTTGCTTTGGCTCTGTCTCTTCATTTTTTCTGTAGTTAATTCTCCACTGATCTCCAGTAGAATATTGGGCACCTACAGACCTGGGGAGTTCATCTTTCAGTGTCCTATCTTTTTGCCTTTTCATAGTGTTCATGGGGTTCTCAAGGCAAGAATATTGAAGTGGTTTGCCATTCCCTTCTCCAGTGGACCACATTTTGTCAGACCTCTCCACCATGACCCATCCATCTTGGGTGGCTCCACACGGCATGACTCATAGTTTCATTGAGTTAGACAAGGCTATGGTCTCTGTGATTAAATTGGTTAGTTTTCTGTGATTGTAGTTTTCAGTCTGTCTGCCCTTTGACGGAGAAGGATAGGAGGCTTATGGAAGCTTCCTGATGGAAGACTGACTGAGGGGGAAAACAGGTGTTGTTCTGATGGGCGGGGCCATGCTCAGTAAATCTTTAATCCAATTTTCTGTTGATGGCTGGAGCTGTGTTCCCTCCCTGCTATTTACCTCAGGCTAAACTGTGGTGGAGGTAATGAAGATAATGGTGACCTCCTTCAAAAGATCCCACGCACGCACTGCTACACTCAGTGCCCCCAGCCCTGCAGCAGGCCACCACCAACCTACGCCTCTGCCAGAGACTCCCGGACACTCATAGGCAAGTCTGGCTCAGTCTTTTGTGGGGTCACTGCTCCTTTCTCTTGGGTCTTGGTGCACACAAGGTTCTGTTTGCCCTCCAAGAGTCTATTTCCCAGTCCTGTGTAAGTTCTGGCAGATCTATGGTGGGGTTAACGGTGACCTCCTTCAAGAGGCCTTATGCCATACCCAAGTCTGCTGCACGTAGGGCCCCTGTCCCTGTGGCAGTCCACTGCGGAGATGCTCAAACACAGCAACACATTGAAGAGATCAAAATAGGACTCATTCATTTGGGAAATGCATTGTTGTACAGACTGTGAAGAAAATGTTTAATTATCAGATACTTTTGTGTCACTTCTTTGACCCATACCTCTTGGAATGTCAACTGTTCTAACTCACTTTTTTTTCTCAATATCCAGGAACATAAAGCTGTGTGAGTTTTTGGACCTAAAGACCACAGAAAAGATTTAAGAATCATTGCGTCCATTTCCCAATCCTGTGGAACTCTGCCCCCAAAAGTTTTCATCTAGAACTTAAAGTTGATAGATATTCTATTAAGGGAGTGCAGCTTTCAAAGGGGGACACCTTGTCATCTATTTGCATATCTCAGGTTCTTATGGTATGTTTCCTAGGCAGTTGTCAACATGATAAAATCAGGTAAAATTCAGGATACCATTGTTTCAACAGAGGAGACTGAAAGTATCTGATAATGGCTTGGCAGGGAGATTTGACTGCCAAGGATAGCTAAACATCCTTTTATGCCAAACCTCTATCATACACTAAGCAACATCATCTCTTGCTACACAGTATGCAAATTCTGTTCAGGAAACCAACCTTCTTTCACTGAACACTTGCACAACTTGTTTGTTTTTGCCTTCAAGTCTTCATGCTTTCTTTTCTTTCCACCTCTATTTCCTTCCATTCTGTCTTAGATAACTACCTGGCTCTTGGCCAAACTTCAAAATGGACCACACTGAAAATGCTTTAAAGATGATACACGTGGTTCTGATCGCTACAATTATCATTGGGGATGTTTCTTGCGATGTGTTATTCACTCTTTTAAACATTTTATATATATATATTATTATTACCAAATTCTCAGAAAAACTTGAGGGATTGTTATTCCTGTTTAAGAATCAACAAATCTTTGGCTAAGAGCAGTTAAGAATTGACCCACACCTACACAGAGAGTGAGTAGAAAAAGAATAGAGAAACCAGATTTGGAAGCAAGTTCAGTCTAGTTTAAAGATTAAACATTTCTTCTTTCATAATCATTCCATCAACTCTACCTGTGCATCCACACACACACACATACACAAATATGCATACACACACAGAGTTTGGTATGAACGATACAATTATATATTAGCATACAGTGCATTGGAGAAGGACATGGCACCCCACTCCAGTACTCTTTTTTTTTTTCCTGTGACACTCCAGTACTCTTGCCTGGAAAAATCCCATGGACAGAGCGACTTAGCAGCAGCAGCATACAGTGTATTGTTGTTGTTTATTCGCTAAGTCATATCTGGCTCTTTGTGACCCCATGGACTGTAGCCCACCAGGCTCCTCTGTCCATAGGATTTCCCAGGCAAGAATACTGCAGTGGTTTGCTATTTCCTTCTTAAGGGGATCTTCCCTACCCAAGGATTGATTATGTGTCTCCTGCTGGGCAGGCAGATTCTTTTCACTACTGAGCCACCTGGGAAGCCCACTACCACAGCACACATATATATATGTATATATACATATATATATATATATATATATATATATATATGCTGCTGCTGCTAAGTCGCTTCAGTCATGTCCGACTCTGTGCGACCCCAGAGACAGCAGCCCATCAGGCTCCACCGTCCCTGGGATTCTCCAGGCAAGAACACTGGAGTGGGTTGCCATTTCCTTCTCCAATGCATGAAAGTGAAAAGTGAAAGTGAAGTCACTCAGTCGTGTCTGACTCTTAGCAACCGCATGGACTGCAGCCCACCAGCTCCTCCATCCATGGGATTTTCCAAGCAAGAGTACTGATTGGGATGCCTTTGCCTTCTCCATATATATATATATTTATCCTCAAATCACTTGCATTTGAAATTGCATTCATTTATCTCAACAGAATCTGAATGATTTGAAATTAGAAATAATACCTGACATTTTCTTTTAGCAGCTCCAGAGAGGGCACATTGGCAAGTCGTATGGTCTTTTGATTCAGAGAGTGGATTCCGAGGTCACGCTACATTCTACCACCATCTGACCATCTGGATGGGACTGAAAAAGGTGCTTGACCTCAGACCCTAAATTTGGTAACTTGGAAATGTTCATAAGGCTTTTGAAAATTAAATGCGATTGTCTAGGAAAAGAATTTAACTAGCGTTGTGCCTGTCACATGTCCATCGTGTATTAAAGGTGAGTTTTTATTTCTGTCTCTTCTACACGCTGGCTATTGCATTCAGACGGTTGATTAACTGTTTTCAGTGATACAGCCATTTTTTTCCACAACAGAAAAAGAAAAGAGTTATTATCCAATGTTTGATGACTCAAATGGTAACACTAGAATAACAGGACAAAGCTCCTTGCACAGGCTGTAAATCTTGTAAGGTCTGGAGAGATGGATATTGGAAAAGCAGAGGGTCCAGACTCCTGAATTAATCTAGCCTGGCAACAGCCATATGGAAAGTTCTAAATGTGAAAATGGTAACTTTTTTAGTTTTCTTCTCAAGGCCTGCCAAAGACTGTCATCCTCCTTGTTCATCTCTAGTAAATCATAGTATCTAACTCAGTTCCTCTAAATGTTGGCTTTTTCTAGCACTTTCCCCTAAAATAGAAATACAAAAAGGCATTCCAGCATGAAAACTGTTAAGGTATGTAAATTCCAGAAATTATATTTGAAATAAATTTATGCTTTCTAGATTTGTCAGAGAAATAAAATAGCAATCACTGGGAGGAAAGTCTAATATTCCTGGGAAAATAAAGTGCTTTTAAGAAGGAGAGCAATCATCTCTCATTCTAGGAAATGACAGGATTTTTTTTTTTTAATTATGGTTTAAAGGGTGATAACTTTATAAAAACTGTATGTAGTTCTATACATGTATATATCATGTATACACATCACATATATATAGTCTAAGTTGATAACATTTCTTAAACTACTGCCCCACTGCCATGGGCACTGATATCTTAAGAATCCCCATTTCTGCCATGATCATGGCAAGAGTTACACACCTCAGGGACCATGCATTAAGATTAGAAAAAAAACCCAATCCTTTCATTGTTAATCCAGCAAATCCACTTCTAGAAATACATTTGCTCAAGATAAAAAATACATTTGCTCAAGATTATTCATTGCAATAACAAAAAGCAAAGAGAACAAACAAAAAAGGAAAGAAAAAAATTATTGCAACATTATTTGTTATATGAAAAGTCTAAAAACAATTCACAGGCTCATCAAAATGGTACTAATTATTTAAATAATACATCTTTACATGATTGAACACTCTGCAGAGTTTAAAAAAGAGAATTTTCTCCATGCTCCATGCATTTCTATGGATTGTGTTGTTGTTCATTCGCTAAGTTGTCTCCAACTCTTTGTGACCCCATGGACTGCAGTCAGTACTAAGAGTACCCTCAGTGTCCAGGCTGTGATACCTAAATTTTTTTTTCCCAATTAGGTGGAACCTGGGCTTCTTAGAGAACTGACTGACTCCAGATCTGGAACAAGAAATTTACAAGATAAACTTGAACATTCTTGTTGGGTCAAAAAGCAAGAACACCACCCAGATTATTTTCAAAAGACTCATGGTTCAACCTGAAAAGATTCCCACTATCCCAAAGTCAGACAATTAGAACACCAAGAAGAGTAATAAATGCAGTCACATAAAATATGTGTGTATGTTATAATGTATAAAATATCATCACAAACCATGTGATATGATCACAAACCATGTGATATGGTTTGTGATAATATTCAAGCAAGAGAACAGGCAAACTCATTGACCATCCTTGGAGAATGATAGGGAACATGGTCATTTTGAAAACTAGTAAATAAAAGCAAAGGACCAAACTTCATCCTGCTTTTTCTATATAAATTATACTTCAGAGTAATTCAGTGGGTAATGGGGCTAGAGATCTCTATGTGCTCAGTCCCTTCAGTCGTTTCTGACTCTTTATGACCCTATGGACTGTAGCCCACAAGTCTCCTCTGTTCATGGGATTCTCCAGGCAAGAATACTGGAATGGGTTGCCATGCCCTTCTCCAGAGAGTTCTCTATATAGAAATATTAATATTTCAGCTAATAAAAAAAGGAATTGCAGAATAGTGATATTCCAATGCATATTACTCTTGCAAGCTCTAATGTGTTAATAGATTTAGACAATGGCCATGAACTTCTAAAATCACAAAAAGAGAACCGACTAGACAATAGGTGCTATTATCTATTATATCACTATTATCTATAATATCACTATTATCACGATAGTGACCTATTAAAAGGTCACTATCCACTATTCTTACAAAAAATTAAATCTAAATTTCATCAAGACTAAATCTATCACTTTTCCGAAATTACAGAAACATGTAAAATGATACCACAGATTAGCTAATTGCAGTGCATGAGTCTTATTTAGAACCCAATGATAGCGAAAGTGAACTCGAAACAAATTGAGACTATGGGAAAATTTGAACATTGACAGAACACTTGATGGTATTAAAAATAATTGTGAATTTCTTCTTTGTGACAATCCCAGGTCTCCTGCATTGCAGGCATATTCTTTGTAGTCTGAATTACCAGGGAAGCCCAAGCCAGTTATGAGAGGCACACAAATGAAAGGGCAGAATATTCACTGGGGAAGGAGGAGTTTGGGGGGTTGTATTCCCTGATTTTTATTCCAGCTCCATCTTCCCAAGGGGAGGAGGGATTTTTGACCTTATTTGGTTTAAATCAGAAGTGTCATGGCATCAGTGAATGATAGGTGTTTCTTATCTGCAAGGCTAATTTTATTAGAATGAGAGCATGATAAGCAACAAGTTACATTCCAAGGTAGGAGAGTCCCATCTTTCCCCACCTCTCTTTGTCTGCTTGCAGGACTCTTATCACCCAAAAGATGAGGTTTCCTGTTAGTCTGGAAGATTCCTACTTTTATTCATCTGCCCATGGAACTCCCCTGTGTGGAAGACCTGTGATTTCCTGCCACCTGGCCTCTGCCCTCATTTATCTGCTTGTGTTTTCTCTACCTGCCTGCTGTAACAAAGTGACCCAGACACCAGTATTGACAAGGCTGTGGTTTGAGGATTACAGTGATTATTGATTCTATGTGACGCCTTTAAAGCCAAGGTTTATAAGTGTGCTGGAGAAATAATAGCTCTTTCTCATTTAATTTGATTCAGAAATGAGAAGGGAATAGAATGCTATCAATACAATTTTTGAGGTCTTCCAAAGGCACTGTTTTCCCTCTCGGTTTTTAGGGCAAGGAAACCGACCTAAGGTAGACAGAAGCAGGAGGCTGGCTTCAGAAAACAGGTACTAAACAGTATCTGAAATGCCTCAGGGCAAAGAAGCAAGAACACTTAAATCAGAAAAGGACAAGAAAATGGGGGTGAAGAAGAAAGTGACTGCAGATGTGGGATGTTGTTTGTCCCCAAGGATTTCTTTATAATGACACAAAACAAATTCTACTTCTGTGTTCAGGACTAGTTGTAGAAATTTGGCCATAAAATAAACAGTAGAAGACAAAGGGCATGTTGCAGTAGAAAGGTGGATGAAGGCAGATGGTTATGTAATTTCACAGCAGCTCCACACACCTTGGCAAGAACTGATGGTTCTGTCAGGGGAGTGTAATCTCCTTGGTTCTGTGTCCTCTCAACAAAAATTTGAAGCTACGGACGTTAAAGCCCTCAGCATGTCACAGCTCTCAGACAGACCGTGTTATAGCTCTTAGACAGATCAGTGTTACAGCTCTGTGTTACAGCTCAGTTTTACTTAGAAAATAATAGGAAAATATAACCTCGAGGCATGAGGGCATGCTGACCCAAAGATGCGAAGAGAAGAGAGAGAAAGAGAGAACAAGCATGCGGGCAGGGGTGGAGAGAGACCCATGGCCCTTCGGCTCCTCTTTTTATGTTTTTCCTCCCCCGGGCCTGCCCTATGTAAGTTGGGCTAGCCAGGAGTGCTGTTTGTTCTACCTGAGGTCCTCACTCCAGTCTTTGGACCTTCCTTTGTTCTCTTTTCACAGGCTTTTCCCTTCCTTGTCTTTTAGCCACCACCATTCTGGACTCCTTTTTCCTAGTCTAACTACCTAACAGTTCCCAAAATCCAAGAATATCTCCCCATGTGATCCGGGACTGATTGGGAAGGAGCTTGTACCTGGCTTGATGAGGGGAGAGCTTGACCCAAAAAAGTGATTAGTGAGGAAATCATTTTCCCTGCTAGACTTAGGTCAGAAACCTCAGAGAGAAGAGATTTGAGATTCAAAAGCCAGTGATGGCCACCATGATGCTACTTTTAAAGAAGCTGGAGGCTGTTAACACCATACGCCATTTATCTCATTTACTTCCCCAAATCACAGTCTTTGAACATACACTGTTAACGCAAATTCATGTGCCTGATGCACACGGCGGTCAAACAAACTGAAACGTTGGAGTTTGAAGTAGAGAAAAGTTTATTGCAAGGCCTTCCAAGAAGACAAGGTGGCTCATGCCCTGAAAAGCTTCCAGCTCCCTGAAGTGCGTGCTAAGTGGCTTCAGTTGTGTCCAACTCTGTGCAACCCCATGGACTCTAGTCTGTCAGGCTCCTCAGTCCATGGGTTTCTCCAGACAAGAACACTGGAGTGGGTGTCTTGCCCCTCCTCTAGGGATCCCCTAATCCAGGGATCAAACCCGTGTCCCTTACATCTCCTGCATTGGCATGCAGATTCTTTACCAATAGCGCCATCCCTGAAGGGTTTTCAACAAAGCATTTTAAAGGGCAGGTGAGGGGAGGTGTCACAGGGCGGGTGATCAGCTTACACACAATTCTCTGACTGATGGTGAGACAGCAGGGTGCTGTCACGGGATTTAACATGATCAGTCCCTAGGCTCCAGGAGGCCTGAGGCTATGAACTTAGTTAACATCTCCCATTTGGTGGGAAGGGTTTTCATATCTGCAAAACAACTCAGGAAATTTGTATCAAATACTGTTATCCAGGTACTTCAGAGAGGAGCTAAAGCAGAGAATATGGGGGAAGTCCTGTCCCAGGAAGGCCCCAAGAGGTTCTGCTCAGTTACAAGTTTGCCAAGCCCTGGGCTAGACCCAGGGATTGCATCACTGAGGAAAGCAGGCCTGGGGTCTCAGGACAGATGGAGTATTCTGTCCTTGTCTATCAGGAATTCAGTTGTCCAGTGATTCAAGCAAAGGGCTTTCCTAGGCTCATCTTTCTCAGCTTCTTTTGCCAATAATCTTTCCCTCCATACCCCTGTAAGCCCTATTTTAAAGTTGACAGAATCCATAAGAGATTAGTACATGGAACAAAGGATAGGAGACAAATACCTCCAGAGACCAGAACTCTTTACTCTGAAGAATTTCTGATGCAAAGCAATGAAAAAAACAAAATCCTCAAACATTTAGTTGTCTAAACAGGACAAAATAGCTCAATAAAAGTGTCCCATTCACTCCACCATCACTACTTCAGGCACTTTTGTTCAAAGATAGGCAAGTCAAGGTTGGCCTTGCCTGTTTCTATTTTATCTAGTACAGAAAATAATTCAAATTATGACAAATGGCAGCATCAAAGAATGAACTGAATGAAGTCTGCTTTATTTCATACATAGAAATTAATGCATATAAAGTAAGTGGACTGATTAAAAACTGAAAAGCTTTGGTGTGTGCAAAACTGGCATCAAAATTAAAGGTACTTAGACAAAATGGTCCCACTTAACAGACAGGACACAACATACAGGTGCCACGAAATGAGCAGATTAAGAATATTTTACCAGAATGTATACAAAATTTCTCCTGGTTTTAAAATTAATGAGTAATTAAAATACTAAAACAGAAAAGAGACTTAAAATACCATTTTAATTCTGTTATAAAACCATGTAATCATTGGTATATTTTTTCTTGTGTAACTATTTTAATTTTTTTGAATAAGTAATATATGTGTTTGGTTAAATAAATAGGAAACAGAACTTCCCTGCAGGCGCAGTGGATAGAAGTCTGCCTGCTCGTGCCTGGAGCTCATGATCTGCAACAAGAGAAGCCACAGCAATGAGAAGTCCACGTACCACGATGAAGAGTAGCTCCCATCACCACAACTAAAGAAAGCCTGCAGGCAGCAACTAGGAACCAACACAGCCAAAAATAAATAAAATTTTTAAAGAAAAGGACACAGTAGTAAAGTGGATCTCCTCCCCACTCTGTATCACCTCTGTCTCACTTTCAGAGGCAAGCACTGAAATCCGATGCTTGAGTGTCCAAGGGAAATAAGCAGTGCAGACAGGTTTTGGACAGGTAGGGCTGGTATCGGAATGCTAAGTCGCTTCAGTTGTGTTGTGACCCAAAGGACTGTAGCCCACCAGGCTCCTCTGTCCGTGGGATTTCCAGGTAAGAATACTGGAATAGGTTGCCATTTCTTCCTCCATCGGATCTTCCTGACCCAGAGGTAGAATCCCCGCCTCTTAAGTCTCCAGCGTTGGCAGGCAGGCTCTTTAACAGTGTAGCCACGTGGGACGCCCTGCTCTATTGGCTGTTAAAAGTCAACACCTGTTCTGATTGGTCAGTCAGCATCCCCGACTGAGTACAAGTATGTGTACACGTGTAAAATTTTATTTTACAAATGTAGCACACTTTTGTATCAATTGTTCTGCTTACTTAATTTATGTGTGATTTTCCACATACATTAATATAGACAGCTACTTGTCCTTTCAGTGTATTAGCTCTACTCTTTAGAATGTTCCAATTTATAGATGAGTAAACCTAGACAGGGTATTAAAAAGCAGAGACATTACTTTGCCAAAAAGGTCTGTATAGCCAAAGCTATGGTTTCTCCAGTAGTCATGTAGGGATGTGAGAGCTGGACAATAAAAAAGACTGAGCACAGAAGAAGTGATTCTTTTGAACTGTGTTGTTGGAGAAGAAAGACTCTTGAGAGTCCCTTGGACTGCAAGGAGATCCAACCAGTCCATCGTAAAGGAGATCAGTCCTGGGTGTTCATTGCAAGGGCTGATGTTGAAGCTGAAACTCCAATACTTTGGCCACCTGATGCGAAGAGCTGACTCATTTGAAAAGACCCTGATGCTGGGAAAGATTGAAGGCGGGAGAAGAAGGGGACGACAGAGGATGAGATGGTTGGATGGCATCACCAACTCAATGGACACATGTTTGAGCAAACTCTGGGAGGCAGTGAAGGACAGGAAAGCCTGGTGTGCTGCAGTCCACGGGGTTGCAAAGACTCGAACACGACTGATGACTGAACAACAACAAATCCAAAGTTTAGAAAGATTAAGCAATTTCCCTAAAACCACAAAATTAGCAAATGACAGAGTCTTGGTTGAACCAGATCTGCCTCAGTTCAAAAAACTCAACCTCTTAGCAACTCTTTACGATTTTAAATTCATTAAAAGCAATAATAAATAAAACATAAATAAAGAGAAAAAGACAAACTGTTAGCACCACTGCTGCGTTTTACTGTTCCCTTAGCTTCTAGTCTTTGATTTCATGGGGATATCAAGAGATTCGAGAGATGAGGGAGGTCAGACTGAAACAGAGAACATGTTGGGTGTTCCCACGGCAGTTCTAGCAAGCTTCCACCAGGTGGCAGTATTTAAGAACATTACTGAAAACCACAAGGAGGGCAGCTATTGCTGCTATGAGATTGAATGCCAAACAAGATTATTTAAACTTTGGCCCACATTTGCTTTTCCAGTAACCTTTTTTGTTGTCCTTGGAAAAATTCAGGAGCTAAAGTTTTACCATTTCCAGTAAAATTATCTAATGAAGGGTTCACCCTTCAACTTGCTGATGTAGAACTTTAGCTTTAACAAATTACAGTAAATTTGGTTAACCTGATGCTGAGAACTCTGTAAGGTCCTTGAAATTGCTCCAAATACCAATTCCTCCTCTGGAATTTTGTTGGCTATGTGACAAAGTGGTATTTAAAAGGCTGTTAATCTATATGGTGTCTAAATGCCTGGGCCATGTGTGAAGTACAAGGTCAGGAGATGCTGACGTGGCCCAGGAATCATTGGTAAGGACTCTGCCCGGAAAGAAGAGTAATTTTCCTAACAGTTAAGGTCTTTTACAAGCTTCCCCACATTTGTCTTTTCTCATCACCTAGCAACATTCGACCCTCGACCCAGTCTAACAAGCCATTTGCCTTCTTGTGGACGTCACATCACTGTTGCTCCCACCACCACACTTTGCACACACTTTCCCTGCTTAAAAAATTCCTTGCTGGGACCTCCCTGGTGGTCCAGTGGTTAACACTCCATGCTCCATCTGCAGGGGTTGTATTTTCAATCCTTGTCGCACATGCTGCATGGCCCAGCCAAAATAATGATGATGATGACGATTCTTGCGTCATTCTTTTTTTTTTCACGTTTATTTGGCTGCCTTGGGTCTTAGCTGTGGCACGTGGGATTTTTTCTTGGAGAATGCGTACTCTCTAGTTCTGGCAGGAGGGCTCAGGGGTTGAGGCACTTGGGCTTAGTCTCTGGGCATGTGGGATCTTAGTTTCCCTTCCAGGGATCAAGCCTGCATTCCCTGCATTCCAAGGCAGATTTTTAACCACTGGACCACCAGGGGAGTTCCTCTTGCTTCATTCTTTCTCAATTCAGGTATCTATTGAGAACCAAAGAAATTGTTTTTTCACCTACCAGATCAGTAAAGAAAGAATGTTGCCCACCGTCAAGCTACCAGTTATTGCAGCACCCTGAGGGGAGTTTAGGTTGGAGAAAAGCGGGATACTGGGCTGAAATGTTTAAGATACATATCTAAGGAATCATTTCAATGAATGCAGACTTTTGTATCTTCCCATAACTAATAAGCAGCTTCCCTGGTGCCTCAGTGGTAAAGAATCTGCCTGCCAATGTAGGAGACGTGGGTTTGATCCCTGCGTTGGAAAGATCCGCTGGAGAAGGATTCTTGCCTGGTGTATTCTTGCCTGGGAAATCCCAAAGACTGAAAAACAGGGGTCGCAAAGAGACAGGCACGACTGAGTGACTGAACTGAACTGAACTGAGAAGCCTGGTGGGCTACAGTCCATGAGGCCAAAAAGAGTTGTACTCAACTGAGTGACTAAACAACAACAACAAACATACTAAAGATCATTAATTTGAGATTTCTGGCTTTTGCAATTAGCGGTAATCTTTTGTGGTTCAACTGTACATTTTTGCTTTGTTTTTCAGCAAAAATTCCTACATTTCCTGGTTCTTCTCTTACCTCTTCAGAACAGTTCCTCAGAGCTATCTGAGAGGCTGTCAATCTTCAGGAAGTCCCCCCAATAAAGCATAACTCACAACTTTTAGGTCATGCATTTTTCTTCAGTCAACACTCCCTTGCTTCAAAAGTTCTCTTTAAAAAAACATAATGTAGGCATTTTCTTGACTGATTTTCTGTTGCTTTTTGCATCTTCATTCAGGACTTACGAAACTAATTTTCCCATAATAATTTATTTATTTCATATATGTTTATCCTACAATTTTTCAAATCAGCATTTACTTAGTACACACAAAAAGCCATTCTGAGATTTTTATATTTCCAAAGACTCATCTGTGGCCAGTTTGATTTCTCATATTAAATATTTTTAGAATATACATTCCTCTTAGAATTGGGGCTTCTTCCAAAGAGAGGAATTTACGTTTGCAAGGCACTCTGAATCAAACCTGCATAATATTCACATTTTCCTTTTTTCTTTCTTTACTATTTTGTGTGCAAATTAATATTGCAGTATAATACACCTGCAGAAATACATGTAAATCACAAACATAGAGATGATAATTCTCAAAGCAAACATACTGCATAGGAAAATCTAGATTTAGAGACTGAGCATTCTCAGAATCAGGAGTCCTATAGAGGCCTTGTGGACAAGAATGTTGTCTGCCACATCAGTGAGTGAAGAATGTGGTACCAGGCCTTTAAGTCATCAGCCACCACAGCCATCCTGTGTACCCCGAGGGGATTCAGGAAGGAAAAAAGCAGGACACTGGCCCTGTACAGTTCAACTGCATCAAAGGAATGATTTCAATGAGCCCAGACTCTTGCATCTTCCATACACAGAAATGCACTAAGTTCATTAACTTGAGATGTCTGATTTTCCTTAATTAACAGTAATCTTTTGAAGTTTGACTGCCTGGCATAAATTCTGGCTCATTCCTTACTTCTTTGTAACAGTCCATCTGAGCTATTTGAGAGGCTGTCTCCTGGATTTAAGTCTTCAGTATGTCTACCCAATAATAAATCTCAACTTTTAGGTTATACTTTTTTTTCAGTGAACAGCATCTTGGAGTCAAAACTTTTCCTAACAACCATCCTGCCTGACTTCTACCACCATAAATTCACATCTAACTTTCAGTTCAGTTCAGTCGCTCAGTCGTGTCTGACTCTTTGCGACCCCATGAATCGCAGCACACCAGGCCTCCCTGTCCATCACCAACTCCCGGAGTTCACTCAGACTCAAGTCCATCGAGTCAGTGATGCCATCCAGCCATCTCATCCTCTGTCGTCCCCTTCTCCTCCTGCCCCCAGCCCCTCCCAGCATCAGAGTCTTTTCCAATGAGTCAACTCTTCGCATGAGGTGGCCAAAGTCCTGGAGTTTCAGCCTTAGCATCATTCCTTCCAAAGAAATCCCAGGGCTGATCTCCTTCAGAATGGACTGGTTGTATCTCCTTGCAGTCCAAGCTTAGGAAGCATAAATAATCCAGCAAGCTCATAATAGATGGAAACATAAATATATATAGAATCAATATATCTGACTAGTGGTTGTACTCCATCTCCATTTATTTATGTCAACCTTCTCAATAACCCTATGAGCTATGTCCTCCCATTTTCCTAATTTTCAGATGAAGAAACTAAGTATTAGAGCACACACAGCATTTTCTTAAGGCCACCCAGACAGTTAATGGAAAAAGTGTTATTGTAAGCAACATTGTAAAGCAGTTATCCTCCAATTAAGAATAAATAAATTTTAAAAATAGCATAGTAATAGCATAGGGAGAGATGAAAACAAACTATATCCATCAAATATTTACTGAATGGTTACTGTGTACCAGGAATGAGGGAATGCAATGACAAACAGTACAGATTCTTGTTCTGTCCTCTTACAGGTTTATATCTCTGCAACTAGAACTCTAAGAGGATGCCCTAAAATAACCTTTCCTCCTCATGCTGGTGGAACATCCGAAGTAGAGACACCAGTCTCAGGTTGCCCTGATACACTTAAAGCATCCACTTGAGCTCAGGAGGATTTTGAAAGCTTTGTAAACATTCTTTCCCCAGCCTGCTCTAAACCTGAGCCTAGAAAGAGAGGTTAGGACCACAAAAGCAGAAGTGTGCTAAAACACATCAAAGACAAGGATGAAAACGAAGGAGGACGAGGAAGAGGAGGAAAAAAGTAGCAGCAGCAACAGCAAGAGGGCCTGAAGCTCCCATATATTCATATAATCATTCATCCGAGCACTGAAAAGAAATGAATCATTAAATGGTTTTCTATGATATGCCTTCATTGTTTTAGCACTGAAAATACAGAGATGGAAGATGGGCTTCTAGAAGTTCGAGATCACGGATAAATTAACAGACTCTGCATGTTGGTGAGTAACTGTAGAGCATTACACCTGTTCAGAAGCCTTTCACTGGCTCAGTGAACCAGTGATGTGGCCACACGGATATATGTGCAAGGTGCAAAGAGAGCAGTAAGGGAGATACTGCCTCCACCTTTGGGGTTAAGAAAAGTTTCCCAGAATTTTAGACCAGGAATTATTCTCTCTTCAGTTCAGTTCAGTTCAGTCCAGTCGCTCAGTCTTGTCCGACTCTTTGCGACCCCATGCAGCACGCCAGGCCTCCCTGTCCATTGACAATTCCCCAGAGTTTACTCAAACTCATGTCCATTGAGTCAGTGATGCCATCCAGCCATCTCATTTTCTGTCGTCCCCTTCTCCTCTTGGTTGCAGTTTTAGAGAATATGCCGCACATATTTTACCTAATTTGGGCTTCACCCACAAAACGATGCCATGTTTGTACCCATTTTACAGATGAGAAATGTTCAGAGAGATTACATTGCCCATGCACTTTGACATAGCTAATAGTGGCAGAGCCTGGATTCAAACCCAGTCTGTATACTTGTGATCACCACCTTCACTGACTCCTTTGCCTATCGCCTTCATCAAAGCATTTGGCATTGAAATATATATTTGTGCCCTGTTTTTAAATATATATATATATATATATACACACACACACACACACACACACATATATGCCTTCTTTCAGGAGTGGAGTAAAGGAGGTGAGATTAGGAAATTAAAGGTAAGTATTGAGACTCTTTAGATGTTTACAAGAGTTTTCCACAAAATGTGTGTTTTGGAAACCTGTACCAGTGTCACTTGGATATTTACTAAATACACAGACTCTTAATCTCTATCCCTTACCCAATGAAGTGGAATTTTTCTGTATGGGATGTTTGAAAAACATTGGTTGTAAGTGTGTCACTTGGAATACTTTTAAAAATCCCAGTATTATAATTTCAAAATGATGAATGTGGTACAGTTTTAAAGGAAAACTCAAAATCTTCCAAAATGCTTCTAACTATATTATGCCAGGAATGTAGGCCTGCATCTTAACCATTTAAAACACCTATTTTTTTGGACAGAAAACAACAAAATTCTGTAAAGCAATTATCATTCAATAAAAAGATTTAAAAAAATAATTAAAGCAACAAAACTAAAAAACAAAACAAAACACCCCTCCAAAAAAAAATCCCACCTATTTTTATACTGATATAGTGGGAAATTGAGATTTTCCTCAATGCTTGATTATTTAAAAACAAAAAAAAAGGTTTTGGAGCTCCAGTAGAGTAAATGATGCCGGGTAGACTTGAAAATATAAACAACCAAAAAATAAACAAAATAGGAAAAGCAACAGTTTTTAGACTTTGGAAAAGAGGTATAACAAGACCATAATCCAGATAAAAAAAAAAGAGGAAAGAAGATGACCCTTAAATTGAGCCAATAGTTGACCTGACTTTCTTCCTGGAAACATTTTTTTATCACAGTGTTAGCAGGAATCCACACAAAGCACTAACATCTTACTGGATTCAACTAACAGGGATTCAAAAGCTTAAGGTGACTGAAGTATGTGGGACCCACATAAGATTCATGGTCAGCAAAGAACAACTGCCAAGAAATGTAACTGGATGATTCCCAGAACCCAAATGGGATGTGTTGTTGTTCAGTCGCTCAATCATGCCGACTCTTTGCAACCCCATGGACTGCAGCACGCCAGGCTCCTCTGTCCTTCACTATCTCCTGGAGTTTTCTCAAACTCATGTCCATTGAGTTGGTGATGCTATTTAACCATCTCATTCTCGGCTGCCCCCTTCACCTTTTACCTTAAATCTTTCCCAGAATCAAGGTCTTTTCCAATGAGTCAGCTCTTCACATCAAGTGGCCAAAATATTGGAGCTTCAGCTTCCCAGTGAATATTCAGTTTTGATTTCCTTTAGGATTGATTGGTTTTATCTTCTTGCTGTCCAAGGGACTCTCAAATGAGATTTGGTGGTATTCAAATTTTGATCAGCCATTGTGTAGAAATCTTACTGAAGGCCCAGGGTCTCAGTACATACCCTAGAAATCTAACACCTTGTTAAGACATGTAATCCGACCATAGACTAAAGCTACCATAGAACTGTGTGTGTGTGTGTGTGTGTGTGTGTGTGTGTTAGTTGCTCAGTCATGTCCAACTCTGCAACCCCATGGACTGTAGCCCACCAGGTTTCTCTGCCCATGGGAGTCTCCAGGCAAGAATATTGGAGGGTTACCGTGTTCTCCTCCAGGGGATCTTCTGAACCCAGGGATAGAACCTGGGTCTCTTATGTCTCCTGCATTGGCAGGCAGATTCTTCACCACTAGCACCACCTGGGAAGCCCCAAACTTCAACACTCAACTGTGTATCCATAGAACATGGCAAAGTCTGGAGACTTTAATATGGTAGCATTCACAATTACAATATCCAGCATCCAACTAAAAATTTCTAGTTATGGGAAGAAGCAGGGAAACACTCAGCCAATACAAACAGAAAACAGAAGTGACAAAAATGGTTGAACTTTACACAGACATGCACATACTCAAAGACACAAAGGAAAATATGAATATAAACAAGAGAGCAACTATGAAAAGAATCAAAAGGAATTTCCAAAGATGAAAATATCATTTTCAAAATTTTAAATATGCTGGCATGGACTTGAAAGTCGATTAGAAACTACAGAAGAAATTTCAATAAACTTGAAAAGGCAGCTATAATAACTACAAATTGAGGCAGAGAGAGAACAAAAAAAGCTGACTTGTAGAACTACATCAAACAGACTAATATAATGTTATGCCCTCCTGACCTTGGTTCTTTATTAGTCACCACTTAGTACCTTTGTGGTCAATTGATTTGACCACTCTGTAGTAATAGCACCTGGATTAAAGGAGTCTCATGGGAATGAAACATGTTTATATACATTTTTGCTGCTGCTGCTGAGTCACTTCAGTCATGTCCGACTCTGTGCGACCCCATAGACGGCAGCCCACCAGGCTCCTACTTCCCTGGGATTCTCCAGGCAAGAACACTGGAGTGGGTTGCCATTGCCTTCTCCAATGCATGAAAGTGAAAAGTGAAAGTGAAGTCGCTCAATCGTGTCTGACCCTCAGTGACCTCATGGACTGTGGCCTACCAGGCTCCTCCGTCCATGGGATTTTCCAGGCAAGAGTGCTGGAGTGGGTTGCCATTGCCTTCTCCAATACATTAATTTAGGTAAGGCAATTACACAGTAATCACTCAATGAATTTTAACAATTTTTATTAAATTCCAAAACAGGAAGAGAAAAATATTGATCTCGGTAAATTATTCATTCCTAACTAGCGATCTAGGATTTTCGATATTTGAAAATAGAAAATATAATTAGTTAAAAATAGAACTATTATTATGAATGAAAAATAATTTACTTCTGAAAAGGAATAGGATTTATTTATTTGTAATTAACAAAATTTTAGCTGTTATTTAATTTTAAGAAGTGTAGACAGAGAAGATGCACAATAATTGTTAATAGTGATTATTTCTAAATAGAAGAATTAAAAGATGAGGAAACTGAAGACTTTTGCTTTCTAATTTGTACATTTTTATATATTTTTAACCCTTTCTAATATTCAGTTCAGTCCTTCAGTAGTGTCTGACTCTTTGCAACCCCATGGACTGCAGCATGCCAGGCTTCCCTGTCTATCACCAACTCCTCGAGCTTGCTCAGACTCATGTCCATCAAGTCAGTGATGCCATCCAACCATCGTATCCTATGTCATCCCTTTCTCCTCCTGCCTTCAATCTTTCCCAGCATCAGGGTCTTTTCCCATGAGTCACTTCTTCGCATCAGGTGGCCGAAGTATCAGAGTTTCCGCTTCAACATCAGTCCTTCCAATGAATATTCAGGACTGATTTCCTTTAGGATTGATGAGTTGGATCTCTTTGCAGTCCAAGGGACTCTCAAGAGTCTTCTCCAACAACACAGTTCAAAAGCATCAGTTCTTTGGTGCTCAGCTTTCTTTACAGTCCAACTCTCCCATCCATACATGC
Organism: Bubalus kerabau; assembly: GCF_029407905.1. Taxonomy (NCBI): domain Eukaryota; kingdom Metazoa; phylum Chordata; class Mammalia; order Artiodactyla; family Bovidae; genus Bubalus; species Bubalus kerabau. The sequence continues at coordinate 33,361,187 of NC_073624.1, read as the reverse complement.
CTACTGGAAAAACTATAGCTTTGACTAGATGGACCTTTGTTGGGAAAGTAATGTCTCTGCCCTTTTAATATGCTATTTAGGTTGGTCATTGCTTTTCTTCTAAGGAGCAAGCATCTTTCAATTTCATGGCTGCAGTCACCATCTGCAGTGATTTTGGAGCCCAAGAAAATAACGTCTGTCACTATTTCCATTGCTTCCCCATATATTTGCCATGAAGTGATGGGACCAGGTGCCATGATTTAGTTTTTTGAATGTTGAGTTTTAAGCCAACTTTTTCCCTCTCTCACTTTCATTAAGAGACTCTGTAGTTCTTTGCTTTCTGCCATAAGGATGGTGTCATCTGCATATCTGAGGTTATTGCTATTTCTCTTGGCAATCTTGATTCCAGCTTGTGCTTCATCCAGCCTGGCATTTCACATGATGTACTCTGCATATAAATTAAATAAGCTAAATAAGCAGGGTGAAAATATACAGCCTTGGCATACTCCTTTCTTGATTTAGAACCAGTCTGTTGTTCCATGCCCAATTCTAACTGTTGCTTCTTGACCTGGACACAGATTTCTCAGGAGGCAGGTAAGGTGGTCTGGTGTTTCCATCTTCTTAAGAATTCTCCACAATGTGTTGTGATCCACACAAAGGCTTTGGCATAGTCAATGAAGCAGAAGTAGATGTTTTTCTGGAACTCTCTTGCTTTTTCTATGACCCAATGGATATTGGCAGTTTGATATCTGGTTCTGCTGCCTTTTCTAAAACCAGCTTGAACATCTGGAAGTTCTCAGTTCATGTACTGTTAAAGCCTGGCTTGGAGAATTTTGAGCATTACTTTACTAGTGTATGAGATGAGTGCAATTGTGCGGTAGTTTGAGCATTCTTTGGCATTGCCTTTCTTTGGGATTGGAATGAAAACTGACCTTTTCCAGTTCTGTGGCCACTGCTGTGTTTTCCAAATTTGCTGGCATTTTGAGTGCAGCACTTGCACAGCGTTATCTTTTAGGAGTTGAAATACCTCATCTGGAATTCCATCACCTCCACTAGCTTTGTTCATAGTGATGTTTCCTAAGGCCCACTTGACTTCACATTCCAGGAGTCTGGCTCTAGGTGAGTGATCACACCATCGTGATTATCTGGGTTGTGAAGCTCTTTTTTGTACAGTTCTTCTGTGTATTCTTGCCACCTCTTCTTAATATCTTCTGCTTCTGTTAGGTCCATACCATTTCTGTCGTTTATTGTGCCCATCTTTGCATGAAATGTTCCCTTGGTATCTCTAATTTTCTTGAAGAGATCTCTAGTCTTTCGCATTCTGTTGTTTTCCTCTATTTCTTTGCATTGATTAGTGAGACAGGCTTTCTTATCTCTCCTTGCCATTCTTTGGAACTCTGCATTCAAATGGGAATATCTTTGCTTTTCTCCTTTGCCTTTAGCTTCTCTTCCTTTCTCAGCTATTTGTAAGGCCACCTCACACACCATTTTGCCTTTTTGCATTTCTTTTTCTTGGGGATGGCCTTGATCACTGCCTCCTGCACAATGTCATGAACCTCCATCCATAGTTCTTCAGGCACTCTATCAGATCTAATCCCTTGAATCTCTTTGTCACTTCCACTGTATAAATCGTAAGAGATTTGATTTAGGTCATACCTGAATGGTCTAGTGGTTTTCCCTACTTTCTTCAATTTAAGTCAGAAGTTGGCAATAAGGAGTTAATGATCTGAGCCACAGTCAGCTCTTGGTCTTGTTTTTGCTAACCGTATAGAGCTTCTCCATCTTTGGCAGCAAAGAATATAATCAAACTGATTTCAGTATTGACCACCTAGAGATGTCCATGTGTTGAGTCATCTCTTGTGCTATTGGAAGAGAGTGTTTGCTATGACCAGTGAGTTCTCTTGGGAAAACTCTGTTTGCCTTTGCCCTGTTTTATTTTGTACTCCAAAGCAAAATTTGCCTGTTAGTCCAGGTATCTCGACTTTTACTTTTGCATTCCAGTTTCCTATGATGAAAAGGACACCTTTTTTGAGTGTTAGTTCTAGAAGGTCTTTCTAGTATTAGTCACCGTTTATATAAAAAAGTAAGACAAGTGAAATAAGATGACTTGACAGTGTATTAATGACTAGCCATAAACTGCTTGATATTTTCTTCCACCTCTGACTTTACTATGATTCTGTTGCCTCCTTAGATCATCACCCTTCCTTCTTCATTAAATACTATTAGATGATTGTCTCAAGATCAGTAGCATCAGTTCACTATTGATGATATTGCCAAGATTACGTTGGGCTGTTCAAAGCAATCAGTGTGGCATCTAACATACACAGGTCTTAATAAATACTAATTCCCTTATGCTATACTCCCAAATAGCACCCCTCCCCTTTTTTTTCCCATTTAATGAGCAATGTCAAGTTTCTGGATTTTAGGTGTTGCTTTTGGTGCACCTGTTTTTCTTAATTAGATGTTTTTGTTTGTTTGTTGGCCATACCATGTGGGATCTTAATTCCCTAACCAGGGATCGAAACTTTGTCCTCTGCATTGAAAGCATGCAGTCTTAATCACTGGACAGCCAGGCAAGTCTCTGTACCTGTTTTTCTGCAATTTGTTTTTTCAGTTTTGTTTTGTTTTTTATTTTTATTTCTTTTTTTTCTCTATAAGCTAGTATCTGAGAAAACAAAATGAGATATTTTTAAAGGCTTTTAAAATTTTAAATGCAGATGAGAAAAGTATTTCTTACCCTATTTTTGTTTTGGAGTGAAAGGTAAACACAGCTGCAGGAAAACTGCTTTCAAAAACCCATTAAGAGAACCAATTATAGCCAGATGGATGAGTGGTAGAGATAAATTCCTTTATGGTACACAAGAGCACTGCAGAAAGTTGCATTTTAACCTGCCCTAGATAAGCAAAAAGGCATAATAACTAACTTAAATGCACATTCCATGCCAAAATGCCTGAAGCATGTGCTCTTTACAACATTTCTACTCTATAACAGAAAGACATTGTTCAAGTCTATTGACATTGCCTAGAAACCTTGGTAGAGCTTGATATATTTAAAGTATACATACAGTATGTATTATGTTTGTTTTCTAGTTAAAGAAATTATCTGTGGACATTGCACAAATTGTTCAATATAAAGAAATGTATATATTTTAAAAACAGTGAAATGCATATAAAATCCAGTGAAACCTGAATGAATAGTTTAATTTTTGTAATTTTATTTATAGAAGTGTACCAATCTCCATGTCTTAACAATGTACAAAGGTTAAATCAGATGTTAATCAGAGGAAGCTGAGTGATGAAGAAGTGGGAGCTTTCCAAATGATTCTGCAACATTTTGTGAGTCTAAAATTATTTCAAAATAAGAAGGTTTTAAAAATCAGCTATACTTTTGATATTTTGGTGTTGAAACAAATATAAGATCAGTGTGGTTAAAAAAGAGAACAAAAGAATGTATCAGTACAGACCCTTTCTTTGGTCAGTGATTTGTTTACCTGAAAAATTCCAGACTAGGGGTTCAAATGCTATCATCTGTTTTTTTTCTCTTACCCATCATCCCCCAATTTTTATTTCTGTTGATTGGTTCTAGTTTCAGACAGACTCTTCTCTTGAGCAGTTCCAATGGATCCTAGGAGAGGATGGGGTGAGAACAGGACAGAGAACTCCAGGCTGGTTTTACAAGGTAAATAGCTGCTAAGTGGAAATAAGCAAATGTCCGCTTCAGTAGATGAGCAGAGATACAAAAAGTTAAACAAACAACTCCCTCAAAACCACATTCTCCACAAATATTCAAAAGATATATATCTTAACAAATAATCAAAATTATGTAAACTTACAACATATTCCATTTTCATACAACAAACTGGAAAAAAAAACCATTAAGATATACAAGGGCTGGGAAGCATAAAAGGGCACAAGCCTTCTAGAAAACAGTGCATTCATAGGCTTTGCTAATTTCATTTTCAGTGATTGTAAGGAAGGAACTAAAAATATGCATAATGACTATGTACAAGAGGTATCTATGCAAGATTTTTTTTTCATAGTAAAAAACATATGCCTCAAAATATGGGGGTAGGTGAATAAGAACTTGATATTTCTGAATGACTGAATGTTTGTAAACTTCCAGATTTCTTGTAATATTTAAAGTAATATATTTTATAAGAAACAAGTACATATAAATCTGTAGATTTATAAATTTAAGAATGATCTTCAAATTTTAAAACAGTTTGCTTTCTATCTGTCTGATCTTGGTCAGAATATTAACCTCTCTGTGTCTCAGTTATCTCATCTGTAGAATGAGGATAATAAGAGTGCAATATAAGCTTGAAATGAGGATTAAATTCGTTACTACTAGTAAAATAAGTATTAAATTGTTAATTTGTGTAATTGCATGTATTACATGCTTCTTTGATGTATTACGTGTCTGGCACACAGTACTTTTTACAATAAATGAAAGTTTTTTTAATTATATAAAACAAACTCCTTGATGAATATTGATTTATAGGACTCTAAGAAAACATAGGGGACTCCAGGGTTTCCCAGTTAAATATCTCACTTTGTGCATGTGTATTAGTCACTCAGTTGTGTGCAACTCTTTGCGACCCCATGGACTGTAGCCCACTAGGCTCCTCTGACCATGAAATTCTCCAGGCAAGAATACTGGAGTGGGTTGCCATTCCCTTCTCCAGGAGATCTTCCCAACCCAGGAATCAAACCCAGGTCTCCAGAAGGCAGATTCTTTTACCTTCTAAGCCACCAGGGAAGCCTGATAATACTTTGCTGGGGTCCAGCCCCGGCTGATCCAGGGTATTCGAAGGGGAGACGGCTTCGGCGACCTATTTATTTATTTACTCATCAAAGATATAAAGAATAATAGAATGAGGATAGCTCAGTAGGAAAATTCAGTGCAGAAAAGAGGCTGAGTAGCTTGGTTTACGCGGAAGATCAATATAACCTGTGACACCAGGTTAGCTCTGACCACGGAGGCCTCAGGCGCCCTCTCGAATAGCGGAAGGTGCCCCACCTTAGACACCTTCTCTAGTGGGTCTTAGAAGCCCAGGCAAATAAATGGTCACAGAAGATTTCCGCGCTCCAGGTGGAGACTCAGCTGGGAATTGAGGGGAAGAATGACATGGGGAGACCAAGCTTTGGTGAGCAAGGCCCGTAGCTTTATTTTCAACAGGGGCTTATATACCCTAAGTTACACATAAACGATAATAGGGGATGCAAACTCAGCAGTCTTTGATCCTTATCAAAAACCAGGGTTTCTTTCCTGCAAATTTGTCGTATACAAATGGTTTAGGTGATTTACATCATCTTCTGGCCAGAAGGCTTATTAACATTTTATGACTCTTGACAAAGACTTATCAACAAAGACTTATTTTCTTTAAGAGTAATTATTTTAAGGTTTGGTGCCATCTTCCGAAGATAAAATTGCATTCCTATAGGGCGGATGTGTAATGGGTTTACAACAAAGGAAAGAATTTATTACCTTAAGGGTCTAAAGTTACTAACACCAAGGCCACTACTTATTTTTTCTACATACCAACTATATTAATTAATACACATTCAAGGATACAATTCAAGGGATGTGAAAACTTGGCAACAAGCATTGGCTCATCAATGAAATCTTTTACTAGTTTTATTCTGACAGTTTCTAACTCTCTGAAAGGCTCTAACCTATTTGAATATCTTAAGCTTCCCGTGCCTCTGTAAACAATCGTATGCATAGCTGTAGGAGTCCGGGTAAACTTGTTAGGTGAGTTAGAGAGCTATCTGAGGGGTTTGGATTTAAACACTCCTAATTGCCCAGGAACTTTTATTAATTGGAGCTGTAAGTTAACTCTTTGACAGAAAGAGCAAGATGGTAGTGGGGGACAGCCCCCAGTAAAGTCAGAGGTGAGAGCACAAAGCAATAAAGTAGGCAGACTCTGGTTTTTTGGGGGTAGATGCTCGAGAATATGCAGGGGGACTCCTGAGGCTCGATCCTGCCTTTGTGTATGCCGAGCCTCCTTCCTCATGACCTTTGTCACGAGTGGAATGCCTCACCGGCTCCCGGCAACACTTTGCACCTTGCAAATGGATATGCTTTAAAGAAGTATATTATTGTTCATATTTTAATGAGTGCAAAGAAAGAAGGGAAGGAGCAGGTAGGCTTCAGAAGAAATCAAGAATTTAGGAAGACGACACAGTTGGATCTGGACTGGGCATGACAAGGAAGGGGCAGGAGACCATTTATTTCATTGTTAGTACAAGCATTTTCATTCCATTTAATTATCTATCTTTTATTTGCTAAAACATCATGATATCCAATACCATCACTTCATGGCAAATAGATGGGGGAAAAGTGGAAACAGTGACAGCTTTTATTTTCTTGGGCTCCAAAATCCTGCACACAGTGACTGCAGCCATGAAATTAACAAAAACTTGCTCCTTGAAAGGAAAGCTATGACAAACCTAGACAGTGTATTAAAAAGCAGAGACATCACTTTCCCAACCAAAGTCCATACAGTCAAACCTGTGTTTTTTCCAGTAGTCATATACAGATGTGAGGGTTGGACCATAAAGAAGTCTGAGCACCAAAGAATAATGCTTTCGAACTATGGTGCTGGAGAAGACTCTTGAGAGTCCCTTGGACAGCAAGGGGATCAAACCAGTCAATTCTAATGGAAATCAACCTTGAATATTCATTGGAAGGACTGATGCTGAAGCTGAAGCTCCAGTACTTTGGCCACCTGATGTGAAGAGCCGACTCATTGGAAAAGACTCTGATGCTGGGAAAGATTAAAGGCAGAAGGAGAAGGGGGCAACTGAGGATGAGATGGTTGGATGGCATCATTGACTCAATGAACATGAGTCTGAGCAAATTCCAGAAGATAGTAGAGGACAGCGTGCCTGGCATGTTGCAGTTCATTGGGTCACAAAGAGTCGGACAGGACTTAGAGAGTGAACAACAACAAAAAATGGCCAGAATGCAGAAAAACTACTCATCTTCTTCAGGGTCTCTAAAATAAGAAAAGAAGCTATCAAGAAAACCCGTGGCAGCACAAACAGTAAGAGGCCATGATTCCAGGAATGGGAAACATGGATGGAGGACTTTCACACAATGAAGACCTTGGCAATGCTCTTAAGGGCATGCGGAAGCAGCACCCAGGCAAATTCAAGGGCATCTCCTTGTAAGCTGTAGGAACATTCTGCTTTCTGATTGGCTGTGCTGGAGCTGGCCGGCCGGAAAGCTCACCTTCAGGCAAAAGTTGTAAGCTCTTATCTGGTGTATAATTCACTCTGTGTGAATATTTTCTTCTCAATATCAAGTTAATCGGAGTGAACCCTTACCAAGGCAAGACTCACCAGAGGTGCCTTTCAGAGATTTATCCCCTTCCCCCAGCAGAAGGGCAAAATGAAGTTTTTCCATGAGTGGGACATGGTTAGTCAAAAAGGTATCACTGCCGTTTTTCAGACACCCAGAGAAAACATCCTCCAAGGGCAAGGGAAGTAAAACTGCATGCCTGATTTTTGGTTAGAGTCCAGGAACTTGTCACCAAGGACACTACTTCTAAACGCCTAACACTCAGATGCACCAAGGGACCCTATGCTGGTTAGAACTAACCAGTTCATACCCAACTAGATTCCAAAATAGGTCATTTCAAGACTACTAGTATAACTTAGAATATCATTACCTTCCTTTAAAAAGGAACAGCTGATATGTACACAGAAAAGTCACTCCATGTTACAATTATCCAATAAGTGGTCAGACAATGAAACTTTCCTTTCTCTTCTTTTCCCGCAGGCATTGATTTCTCTCCCTGGCCACATCTGTTTCTTGTAGTTAGAGATAACCAGCAACGTTAGTTCTTCATTTTATAAACAGATGCTGCTAGTACAGTTTCAACTTGAGTGACAACCCACCCACTGGGAACTCAGCTTCAAGAAGTTTAAGTACTGGAAACATGCCTAAGAGATGGGAAATAAAGAAAAATGACACTCTCTCTCTCTCTCTCTCTCTCTCTATATATATATATATATATATACACCTATATGTGTGTACATATATACATATATATGTGTGTGTATCTATATATACATATATATATATACACAGACATATAATGTATGTGTGTGTTTGTGTGTGTGTAAAAGAGTCTGAATCAAGTCTGAATCTTAAATCCTTGCTCATATTGTATCCCAAGTTTAACAAGTATCTAGCTATGAGAGACAAAGGTATCTTTCAGATACTATGTTATTTGTATATAAAAAGATGAAAAAAAAACCTCAAGTAATTTATAATTCTAATAAGATTAATCTGGTTTCATAACCACAGAAGAACAAAAACAGAAAAAAAAATAGAATTGAAAGGATTCCCACAGGCAGGCACACAGACAGTGGCAAGACCAAAGCTCTTTCTGGTTCTATTCTTAACTCACAGAATAACTTGAGGCCAGGCACTCAGACTCTGGGTATTCATTTGGATGACATGATGTCAAGGTTTCTATTCTATTCTAAAATTCTATGAATTTGGTTTTAGAAACAGTTGATAATCTGGTGACAGGGCTTCCTAGGTGGCTCAGTGGTAAAGAATCCGCCTGCCAATGCAGGAGATGCAGGGACTCAGGTTCAATCCCTGGGTTGAGAAGATCCCCTGGAGGAGAAAAGGGCACCCTACTACAGTATTCTTACCTGGAGAATCCCATGGACAGAGGAGCCTGGCAGGCTACAGTCCACAGGGTTGCAGAGTTGGACACAATTAAAGCAACTTAGCACATGTGCACACAAGGGGTAAGAGTTAGTCGCTCAATCATGTCTGATTCTTTGTGATCCATGGACTGTAGCCCACCAGGCTCCTCAGTCCATGGGATTCTCCAGTAAGAATACTGGAGTGGGTTGCCATTTCCTCCTCCAGGGGATCTTCCTGACCCAGGGATTGAACCTGGGTCTCCCACATTGCAGGCAGATTCCTTACCACCAGGGAAGCCCTTAGCACACACGCACATAGGGGAGAAGTAACTTTTCCTCCACGCTCTTAAGGCTCCCTGGCTGGGTCTGAAAAGTAAACTGACAAAAACAGGTTAACAAGGGAAAAGCATTTATTGAATCATTAAAATTTTGTTAAAAGCATTTAATTAAATTTTATTAAACTTTTACACATACATGGGAACCCTCACAAAAAGAAGCTCCAAAAAATTGACCCAGAGGAGAGAAGTTTTATAACTTTTAGACCAAGAAACAATAAATTTGTGAAGAATTTGACAAGACAGGGATTTGGGCTAGGAGTAGCGGATAGTGAAAAAGTGGTTAGAAAGTGAAAGGTTAGCTTAACAAAAGTTTGTTTATACACATTTCCCTTCCTCCTGGTAAAGGAAAGGTACCTATCACAGGAGAGATTGGTCACTTGCTCTCAGGGAAGAAGGGTGATATAGGGGGAGGGGAGGTCAGAGAAAACTTCTTGATCCTACTGTTTCCTCACCCCTTCAGTTTAAGATATTCAAGATGCTAAGGTACCATATTTTGAGGGTGGTGTGTCCTGAACCCTACCAAAGGATTTTATTGTATGAATCATAGTATATAAAATTGTCTTTCACACTTCATACATAAAAAGATCACTGGTCTAGTTATACAATTCTCAAAAATCTTTGATGCAGGGGCGTGTCCCCTCCTGGCACTCAGAGCTGCAGATGGAGAGCTCAGTAACTGATTGTGGAGGGAGGGGATGGAGATATGGTAGAGGAAGAGCTACAACCTCTTATTTTTTCTCGTCCCGTCTCCTTCCCAAAGATACGCAGTAGCAGGGCTGGCAAGAAAAAACTCCCTTTCAAATGCAAGAGGTTTCTGAGATTTCTGTACCTGAAAACATATTAATAAACACACACAACTGAATCCAAATCTTTAGGAAACTTTCACCTGCTTAATTATTCATTCACTCACTCATTCATTCACTCATTCACCAACACTGTACTGAGGTACCAGGCACGGGGCTGGGTGTTGGAGACACAGAGTGAATGAACACATGAAGCCTTGGAGTCGCTCAGGGACTAAGAGAAACTGCATTTCACTCACTAGTAGCCCAATTATATGCCCTTGAGACTATACAGATTGGTAGAGAACTTTAAAATGCAGGCACTAGGCCTCACTGACTTCACAAGCAAGTGTGTGTTTGTACGTGTGTGTGCGCGCGCGCACACACACACACATACACACACACGCTCAGTTGTGTCTCTTTGTGACCCCGTGGACTCTAGCCTGCCAGGTTTCTCTGTCCAAGGAATTTTCCAGGCAAGAATACTGGAGTGGGTTGCCATTTCCATTTCCTCCTCTAAGGCACCTTTCCAACCCAGAGATCAAAGCTGCCTCTCTTGCATCTCCTGTATTAGCAGGCGAATTCTTTACCCCTGAGCCACCAGTAGGCAGTTATTGCGTATTTGCTGAGTTAAGGTGGGAAAAACCCTTACATCAAAAGAACTTTATATCAGAGATGAGAAGAAATGAAAATCTAGCTTTATTTTTAAAAACATCCAGAAGCAGGAATATTATTCCAGAGGAACTACACACACCAGCAGCATCTCAGATTAGAAGAGTGGTCCTCTAAAGTTGACCTGGAATGCCAAAGAGAAATGTACTACTACTGGGACTAAATTTATCCAATCAAGAGCGTGAGAGTCCAAAGGGTTGAAGACGGCCAGGTTTCAGAAATAACGCACCCTCTGTGTGCACGAGTCTTTAAGCCCGGAGGCTAGCAGTGACCGCGGCCGCCTTAGCGGCCAGAAGGTGACCTCCTCAATTAGGCCGAGGGAGGGCGTGGGCGCACCCGAGCCCTTGTCCTTGAAGAGGATTGAGCGAGCCGAGGGGAGGGATGGGCGGTGCTCGGGTTTCCAATCACAATAGAGGAAGCTCGGAGGCGGCCAAGGGGCGGGTCTCGCCTGCTCTTCCTCCCTCCTTGCGGATCCTGCGCCGAAGGAGACGCACGCTGCTGACTTTGTCTTCCTGCACCCCTTATCACTCTCTGGAGAACTTTCTCTCCCCTGGTAGGTTTCAGCTGGGACCCTGCATCCTGGCTCTGCGGAAAGACCTGGTGGGACTTGTGCAGCAAGACTCAGCGGGGGAAGGACCAGGAAGGACATCTGAGCTCGCGGGCCTGGAGCCCTGAGCATCCGGATCGGGTTGGGGCGGGGGCCCTGTCCCGGGGCTGGGGGACCCGACGGAGCCGAGGGCCTGTGCCCGATCTCTGGGCTGTGTCGGCCGCTCTTCGAAGCTCCCGGCCAGCCTGTGCCCTCCCGGGGGACGGATTTGTGGCACTTGCGGCTACATCCCGGTTCTACGTGTCCTTGATGGGTTCATGGCGGCCGCATCACCCTCAGTGCCTGCTGGCGGGCGCCCGGACACGTGCCGGAGGAGCCGGGGGAGGGAGAAGGGGCCAGGCGACCCGTGAAGCTGGGGGGTGGGGTGGTTGTTGGCGCCCACCACCTTGGACCTGGAGAAAGGCCCGGCTTTTTGGGGATGAGAGTGAAGGATGATCTTGACCCTGCCCTTAGCCTCTCCCCAGCCCTTCCTGGAGCGGTGGGCCGGCTCGTTTCTGGCCTTTTTTTTCCCTTGATGCTTCGGATGCTGTTTATTTACCAGCTTTGGGTGTTGAGAGTTTAGAAAGGCCTAGATTTTTCCCCGCTGGAGACCTTCTCTGGGGAGATCCGTGGTGGCTGCCTCCCCTCGTGACCTGAGCTCAGCGCTGCGGCGCGAAGAGGAAGAGGTGGCCCGTGGGCGGCCGGCAATGCGGGCTGGAGGGATGGAGCGGGGGAGGGGAGAGCCGGCTCTCAGTGGAAGAAGTGCAGGGCAAAAATTGGCTGTTTAAAAGGTTAGAATCGAGAGAGTCTGCAAAGTGGAGCTTTGTTCTGAACTTAAGGCACGGGTTCTTTTCTAGTGATTTATATCCACAGAAGGGGCAGGAGCATGGGCATGAAAAGGACCAAATATTGATTATTTTCACCCTGATTTTCATTCTTTGCCCTTAAAAGCCTCCACTGATCTTGAAACAGGCCTGTGTATGATATAAAACATTTTCTTGTCATGTCTTACAACCCTATTAAAGAACCCCTGTTAAAGAAAAAAAAAAATTTAAATCACATTTCTGTAGAAAGATCTGAAAGAAAATCTGTACTGGCTCAAGCCTCTACAATGTCATTTCTGAAATTCCCCAGATAGTTTAAAAGGTCTGTCTGATCAACTAATCTGTATTTCTAGAGCAGTCTTTCTGGATTTTTATTTTCCACTGCTTTGCTGGATCCTCTATACCTAGAAGATCTTAAACCAATTAGTGAAAATGCCATGATGAAGAGAAGCTATGCGTTTGTATCTCAGTTCAGCAGGAGAGGCAGCATTCATTCTCCGGATTCTGCTCAACTGCTCAAAATGTAGGACGTGTAAATTTCACTACAAGGTCATCTATTTGTGGAAACATTTGCGCACCATTGTATATTTCTTTTTTCTCTAGCATCCAGGAGAAAACTGCCAATGTGCTTTGGAAAGGCAAAATAATCTCCCTGTATAGACCCTAATGACCTGGGGGGGAATGTTTTTTGGGGGAAAATAGCTATAGAACAAAACAGTTGTCTCCAAATTCAATTAACTTTATTACAACTAGGAGTCTTACTGACTCTTACCTAATATATACAGTTACTCAACCAGGTTTTGTTACTTAGTCCTTAGCAGATGAGAAATAAAAAAAGAGACTGGGAAGCAGCAGTACAATTTGAAAGAGGGACCTTGCCCTGCCACGTGGCTGTCTGCAGCAAAAGTAAAAGGCAGACATAAATAATAGACATTTTAATGGGTTATAATTATAAATGATACTTAATTTTGAAGAAAGGGCTTTTAAAAAAAATATCATCTGAATCCTCTCTTTAAGAATGCGGATTGATACAGTAAGTTTCACCATTTGTTTTATTTATCCAGAAAACTCACCTGATAAGCTGATGACACAGATACAATTGGTGTTACTTGTATAAATGCTTCCTAACAGTTTCCTTTTTTTTTTAACTTTAATTTTTTTTTTTTAATGGCTGGAAAGAAACTGACTCAAAGGCTGGTGTTTTCCTTATGTGGTCCCCTTGGGGGAAAATGTATTGCGTATCTACCCACCTTCCAGTAAGCTTCCAAGGCACACTAAAAGGAATTCAAAGTAATAAGTTTTACAGATTTTATGCAAACATTATTTGTCACTATTTTGTCATCAGTGAGACCTCAGTAGAAGAAGAAAATAGATAAACCAGTTGGTCCCTATCTTCTAAGAGTGATAATAACCATTGGTAGTAGAAATTATATTCATAAGTAGCTCTTTTAGACCAAGCTTAAATATGGGTTAATACTGGGCCCTAACTTAAATAAATATTTTGTAGGGAGCATGGAAACCAGTCAGCTAATCTAAATATAAATGTTGTTTATCCAGTAAATGAATAGCCAGAAGACAGTTATTACAGCTTTGTTAATTACTGCTAGATAGTCATAGACTGAAGAGAAGAACCCAAACTCTAATGGGCTTCATGGAGATTTTTGTCTTTAAATTTTTGTTAGTGGGTCACTTTTTTTTTTTTTTTTTTTTAAAGAAACTCTGTGTTCTGGAATACCATTAAGCTCATTTTAAAAATGTGTTTCAATTCAAACTTGCAACAGTAACATTACAAGTTCCCCTTCCTGTTTCTCAGGTGGATACATGTTATCATATTTTGATTATTTTCTTTCAGGGCACAATGGCAACTCTTAAGGAAAAACTGATTGCACCAGTTGCGGAAGAAGAGAAAACGATCCCAAACAATAAGATCACTGTAGTGGGTGTTGGACAAGTTGGTATGGCATGTGCCATCAGCATTCTGGGAAAGGTACTTTCGAAACTTCATACGTGATAGGTAGTTTCATCATGTGTATGCAATCTCTTTAGGCTTTTGAGAATTTGATTGTATCTTTAAAAGGTTTTTTTTTTCCCCTGAAAAAAAATTTTTTTTTTTTTTTTTTTAGAAAATTAAGTTTCTGCTGTTATATATTTATTTATTTTAACTTTTTATTATTATTATTATTATTTTTTACTTTACATTATTGTCTTGGTTTTGCCATACATCAACATAAGTTGTAGACCTGGTGATACTTTATCTTTAAACACATTAGCAAATATTTCCTGAGAGAATGACATTCTTATCTGATACAATAGACTTACTGTACTCAGTAATACTGATTAAACACTATTATCTACTATACAGTACCCAGATTATAGTTCTCCAGTTATCAGAATCATACTTTTTCTCCCCTAGTCCAAGATCATATTTTTATATACTTGTCGTGTCTCTTTATTCTTCCTTAACCTGGAATTTAGCCTTCCTTCATCTCTCATGTTACCGGTGAGTTTGTAGAGACATCAGTTTTGTAGGATGCCCCTCGATTTATGTTGGTCTGGTATTTGTAACTGAGTTCAGGTTATATTTGGGGGTGACATTATGACCAGGTGATGCCCTGTCCTTCACAGTGCATCACATCAGGAGGTGTGTAATGTTATCTTGCCTCGTTATCAGCACGGTTGCTTTTTGAGGTCATGGAAATATCCTATATTATTCCCCTCAAACCTTCACTCAGTTGTTTAATTTTAAAGTAATTTCAAATCTACAGAAAACGTGCAAGAATATTTTTTAAAAAGTAAAACTTCCATATTCACTTCACCCAGATTTACCAATTCTTAATGTATTTCTGTTTGTGTGTGCACACAAGTGTGTGCCTGTGTGTATGGGTGTATGCATGTGTGTGCACATGTGCATATGGGGCTTTTTTTCTGAACCCTTTGAGAATACATGCATATACGCCTTTCATTTTCTTCTGTCTGAGTACTTTTCCTCGGAATAGGACATATTCTAACATAATCAGTTCAGTTATCAACATCAGAAGCTTTAATACTGATAACATGCTTCTAACACCTTCCACTCCTCTAGATTATATTTCCCTCCATACCTCCATAGACTTCTAGTTTGCCTCCTCTCTTCTTATTCATTGAACTGATCCATACTTTCTGAAGGCTGTCTTAAATGTTTTTTAGGGGGAACCCCTGCCTCAAAAAATGCTGTTGGGCCTTCGGTAGAACACACTGTCTTTTTGTACCGTATGCGAAGGCTGCTGGAATAACTCCTAGCCGAGTGTATTTCTATCTACAGAATTTAAATTCTAAAGGGGCAAATTCTGAATCTTCAGAATTTTTTCACTGAG
This sequence comes from Bubalus kerabau, assembly GCF_029407905.1. Taxonomy (NCBI): domain Eukaryota; kingdom Metazoa; phylum Chordata; class Mammalia; order Artiodactyla; family Bovidae; genus Bubalus; species Bubalus kerabau. Next base: position 33,345,983 of record NC_073624.1, on the reverse strand, counting down.
GAAAAACATCATCAGAGAAATCAATTAAAATGTGTAGCGCATGCCAATTAAAGTTTTATTCTTTTGAATTTTTTTCTGGTTGGTTTAATTGACTAGGTTTCCCTAATTTAGGAGAATAGCTGCTCCCCAAATTACAGGGGAATTAAATAATCACAATTTAATGTTTACCATTCATACCAATAAAAATGGGAAAAAATATTCCAGCTTACTTTTCTTTTAAAATATTTACTGTGTACCATGTTTTAAGTGTTTTGTTTAAAATGCTTTATTTAAACAGTAATCTCAATAAATGGAAACTGTTCATATCCTATTTCCTGATACAGTAGTTGAGGCTTGACTAGATTAAGTGGCCTGCCTGTTATCACACAGTTGGTAATGGTTGAGCTGTATTTGAGCCCAGACTCTGAACTCTTAACCACAGTAACTCTGCCATTTCTTTTTATTCTATGCTAGTATGGGGGCAATTAAAGACAATTTTTTTCTTTAATTGAAGTATAGTTGGTTTACAGTGTTGTGCTAGTTTCAAGTGTACAGCAAACTGATTCACTTATATATATGTATATTTTTTTCCGGGTTCTTCCTCATTGTAGAGTATTAAAGATTTTCCATTCCTTAAGCTAAACCCAAACCTTGAACTTTTTAGGAAATCAGCAATATATCTGAGCTATCATGATTCTCTCAGAACCTCTCTGATTTTTTAATTGTAAATTTAAAGTCCTCTTTGATAAATAATGTAATTGAGACTCTGCTGTTATATAATACTTTGGCCCAATTCAAGTGCTTGAGAACTAACCAGGCTCCTAGCACAGTAGGAATCTTTCAGCTGAGCTTCTGTGAAGGAAGGACTGCCTTGTTCAAAGACCATTTTACTAATTAAAAATGTTTAAATCTTCTTGTAACGGGGAAGGATTAGAGTCAAAGTTGTTATTACTGTTTGGTAAGGATTATAAGCCCCACTCCTTTAATAAGAAAGATACCCAAAAAGAGAGAGAGAGAAAGGAAACTAGCCAATTCTATTTTGCTAAGTATCTATATGTTACTTTATTCCTCTACAAAATTTCTAGGGAATGTTGTCATCTCTATACTACTGGTGGAAAAACACAAACTCAGAAAGATTAAGTGCCTTGATTAAGATCTCAGAGATCTTACATCCCTGGTGTGGTTTTCAGAGGATACCACTTTGGCCCAGAAAGGAGATGAGCTAGGGCATCAGATTGGTTGAGAAGGTCCGTACCTTGACTGGGCTCATGGAGGCACCAGAGTCCAACGTCCACCATGACAAAGATGCTGATGTTTTCTGCTTCTCTTGCCCATTTTCCACATCCTAATTGCCAACATGGAAACCATAGTGAGCTTTTATAAAAATAGCTCCCCTGCTTAGAACTGCACACATAAATGAAATACAGGGAGGATCTTTTCTCTGCCTGTTTCTCAGAGCAAGGCAGGGTACGCACCTCCAGGAGGTACCATTCAGAATGTCGTGGATTCCTTCCAGTGGTGTGCGGTGGCTGGTGCCACCTCTGACTTCATCTCTTACCTTCTCCCCTCTTCAAAGCACTAAGATCATCATGGCCTCAGTATTAGCCACTCAGTCGTATCCAACTCTGCAACCCCAAGGACTATAGCCCATCAGGCTCCTCTGTCCATGGAATTCTCTAGGCAAGAAAACTGGAGTGGGTTGCCATTTCCTTCTCCAGGGGATCTTCCCAACCCGGAGATCGAACCTGGGTCTGCTACACTGCAGGCAGATTATTTACTGTTTGAGCCACCAGGGAAGCCTATGGCTTAAATCTTTTTATTTTTAAAAAGCATTTTTAAAATTACTTCATTTACTTGGCTGTGTCAGGTCTTAGTTGCAGCCTGCAGGATCTTTTGTTGTGGCGTAGGCTCTCTAGTTGTGGCACATGGGCTCTGGATTACACGGGCTCAGTGGTTGCAGTGCATGAGCTTAGTAGCTCTGTGGCATGTGGGATCTTAGTTCCCTGACCAGGGATCGAACCTGTACCCCCTGCATGGGAGGCAGATTCTTAACTACCAGGGAAGTCCCTTAAACCCTTTTAGAACTTGATTTCCCTTCCTCTGGAATGACTGCCTTGGATCATCAGAGTTAACTCCCTCCTGTCGTTCATATCAGGCCTTTGCGTACTGGTCTTCCTTGAGCATCCAATACCAAGTAAGCTTCCTTCCATTTCCTTTAACTTCACTCTGCCTTGCACTGTTTATAGCATTTCCATGATCAGAACCATCTTAAATTGTTTGCTTCACTCCTCTCCCCTTCCTGGTACATTCCACGAAAGCAGGAACCTTGTCAGATTTGTTCATTACTATAGTCCTCACTAGTAGAATAATGCCTGGCACATTGAGTAGTGAACATGTATTAAATAATGGATATTCCTCTTACTAAGAAATGGCACTTATGTTTGGTCAAATTTTGATCAGAGCTTTTCCTTTTTCATGGTTTCTCCTGTCGCCCCTACATGTGCTTTGGCTGCCAAGGCCCCATCACGTTGTCAAGGTCATATAGAGTATCCATGTGATTATTCTGCCCTTAGCCTCTGACCAGCTGTTTTGGGTTTGAGTGTCTGTCAGTCAGCTGCAGTCACATTCTTCTACAAACACAGCATACAGAGCAATGTAATTACAGACATACTGCAGAGTACTTTTTGCAGTGCAAGACTTGGCCTAAAAGTGAAACTTAATTAGAATGTGGTGTTTGTACAAGCAAAGACAGGCTAATGGAACAGACTCAAAACCCAGACACAAAACCAAAGAATATTTAATACAAAGTGACATGCCAGAGAAGAAAAACAAATTATTGAATAAGCGGTGCTTGTCCATTTAGCTATTTGGGAAAAGTTATACCTTTTCCTCCCACAAAATGTCATGCAGACTAAACACTTGAATATAAAAATGCAGAATGCAGCCATCAAATATTAAGGCACTGGTAGCAGAGTTGGATGTGGCTTAGCAACTAAACAGCAACAAAAACAAGTTTGCTAGCTCAGGGACCAAGAGGTAGGTTGTGGCTGTATCTGGTCCACACAGGACTTAGATTAAGAGATAATTTTTTTTTTTTGGCCAAGCCGTCCAGCATTCAGGATCTTAGTTTCTCAACCAGGGTTTGAACCTGTGTCCACTATAGTGGAAGTACAGAGTCTTCACCACTGAACCACCAGGAAAGTCCAAAGAGACCATTTGTGTCTTATGTTAAACACACTATCAACAAGTGTAGTGTTGTTCCTGGCTTCTAACTGATCTTGTTCCTCAATGAGTTAGTGCTTTTGCAGCTAATCTAAGCCTTGATGTATTGATCATTTTAAAATATGCAGCTTAAGTGGAATATACATGTGGTAAATTCATTGGTTATATACACTATGTGAATACAGAAAGATTTATTTAAGCCCAAGTGTCAGTACTTAGTCACACATCTTCATTTGCCTGCCTCCCACTGGGAGGATATTCAGTCGCATAAATGCAGCTAAATTCAGCGCTGCAATTATTTTCTCCAAGTGTTGGTCTCTTCCTTCCTTGCCAGCTGACTATGCACTTCTCTGCCAATTCTCTACCCACTGAAACAAAACAGAGGATCTGAGATCCTGTGACATCCTTTTCCACTTAAGCCCCAAATTGTTGTGCCCCTTGACTTCAACAGCGCACATGTGATGTCCCCAAAATAAGAGTGACATCCCCAGTACTTGGCACCTGAAAGGAATGGTTATGAAGTTCTCTGGAATGAATTTAGGGCTCCAGAAACACAAGCGAGGGCTTTGTGTGATCTTGCAGAGGAACGAAACCATTTTAAGTGTTAAAAATGTATGTAAGTGAAAAGGGGTGAACATTAATGCCTGCATTTGACATACATGGAAGGAGAAAATACTTGACAGGGAAGCCTGGCGTGCTGCAGTCCATGGGGTCACAAAGAGTCGAACACGACTCCGTGACTGAGCAACAACAAAGCAACCCCCAGGTCATAAAAGGGTCTTTTGAAGTTGGCAAGTGAATCAACTGCTTGGAACTAAGAATGCATTCAGTCGCATGGAAGTTTGAGTCTCAGAGAAACCCTCCCAAGCAAGCCTATTGTAGCTCGCTGCTTCAGGCCAGCCGACACTGGTTTTCTAGAAACAGGTGACAGTCTTTATTCCTAGGCCACTACCTGGAGCAGGACCTGCTTTGCTGGCAAGTTAACTGGATCAAGTTTTCTTATTGGCCACCTCACCTCTCTTCCTCTGCCTCCCCCTCTGCTGCTCAGAGCCTTCCTGACCCCTCCCAATTCCACATGGATTATTTTATCTTAGCACTTTCTGAACCTGAGTTACTTTATATTTTTTCCCTTTATATAACTTATCAAACTCTCCTTCACAGAGGATAGTTCCTAATAATAGAGGAACTGTATTAAGTTCTAAATTGTTGTGGATCGTTTCTAATAATTACTAGGCTAATTATTTTGCTAACAGCCTGAAAAGCAATAAAGGCCAGGATTTGGGTGATAGGTCAATGGGAAGGGTAATTACTTTTTAAAAGAGTTTGTAGGGACTTCCCTGGTGGTCCAGTGGTTAAGACTCCATGCTCCCAGTGTAGGAGGCATGGGTTTGACCTCTGGTTGGGGAACTAAGATCCCACATGCTACAGGGCATGGTCAAAAATATAATTTTTTAAAAAAAATAGAGTTTGTAAATTATGAGTTTTCACAAGACAACTGACTTATTTATTTTTTAAGTTTTTGGGCCATGTTGCACGGCATGCAGGGTCTTAGTTCCCTGACCAAGGATCAAACCTGTGCCTTCTGCATTGGAGGCATACTGATGTTAAAAGCTGAAAGGTTATTTAAACACAACTAGATCTCTTGATGCAAAGAGTTGATTCACTGGAAAAGACTCTGATGCTGGGAAAGATGGAAGGCAAAAGGAGAAGGGGGTGATAGAGAATTAGGTGGTTAGATAGCATCACTGACTTAATGCACATGAATCTGAGCAAACTGCAGGAGATGGTAAAGGACAGGAAAGCCTGACATGCTTCAGTCCGTGGGGCCACAGAGTCAGACACCACTGAGCGACCTAACAACAACAGATAACAGCTCCCTTTTCCTGGGAAGAAAAGATTGAGGACTTGCTGAAAAGCAGATAGGATGACTGATTGAGGGTATTACTTGGGATGGATGGCACAAGATGACAGTCGGAATAGAAAATAAAAAAACATTGAGACTGACCAAGTTTGCCTTGAAAATGTATGGAGAATTCACTAGCCCTGGAGCCCTGTGCCCCTGACTCTTATCTTTCACCAGCAGGACATTCGAGTTGGTCAGAGCCAACCTGAGGGTTCCTAGCTTCAAGCAGGCCTTCAAAGCCTGCTCTGAAGTGAACTCTGCCTCGTGTTTTAAATGAAATCTGCCCTCTCTAAATCCCTCCAAACTAGGAGTGACCTTCAAGATGGACACAGTGCCCAAGACTGTTTCTAGCTCTTTGTGAGTCTCTACTTTTTTTACCATCAGTCCCCTTTAATATGAAGACGAGCACCCTGAGGCCACTGTTGAACCACGATACTTGCACGTTTAGATTCTTAATTACATCAAGCTCATTGAATGTCCACTGAGTACTAGAGGTGAAATTCTTTTTTTTTAAAAAATGGTATCAAATATTAATAGTTCATTATTCAAAACGTTTCCTCATCAAATTGTTGAAAGCACACCTAATTCCATGGTAAAAACTCTTCCCTAAGTTTTTAGACATTGGGCATTCCCATTTCAAGGGTATTTTGACTGAAATACTGTGAACTGAGGTGTCCTTGAGTAGCTTGGGGTCCTAACAGCTCCTTTTGTGTTTATAGTCTCTGGCTGATGAGCTTGCTCTTGTGGATGTTTTGGAAGATAAACTCAAAGGAGAAATGATGGACCTGCAGCACGGGAGCTTATTCCTTCAGACGCCAAAAATTGTGGCAGACAAAGGTAGGCTCCTTTCATGCCTGAAGTGATCAAATAATAAACTGATATCCTCACTCCCTGAGAGGAAACAGGTTTTCCCATCCTGGTGAATCTAATGTCAGCAGTTTCTTGTTTCCTTCTGGGTCCAGTTCATCCTCAGGGACAATCATAATTGTTATCTCTGTAAAGCCTCCCCCCGGTGCCTTGCACATATACAGTGCATAACATTTTAGGAAATTGGATCCAAATGCTTGCTTACACATACCTGAGAACAGGGATGTTTTAAATCCGAAGAAATATTTGCACAAAATAATTTGAGTGTCTCAAAGAAACTAAATAAATTTGTATTCTAGCCGTCTTTGTTCTGGATTAATGCATTTATGCATTAATGGCTGTGCCTACAGATATAGTAATGTCCAGCCTCCAAAATAATTTCTAACAATATTACTACTAATAGTGTATGTGTCAATCACTCAGTCATGTCCAACTCTTTGCAACTGCATGGACTCCTCTGTAGCCCCCCAGGGTCCTCTGTCCAGGGGATTTTCCAGGCAAGAATACTGGAATGGGTTGCCATTCCATTCTCCAGGGGATCTTCCCAACCCAGGGATCGAACCTGGGTCTCCTGCATTGCAGGCAGATTCTTTACCATCTGAGCTACAGGGCAAGTCCACTACTAATAATAAACAGCTGTTACTTACTGAATTATTAGCATTCTGGGTACTGTGAAACTTGTTGCATGTCTCATCTTCACTGCAGCCCTGTGAAAAGTGGGTCCTATTACCCCCGTTTTATGGAAGAGGAAGCTGATAAATTATTAGTAACTGTCAAAAGTCACATAGCAACATGGTTTAATTGTATGAGTCATCCATAAGTATTGAGTCTAATGACCACATCAAGTCAAAATGTCTGTAATTTGAGAAAGGATTCACTTGCTTGGGGAAAAAAATAAAATACTCTGTAGAGAAACTCATTGCTAAAAACAATAAGCTTCTTTAAAACATTGAGTATTAGAAATTAAATTCTAGCCAAGAACAAACACTTGAGTGCCTCCCTTTGCCTTCATAGATTGAATTAACATTACAAGTCTACAGTTAGCTTCCAATTGCCTTTTTGTTGGATGACTGCCAGTTGAACTTGGCACTCACTGTTTATACTTTGTGTTATTACTGACAATCCAGTATTCTCTAAAGCCAATAGAATTTTGAATCCGTTAGCAAGAAACATAATTTAAGGCTGTCTTTGTTTCCTGGGTTCATTTTCTGAGCCAGTGTTGTGGTCGGAATGGTTCCACATCACTCAAGGAGGAAGAAGCCATGGAACACTGGTGTTGCAACTCAACACGTTATACAGAAAATGTAATTCTCACATAACGTTCCTCACATACGTTCCATGAGCTTACGTATGTTTGGGTCCCTAGAGCATCTCATACGGCATGTTTTGATGCAGAGTTGTATGTGAAGTCCTTTTCTCCCCTCTCCTTCAAGATTACTCTGTCACTGCCAATTCCAAGATCGTGGTGGTAACTGCAGGAGTTCGCCAGCAAGAAGGGGAGAGTCGCCTGAATTTGGTGCAAAGGAACGTTAACGTCTTCAAGTTCATCATTCCTCAGATCGTCAAGTACAGTCCTGACTGCATCATCATTGTGGTTTCCAACCCAGGTATCAATCATTGTGATGCCTTAAGGTTCAGTTCTGTTCAATTCAGTACTTTGGGATTTTTTTTTTCTTTTCCTTTTTTTTTTTTCTTTTTTAACTTATGAAAAGTCTTTTCTGGTGTTTGGCCTAAGCAATTCATGTGTCTTCCATTAATTGGCCACAGAGAGTGATGTTTGCAAAACCCCTGGCACATTCCCAGGCCACATGCTGAAGAATGTGAGAAGAGTTTTATATAAAGCAGTTTCATCTCCTTATTTTATCTGGGTTTGTTGGAAAGTCTAAAAGGTTTTAAAATTTTCTATCAAGATTATACTGGGATACAAAATTTGAATGTGGCTCCAGTTTGGAAGAAGTATTTTAGCCTATGTGACCATCTGTTTTCCAGAAAATGCACTTTAGTCTTCTAAAATTCTTGAAAATTAAGTTGACTGATTTTTTTTTTTTTAAGGAGTTAAAGAAAGCCATTAATTAGTCTAGGTTTAAAGATGGAAAGTAGCCTGTTGATGGACAAATACATGTTTAACACCAAATGTTGTAACTTAAAATTTCTGATTAGAAAGAATTGTACTTTTTCAGCCCAAAGAGTCAAAATTCAGTTTCACACTTCTTTTGCCTATAGTTTGCCACCAAACTTACTTTTTATTGGTAAGCACAGTAGATAAATATGTTGTTAAATGGTAAAGCTGATTATCTCTGATACTTCACTTAGAGAAACATTGTAAGAGCCAGGAAAGTCCTTACAATTTATGGGATATTGAGAGTTTGGAGCCAGCAAGACCATCTTGGCTTGGAGTTTCCTGGTCAACCTTGTATCTAAAATTTCTCATAAATAGAGAGTGGCAAATAGATGCAGAGCATGAGTGACAGACAGCAGACACATATGAAGTTGCTACATCCTGTGCTTAAGGCAGACATTATTAACTGGTTATACAACTTTTCCAGGTATAGCTTCAAAGTCTTAAGTCTCCAGGGAGTCACTCCTACTGAGTCACTGTTGCCAAGGAAGAGGTTATAATATCCAGGCCAAAATGACCTTAAGATATCCCATCCAGTGTCTGTATATGAGAGTGGAGGTGGAGACTTGCCTTCCTGGTGTGCACATTTTCCTACTTTTTACAGCTTAGCCTGTATAAATGCTCTGATCTTTTCTAGCCCGGCAGGTTTTACCTCTGTGCCACACCAGAATAAAGGCTCTGTCATTAAATTCTTTCTGTTCAATACTGCTGCTGCTAAGTCGCTTCAGTCGTGTCCGACTCTGCGACCCCATAGACGGCAGCCCAGCAGGCTCCCCCGTCCCTGGGATTCTCCAGGCAAGAACACTGGAGGGGGTTGCCATTTCCTCCTATTATAATAATTGTTTACTGAGTACTGTCTTGTTCCCAAAGGTAACTTTTAGCCGCGTGCCTTGGTTGTTTAGTAACCTATAGCTTTCGGTTTCTGAAAACAGTTGTTACAATCCTGGAATGTTAGAATTGGAAGAAACTTAAGTGATGATCGAATTCAGCCCTTTTTCTCTTTCTTTCTATATTTAGTAAATTAATCTGCAGGACTCATATATTCTTGTTTCCAATGATAATGTAGATTAAAACCACAACATTGCATTTTCCATGTTTTACAATCTCTTGACTATACAGCTTAAAAGTTTTTCTTATCTTTCTAGCCCCCATGGTCCCTAATTCCGAAAAGTCAAATATTCACATCTTTCTGGCCACATCTCATTTGGGGGATGGAGCAGAGGGGAGAGGAGAAAACCAGGGTACCACTGCTCGACATAGCAGTTGACATCAGTTTTGATGTACTTACATATATTATTTTTAAAAATTTTAGTGGATATTCTCACATATGTTACCTGGAAACTAAGTGGATTACCCAAGCACCGTGTGATTGGGAGTGGATGTAACCTGGATTCGGCTAGATTTCGCTACCTTATGGCTGAAAAACTTGGCATTCATCCCAGCAGCTGCCACGGATGGATTTTGGGGGAACACGGCGACTCAAGCGGTAAAAAACAAAACAAAACACAGACAGCGTTTGCTGTGTACTTAGGATATTGTTCTTGCCATTCTGAGGATATTGTTCTTGCCATTCTGAATTTTTTGTTTGTTTTTAATTGTAGTTTATATTTTCACATGCATCACATTATAGATAAGTAATTGTGAGAGAATACTTTGATACTGACTAGGTAAATATCTGATTCCTTATCAGTTTATTGCCTCATAAGTTTAGTATCCATGAATGATTCTTAGTTAAATATTATTTAGATAATAATGGTTTAAAAATAGTTAAAAATTATTACTATGATAGTTTTGAAACATTCTAATTCCATCATTTCATCTTAAACATTGAATATTATACAATGATTAGGCTTATTGTATAAAACTGTAATAATCTAAGACATAATGATAATATTGGTTTTACTAAATCCACCTCTGCCCAATATGCAAGGGGCTATTTTCTCCCTAAAGGTTAAGGTGTACATTTTTCTTTGAAAAATCAGTAGTGTAATTCTGGTAGAGTGAACTTTGGTAGTGGAAGAATTAGGTCTTAAAATTATTACTTATTTTTTAAAATATAAGCAGGTGGAAAGTTCAGAGTTCCTCAAACCCAGAGTTTAGGATAGTCCCGAACTAGAGTCCCTCACGATTTCACAAACCCGCAGAAAGCGAAGAATTTCATAACGCCTGTTAGTCTGACACAGTAATTCTGTTTGCATCAAAATGGTTGAAAGGTAAAAGGTCAGATTTGAAGGCAAATGTTAGTCTCTGGGGGGAAGTGAATGGGAGTGAATTGTCATTGGACCAGTTAGTGGATAACTTGCATCAAGGGTGAAATCTGAACTAAGAGAAGGAAAGATTTTTTAAAAACAATGTCAGAGATAAAATGCTTATCTTTCCCCAACTCCCAATAGTGGCTGTGTGGAGTGGAGTGAATGTGGCAGGCGTTTCTCTCCAGGAACTGAATCCAGAAATGGGAACAGACAATGATAGTGAAAATTGGAAGGAAGTGCATAAGATGGTGGTTGAGAGGTAAGCGGGGGGGAGGGGGGCTTGATTGAAGACAATTAATATCATCTTAGACAAAATCGAGAACACTTTCCATGGCTGCCTATTCAGATAAACTGTTTCCAAAATTTTGTTTTCCTTTTTAAAAAAAAATTTACTCTTTTTTTTTGTTTGTTTGAGGGAGAGTGCTTTTTTCCCCTTTTTTTTTCATTTTTTAATTATTTTTTTCTTTTAGATAGACTCAGCATAGCAAATATGCAGCTGTTATCTTCTGAAAGAGGCAAGACTGACTTAACACTGGTCAAACTTGCTATGCTGGTGCCCCTAGGGAAAGCAAATATTTTTCCAGAGAAATTCTGTTGTAATAGGAGTGAAACATGGAATTCACAGATGACAAAGGTGGCTTATTTAGAAAAGTAAACCTAGGCACTGTTGCATCATAATTGACTAGAAAGATACTTACTGATTGATTGTTAATGGTTTTCAAGCTATTAGCAATCAGCAGCTTGAACACTGATTCAGTGTCTCTCCACACCCAACCGAGGATGTCCCCTTTCCCCTGTTTTTTAAAACTGCCTTTTGTGACTAACCATTCTCTCTATGACCCTCATGTTTATCATAAAATAAGGTATCATTTTGGACCAGAGTAAACACTGTGGGCTTAGATTGAAATTATGGGTCTTTTCTGTTCAGTTCAGTTCAGTTGCTCAGTCGTGTCCTACTCTTCGCGACCCCATGAATCGCAGCACGCCAGGCCTCCCTGTCCATCACCATCTCCCGGACTTCACTCAGACTCACGTCCATCGAGTCAGTGATGCCATCCAGCCATCTCATCCTCTGTCGTCCCCCTCTCATCCTGCCCTCAGTCCCTCCCAGCATCAGAGTCTTTTCCAATGAGTCAACTCTTCGCATGAGGTGGCCAAAGTACTGGAGTTTCAGCTTTAGCATCATTCCTTCCAAAGAAATCCCAGGGCTGATCTCCTTCAGAATGGACTGGTTGGATCTCCTTGCAGTCCAAGGGACTCTCAAGAGTCTTCTCCAACACCACAGTTCAAAAGCATCAATTCTTCGGTGCTCAGCTTTCTTCACAGTCCAACTCTCACATCCATACTTGACCACTGGAAAAACCATAGCCTTGACTAGACTGACCTTTGTTAGCAAAGTAATGTCTCTGCTTTTCAATATGCTATCTAGAGACACTGTATAATATTGGGAAGCCATTTAACTTTTAAGCTGAATCTCAGTTTTCTCCTCTACAAAGTCTTAAGGTGTTTATAAGTCTAACTGTTTTCTCAAATATGGAATCCTTTAATTTAGTTCAATTTTAAAGATTTTTTCCCCCAAGAATTTGACCTGTATATGGAGAAAAAGGATCTTTAAAAAGTTGAAAGAGTTCTTAGGATTTCATTAAGATAAACCCAGTGTAGCTCACCCAAGGTCTTTTAATTAGTGATAGATTGCGTTAAGTCCCATTTTTCTAGTACTCAGTTACTCCTGCTACCTAATTCTCAAGTACAAGTGCCTTTGTGGGTTCAGAGTGTATATAATTTGTGCTCAGATAGTTGTCTGCAAGGTTTTGACATCACTTTGCTCTTAAGTTAGTTGGTCGTAGTATTTTAGGTAACAGTGATTAGTGGCCTCAAAGGGACCTGAAAATCAAGGTGTAATTTGTCCTTTGAATGTGAATGTGAAGGTTCTTTTACTTTCATTGTTCCCTGATTTTATTAATATCTTTGGAAATATTTGTGTTTATAAATAAGATTGGTTGCAAATGTACATGCTACCACTGTGATTTTAAAAATGCCTATTTATACAATAAACTACTTAAATTTGTCAAAGCATTTACATACTACCAACCATGTAGTTTTAAAGTTGTAAATATTTTACATATATATTAACTCATTTAACAAACTTATGAAGTAGATACCATTGTTACCCTTATTTTACAGAAGTAGACCCTGAGATAGGTAGTCTAAATCATGTTCTCAGCATGACAGGGTTAAGAGACAGTAGGAATCAAACCACCAAAGCATCTGGTCAATTATCTCCTTTATGGTTTTTTTTTTCTTAGTGCCTATGAGGTCATCAAGCTAAAAGGATATACCAACTGGGCTATTGGATTAAGTGTGGCTGACCTTATTGAATCCATGTTGAAAAATCTATCCAGGATTCACCCAGTGTCAACAATGGTGAAGGTAAACTATTACAGAATATTAGGTGGTTTCTCATTGAGCATTCCATAAGTAGATTAATTTTAAGAAGGATGAGATAATGTCTCAGTCCACAGTTAGTTTTCATCTCAAAGTTTTATGGAAACTTTACTCCTTTCTGTCAGAAGCTTAGGCCAAAAGAGCAAAAGTTTATAGAAGCTGAGACATCAAATGTGTTTTTATAATTCTCCTTTGTATAATGTGCCAAATTAAATATTAACTCTGAGTCTTATTCAGCATATTCTTAGATGATTATTTGAATAAGTTTAATAATTTCATTTCAAGTTGGTGTATTCTAAACTATAGCTTGGCTTTGTGGTATATAGCACTGATACCTTAGCAAGTTTAGTTTAATTCAGAAGCTATGAAACAGTTAAGTAGAAACTGATTATTTTTAAATAAAACTGAGATAACTGATTCATTTTCTGCAAGTCAACAGCAGGAGTGAAAAAGTAAGGGAGAAAATGCAGTAGACTGAAATAAACAAGAGGTAAATATAGAAGTATTTGGGGATAAATCATGGTATCAGATGTTTTGAAGGTTTTTTTGTTATTGTTGTTTGGCTTTTTGATACTATGGCAAAAAAAATTAAAAGCAAGTATGGCAAAATTGGATAATTGCCGAGTCCATATATAAAAATTTGTTTATTGCCTCCACTTTGGTGTATGTACAAAAACTTTCAGAGCTAATTTAAGAAAATCTTAAACTCCCTTGATTAATGTACTAAAATAATTGTATAATTAAATTAATCCTGTGAGTAAATTACTTAATACAAACCGGTACAGTGTTTGAGGAATTGTGTGTTGTTTTTTTTTCCCAGCAATTCTTGAGTATTCCAAGAATCTTGCCTTTGTGTGACTTCCAGTTACTCTCCTGGACCTTGTAGGTCAACTACTACCTAAAATCTTCTACTTAACTAAAGATTTTTCAGGATACTTAAAATTTCATGAAAAAAAGCTCAATAAGAACCACATTTGAATGTGATTTAATTTGAAGACATACAAGCAGAGAGGTGTCAATGAGTTTGATAAAGTACTTTAAAAATTCTAGTTTTATCATAGTGTCTATTTGTATATTCTTTGTACAAAATCAAATTTGAAATACAAATATTAGATAGGCCTGTCAGTGATAAAAACTAAAGGAGTTTATGCTTATCAAATTTCTTGCAGTTCGTCCTGTTCAACCCCAGGCCCTGCGGTCATTCTTACCTGTGGTTTCATTTCTTAATTTTGGTGCTTTTCTTGTTCTGGCAGGGCATGTATGGCATTGAGAATGAAGTCTTCCTGAGCCTTCCATGTATCCTGAATGCTCGAGGGTTAACCAGTGTTATCAACCAGAAGCTAAAGGATGAAGAGGTTGCCCAACTCAAGAAAAGTGCAGATACCCTCTGGGGCATCCAAAAGGACCTGAAGGACCTGTGACTTCCGGGTGCAAGGCTGTAGAAACTTAAAACTACAGTTTGATTAACTACGAGCCTTTAGTTTGCATCCATGTACATGGAGCACAGTTCGCTTTTGTCTTCCTAAGTCTGTGAATCTGGGCTCCCAGAATCAAAGCCCATGCTTGCTTTAATGCTTGCAAGATGAGTCCTTGAACAAATAAAATAAACCACCTAGCGTAGTGTGCTCCTGTCTCTCGAATTTTTTAATTTCTAAAAGATTTCCATCTGTCTCTTTTTTTTAAAAATGATAGTTCTTCCCCCATATCATAAATTTCCTTAAATTCTGTCATCTACATTTCATCCTGTACTTCTTCCACCAAACAGCACTACAATTCTTTGTCACAACATGTGCTGTGATTTTGTTGTCCTAAGAATATGTTACCATTTTTTGGTTTCATTTATTTTAAATTTATTTGGCTGTGTCAGATCTTAACGATGACATGCGGGATCATTCTTGTGTCATGTGGGATCTTTTGGTGCAGCACGTAGGCTCTAGTTGTGGCTCACTGGTTTAACTGCTCCGTAGCATGTGGGATCTTCGTTCCCCACCAGGGATTGAACCTGCATTCTCTGCATTATGCTGCTGCTGCTGCTGCTAAGTCGCTTCAGTCATGTCTGACTCTGTGCGACCCCATGGACGGCAGCCCACCAGGCTCCCCCGTCCCTGGGATTCTCCAGGCAAGAACACCGGAGTGGGTTGCCATTTCCTTCTCCAGTGCATGAAAGTGAAACGCGAAAGTGAAGTCGCTCAGTAGTGCCAACTCTTAGCGACCCCATGGGCTGCAGCCCACCAGGCTCCTCCATCCATGGGATTTTCCAGGCAAGAGTACTGGAGTGGGGTGCCATTGCCTTCTCCATCCCTGCATTATAAGGCAAATAAATTCTTAACCATTGGACTGCCAGGGAAGTCGCAAGGATTTTTTTTTTTTTTTTTGAGAGTGGTTTCACAGCAAAATTGATGCAGAGATTTCCCATTAACACTTGCCCTTGTGTTTATGGGAAATCTGTCTATGAATATATGTATATGAACACATATTCATAGCTTCCCCTGTTACCAGCATCACTCAGAGTGGTGTGTTTGTTATAGTCAATGAACCAACATTGCTATGACATCCAAAGCCCGTCATTTATGTTACGGTTCAGTCTTGGTATGCATTCTATGGGCTTGGACAAATGTCAAGTGACACGTACCCAGTATTTTCACAGCCCTGAAAATACTGAGGGTACCACTGTAGGTTTACCACTGAAGAAAGAACTAGAACCCATGGATGACACAAAGAAGTCCATTTTATTTCTCTCAAAGGAAAAGCCTCTAAAACGGCTTTCTAAAATTGGGATTAACTTTGTTACAGTTGGTTCAATTTGATAATGAAAAATGAAAGTGGGCTGAATTATTCACATCCAGGCTACTGGGAGACAGCTTAATACAGGGGTTAGGAGGGGGCCTTAATGCAGACTTCCTTTAAAACATAGAGTTTACATGTAATATCTAGGGGTCAGTTTTGATAGTGTTAAAAGCATGGAATTTGTTATCATGTAAACCTGGATTTCATTGATTAACTGCAGTTTGGGGCAAGTTACCTTAACTACCCCTAAGCCTCAATTTTCTTACCTATGAAGTAGTGGTAATAATGGTACCTCTTCAATATGGTATATGAATTAAATCAGAAAATGTAAAACTTAAAGCACAATGCTTGAGTCTAATAGTATTTTAGTGCTTACTCTTATAAGTGATTTCAGTTCAGTTCAGTTCAGTCGCTCAGTCATGTCCAACTCTGCAACCCTATGAAATGCAGCATGCCAGGCCTCCCTGTCCACCAATTCCCGGAGCTTACTCAAACTCTTGTCCATTGAGTCGATGATGCCAGCAACCATCTCATCCTCTGTCGTCCCCTTCTGCCTTCAATCTTCCCCAGCATCAGGGTCTTTTCAAATGAGCTCTTTGCATCAGGTGGCCAATGTGATTTGCATATATATAACATATATATAATATATGTGATTTACATATATATTAACTCATTTAAGTCATCCTAAGCTGGCTTAAAACTCAACATTCAAAAAACGAAGATTATGGCATCAGGTCCCATCACTTCATGGCAAATAGATGGGGAAAAAATAGGAACAGTGACAGACTTCTTGGGGTGCAAAATCACTATGGACAGTGACTACAGCCATGAAATTAGAAGATGCTTGCTCCTTGGAAGAAAAGCTATGACAAACCTAGGCAGCACGTTAAAAAGCAGAGACCTTAGCTTGCCAACATAGGTCCGTCTAGTCAAAGATGGTTTTTCCGGTCGTCATGTACAGATGTCAATTGGACCGTAAAGACAGCTGAGCCGAGAAGAATTGATGCTTTTGAACTGTGGTGTTGGAGAAGACTCTTGAGTCCCTTGGACTGAAAGGAGATCCAACCAGTCCATCCTAAAGGAAATCAGTCCTAAATACTCATTGGAAGGACTGATGCTGAAGCTGAAGCTCTGATACCTTGGCCACCTGATGTGAAGAATCTGACTCACTTGAAAAGACCCTGATACTAGGAAAGATTGAAGGCAGGAGGAGAAGAGGATGACAGAGGATGAGATGGTTGGATGGCATCACTGACTCGATGGACATGAGTTTGAGTAAGCTCTAGGAGTTGGTGATGGACAGGGATGCATGGTGTGCTGCAATCCATGAGATTGCAAAGAGTTGGGCACGACTGAGCAACTGAACTGAGCCATAATGTAGTGTTTCTGCACCTTGGCACTATGATTTGGGTCTGGAATATTCTGTATTGTGGGAAGGTCCCTGGTAGCTCATTCGGTAAAGAATCTGCCTGCAGTGCAAGAGACCCGGTTCGATCGCTGGGTCAGGAAAATTCCCTGGAGAAGGAAATGGCAAACCACTCCAGTATCCTTGCCTGGAAGATCCCATGGACAGAAAGCCTGGTGGGCTGCAGTCCATGGGTTGTAAAGAGTAGGGCATGAATGAGCAACTAACACACAGTGCATCACAGGATGTTTGCTAGCATCTGTGGCATCTACCCTCTTGATGCCAGTTACATACCCCTCTCCCCAGTTTTGTCAACCCAAAATGTCTGCAGACATGTTAAATTTCTCCTGGGAGCAAAATCACCCCCGGTTGAGAACCACTGCTCTAAAGTATTTGAATCCTCATTTTACAGATAAAACTGAAACACACACAGAGAGTCACACAGCTGCTAAGTAGTGAAAAGTTATTGCTGAACCACAAAAGACGCCAGGATTCTTGGCCTCTGGAGAAGAATTCACGCCGGGGCCAGAGAAGAGGCTTGATTGCTCAGAGCTTTGTGTAATAGAGTTTTATTACAGTATAAAAGGGATAGAGAAAGCTTCTGACATAAACATCAGAAGGGGGCAGAAAGAGTACCCCCTCGCTAGTATTAGCAATGCAGTTATATACTTTTTAATTACTTATTCAGTTCAGTTGCTCAGTCGTGTCCGATTCTGCAACCCCAAGAAGCACAGCACACCAGGCCTTTCTGTCCATCAGCAACTCCCGGAGTCTACTCAAACTCATGTCCATCAAGTTGGTGATACCATCCAGCCATCTCATCCTCTGTCCTCCTCTCATCCTGCCTCCAATCCCTCCCAGCATCAAGATCTTTTCCAATGAATCAACACTTCGCATGAGGTAGCCAAAGTATTGGAGTTTCAGCTTCAGCATCAGTCCTTCCAATGAACACCCAGGACTGATCTCCTTTAGGATGGACTGGTTGGACCTCCTTGCAGCCCAAGGGACTCTCAAGAGTCTTCTCCAACACCACAGTTCAAAAGCATCAATTCTTTGGCCCTCAGCTTTCTTCACAGTCCAACTCTCACATCCATACATGACCAGTGGAAAAACCATAGCCTTGACTAGACAGACCTTTGTTGGCAAAGTAATGTCTCTGTTTCTTAATATGCTATCTAGGTCATAACTTTCCTTCCAAGGAATAAACATCTTTTAATCTCATGGCTGCAATCGCCATCTGGAGTGATTCTGGAGCCCCCAAAAATAAAGTCTGACCCTGTTTCCACTGTTTCCCCATCTATTTCCCATGAAGTGATGGGACCAGATGCCATGATCTTAGTTTTCTGAATGTTGAGCTTTAAGCCAACTTTTTCACTCTCCTCTTTCACTTTCATCTAGAGGCTTTTGAGTTCCTCTTCACTTTCTGCCATAAGGGTGGTGTCATCTGCATATCTGAGGTGATTGATATTTCTCCCTGCAATCTTGATTCCAGCTTGTGCTTCTTCCAGCCCAGCGTTTCTCATGATGTACTCTGCATAGAAGTTAAATAAGCAGGGTGACAATATACAGCCTTGACGTACTCCTTTTCCTATTTGGAACCAGTCTGTTGTTCCATGTCCAGTTCTAACTGTTGCTTCCTGACCTGCATACAGATTTCTCAAGAGGCAGGTCAGGTGGTCTGGTATTCCCATCTCTTTCAGAATTTTCCACAGTTTAGTGTGATCCACACAGTCAATGGCTTTGGCATAGTCAATAAAGCAGAAATAGATGTTTTTCTGGAACTCTCTTGCTTTTTCAATGATCCAGCAGATGTTGGCAATTTGATCTCTGGTTCCTCTGCCTTTTTGAAAACCAGCTTGAACATCTGCAAGTTCACAGTTCATGTATTGCTGAAGCCTGGCTTGGAGAATTTTGAGCATTACTTTACTAGCGTGTGAGATGAATGCAATTGTGCGGTAGTTTAAGCAATCTTTGGCATTGCCTTTCTTTGGGATTGGAATGAAAACTGACCTTTTCCAGTCCTGTGGCCACTGCTGAGTTTTCCAAATTTGCTGGCATATTGAGTGCAGCACTTTCACAGCATCATCTTTCAGGATTTGAAATAGCTCAACTGGAATTCCATCACCTCCACTAGCTTTGTTCATAGTGATGCTTCCTAAGGCCCACTTGACTTCACATTCCAGGATGTCTGGCTCTAGGTGAGTGATCACACCATCGTGATTATCTTGGTCGTGAAACTCTTTTTTGTACAGTTCTGTGTATTCTTCCCACCTCTTCTTAATATCTTCTGCTTCTGTTAGGTCCATACCATTTCTGTCCTTTATTGAGCCCATCTTTGCATGAAATGTTCCCTTGGTATCTCTAATTTTCTTGAAGAGATCTCTAATTTTTTTGAAGAGAAATCTAGAGATCTCTTGATTTCCCATTCTGTTGTTTTCCTCTAATTCTTTGCATTGATCTCTGAGGAAGTCTTTTTTATCTCTCCTTGCTATTCTTTGGAACTCTGCATTCAAATGGGAATATCTTTCCTTTTCTCCTTTGCTTTTCACTTCTCTTCTTTTCACAGCCATTTGTAAGGCCTCCTCAAACAGCCATTTTGCTTTTTTGCATTTCTTTTTCATGGGTATGGTCTTGATCCCTG